>NC_090929.1:1604853877-1605167627 GCF_040938575.1 Ambystoma mexicanum | reverse complement strand
ATTTCAAAGTGATTTCCACGAAGTAAATGACCATTTACCATGAAGTAGTTCACTTTGTGGAACGAACGGTTCTATGTCATTTCATCTACAGCTATTTTTCCGACGGGTTTTTTAAGGAAAATCTTTCGCTGGAAAAACCCATCGAAGAAAAGGGTAATTTTTATTTAGATTGATGGATAGACAGATGGTTGGGTCCTACACCTAGACAAGCAGCTGGACAGGCAGGTTTTCTCTAACATTGCATTGCAGGTCTCTGAGTTTGCCCCTTCCCACGCTATCTCTGAAGCGCTTGCTTAATTTTTAATGCCAGTAGGTCGCTGAGTGCTAAAAACAAACGACGCGGGTAAGCAGCACACCCACGACGAGGCAGCCGCACGGAAAACACCTTAATAATTGTGTTTGCAAATTCACTGTTCAGGAAACTACAGGAAGTTTTTTTTGTTGCGCTCTTTCAAATGGCATGAAAGATTGGGGTTCCGAATCCTGGCCTTTCATCTTTTTACTGTTCTCTTCCCTGTTGAACAGAAGAAGTATCGTCAGCATCCCTACGCTTTGAAGTTCACCAGTATTAAAGACACTCCGGAGATGATCCAGGCGCGAATTAGTTATAACCAGGCGGTCGATGTAAGTTACAATGCATGGCGCCATTAAAAAGAAAGCACGCATTCTCTTTGAATGTTGTTTGAAGCGCATGACTCTCACTGATGTTGTATTAAGTTGTTGAATTAATTTGTATGTTTCATGAGTCCTACTCTGTTTACAATTAACACTCAAACTGGGCGTTACTCCATATCAACTGCTCTGGTGGCAGGAGAAGCCGGCTCATAATGGAGGATAGCACAGGGGCAACGCTGGTCTTGGAAGCAAGACCACGCAGCGCAAGAGAGGTTCGAATTCCAGATCCGCGTTTAGAAACCGAACGCAGGTGCGGTATTAGCCGCGTTATAAAAAAACAAATAAATACATATTCATGCCAACACTGCCAGGGAAAGAATCACACGCAGAATCATTCTAATATGTGTTCTACTTTAGGAATTTCCTCTGCAAAACATTCAGCCATTTAGTTTCTTCATTGAGGCCATTGCGTTCATATGCTTTCATTCAATTATCCACTCGCCCTCCATTCCATTATACCCACAGGCACCAGAGTAAACCCTGTCATAGGGCCATAGGCCTCTGCGAGAAACTCTTGAATGCCGTTCTTTGAACAGCACTGGACGTGCCATCTCACCCCTCTATTATAGAGAAAGCAGCAGGAGCATGAATTGTCTTTTCCAAAATGTTGACCGTTAAAAACAGATGGATAGAAATCTTTGAATTAATCATAACCATTGGCAATTGCTTTTGGCAGATATCCATTCCATCTCTTTTCAACCTGGTCCGCCATTGCAGAAGATTAAAACTCACATGGAAAGAGTCTTTGTCCCACTCGAAAAGGAACGGTACAGCCATAGTAACTGCATCGTCTGACCCCTTCTGCACGGAACAGCTAGCAACTGCAAGCATGTTTCAGTCATATTATAGCCTTATGGACCGAGGGAGGGGTCGTTATAGCGGGACATTGACCCACAACCAACTTGTGGCCTGAGACGAAGCCAAAGGCCATAATTCGGAGAAGGGTCATTAGTGGAAGTAGCAATACATGTTTTGGCGTTTTGGGGGTGAAGTAAAACAGGTTCCTTTAAATTGGCTAAAGTAAATAACAAATTAATTAAATGTGAGATGGTTTTGTAATAATGAAATGACATAGTTGTTCTCATAAATTAAGCATTTTTATTGAAAACTTGGTTTGACTGAAACAGGTTTAACATGATCATGCATTTGGTAAAAGTAAATGATTTCTCTATGAGAAAGAGATGTTCCAGCTAAAAGTGATCCTCTCAGAGAGGAAGTACTTGTTTAAATAAATCTTGCCTGGAAATTGCATTGTTGTTTTCCTGTCTGCTTTTGAAGACAGGGGCCGATTCATGGAACAAACGTGCGCCGAAAATCCATGCGCAAGCAGGTGCAAGGGAGTGCAAGCGTGAGAAACGCAGCGCACGCGCACACGTGTGATTCAAGGAAGACGCTGCGCGTGTTTCCCGCTGTCCGTGCGCCCAATCCAGCCAGGGCGCACGCAGGCATACACAGCGTGCGCTACGCGCACAGCAAAAACGCACATAGCGCGGCACACACAACCAAAGTGGGCGGAACAGTGGGCGTAACACGCGAAATGGGGAACAACGCGTGAAAAAGAAGGCGTAACTGGGGAAGGACTGCAGGGAACTACGCGGAACGCCCACACGCACGCAAACAACCTGTATTCATGGATCCGAATACGGGAAACCCCGTACGGCAAAAGACGCACACAGGCATCAACGCGTCCACCACACGAAGGCAGACGGAAGCGTCCCCGCGCACAGTACAAAAGTGCGCGCAAACAACAAACACGTACATACAGCTACGATGAATGCCCCATTTGTCGCAGCACTGATCGTGGGACACCGCAGGAGGAGGAGAATAGCCAGGGCACGCATTTTCGCACCACGGACAAGCCTTTTTGGGATGCCTGACGACCAGGTCTACGGCAGGTATAGGTTTCCACCCCATATCATCCTAGACCTGGTCAGGGAGTGGGAAGATGACCTTACATCCCCCACCCTTTGCTCCCAAGCATTGAGCCCCTTGGAGAAGCTGCTCAATGTCCTTCATTTTCTGGCCACTGGGTCATTTCAGCGGACTACTGCCATAGTGGGGGGGGGTCTCACAGGCCACGCAGTCATGCTGCCTACACCAGGTACTGGCAATCATGACAGCGCGCTCCTCAGTCCGCAGGCACATATACATGCCCAGAACACCCGCAGAAAGGCAGGCCGTTGTCCTGGATTTTTTCAGGGTGGCACACTTCCCCAAAGTGCTCAGTGCCATAGATTGCACCCATGTGGCCCTACATCCACCTAGGGCCACTGAGCACATCTACCGAAACCGCAAGCACTGGCATTCCATCAATGTACAGCTGGTATGCGATGCAAAGGGAATCATCACCTCTGTCTATGCAAACTACCCTGGCTCCACCCATGACAGTTTCATATACAGAATGTCCGCCCTGAGCCGGGCCCTGGAAGCTGGGCAGCATGGCGACACATGGCTCCTAGGTGAGTACAAATGCCCTTGCACATGCATGCAAGTCACACACAGACAAATACCCAAACCCTAATAATCTCAACTATTATCACCTCCCCAGGGGACAGTGCCTACCCTCTGAGCAACCACATGATGACGCCAATCCGGAACCCCACCACCCCACCCCAGGTAAGATACAACGCCGCCCATATTGCAACCAGGGCCATAGTGGAGCGCACATTCGGAGTGCTCAAGTCACGTTTCCGCTCCCTTGACCGCTCTGGCGGGCAACTACTCTATGCACCCCCAGTAGTGTGCAGGATCATTGTGGCAGCATGTGTCCTGCACAATGTTGCAACATGGCAAGGCGTCCCGGTGGACATGGTGGTGCCCCCACATCCTCAACCACAGGCACAGGCGCTGTCCATGGGAGGGGACAGGGCACGTGGCGAGGAAGCCCGGACCCAGCTTGTGGCCACATTTTTCACCTAAACTCCCACCCCTGCGGAGTGCACATAGGCCTGGCACATACCAGGTGACAATCGATGATGACAAAGAGACAGCCAACTGTCACAACCCTACCACCCTGAGATAGTTGCCATGGAGGTGCCACATCGTCTGCATCCCTAGCTACTTAAACACAAGCTATCCTGTGTGACCAAAAGGCACACATATGACATATGACATGATATGACCTATACACAAGTATTTCAAGGTGCGATGAGGCAGGGAGGGGGGAACAAGGGAAGACAGACAATGGTACTACTAGGCCAGGTGTCATTTAGATTGTGCAAGTGCAGGGGTAGGGGGATGGGAAAAGTGCAAGGGGAAGGGGAGGGGGGGAGTGCAGTACAGGGGAAGTAGACCAAAAAACAAATACATAGGTCAGCTGGTGGCAACTGCAAAGGTAAGTGCAGACAAGTGCTGGGAAGGGGGGGCTGTAGGGATAGAGAGTCAGTACCGCAGTGCAGGAGTTGCCAGGGAGGCAGTGCAAGTGGAGAGTGGCTGGGCCAGGGACTGAGGTCGGTGAGAGTGGCCCAGTTGCAGATACAGTGCAGTTCCAGTGAAGAATTCCGCAAGGGAGAGGCAGAGAGAAAGCAGAAGCAAAGAGGACGGTCTTGAGGTGCTTCCCAACCCGGAGATGGTTCCCCTCAAGTTCAAGTGAGGCAGGAATGCTGTTCCAGCTGTTCCAGAGGGAGGGCCCTGCCGCGGAGAGAGATCTACCCCCAGCTAGTTGCTCTGAGAAGCGGATGACCCTGACATGCAAGGTGTGCATCGCAAACATCTGCAAAACAGGCCATGGCCATCACTGTTATGTCACTCAAACCCTCCCAAACCACAACATGACATGGCAAGCAATACCCATACACCAACACAGTAACGACAAGGTACACATTGCCATGTCCAAAATGTACAGTGGCATCAGACAATGATGCCTGACCTGGAATCAGATGAAATGACAGACCAACAACCTCCCACCCAAAATAAGTAATTTCCAAATGCATTACAAGAGTTGTAGACGTAACATAACAATGAATGCCTGTCTACATGCACATTGTGCATTGCAAAATCAACACTGCAGCTTCTGTGTGCTGTGTCCTACTCCTGCAACACACTGCTCAGCGCACAGCACAGTGAACAGCCATTGTGTGTGATCCATAATTGGTCACAGAACATGTGCTGCAGGGACACAGTGGCAACCAGAAGGCAAACAGTGTACACGTGGATATGCAAGGGTGGGAGTACATGTAGTGCATCAGAGTGCAAGTGTGTGGTTCTGCAAGGACATGCACTCCACATATGCATGTGCACTCAAGTGACCATCAGTGTTCTCTACACATCACATGTGAACATTCACCATGTGTACGCCCCAGCATGTCAAACCACAACTATCCCCTCGCACCTGAAAGGTAAACACAACACATGAACAGGCATTGATCAGCAGAACACAACATGTACATAGGATACCACCATTACAATGTCAGAGTTCCCATCACACTGCAGGGCAAGGCAACTATCAACAACAACCCCCACCCCCTCCCTCACAAATGACCATGACCCACTGAACTGCACCTGGGTCATGGAGCCTTCAACCCTCAATTCCACCTGGCCACAGGATCACCTTTACCCTTCGTCACCATCTCCCACCTTGTGTGTAAAAAGGTGCCTGCACCCTCAGAATCCACACTCATTTCCAAAATCACAAAATCCAAGCCATAAAAACGAACCAGAACACCCTCCAGTAGATGACTTGACGTAGCAGTACCTCACAAAGGCCAAGTACTACCACAATGATGCAACAACCAAGGTAGCACAGTAAAACAATGTCACAACAGGATGTGAACCATGTGTGGTACATAACATAGGATGATGCACCATGAACGTATGTGTACTGTCACAGGTCCCGTGTACAGGCACGGGAGTGTCACGAAACAACCACCCCCACCGTGTCCCGGGTGCCTGCAAGGTCAAACTCACACAGGCCCCTGAGACCCTGGTGGGGAAAGAGGTTCAGGGATATGCAGTCGGGACAGGTGTTGACACACTGGATAACTGGAATGAGTGGCAGGAGAGGGGAGGAGGAATGACACATGAAAGTAGGGAATGCACGAAAATGTACTACCTGCATGAACACATACACAATCCAAACAAACTTGGACATCATTGTCATGGCCTTCTGTAGTCCAGGCTTAGGAGTGGTACGAACCAACCACCCCCCCTAGGGTTTTGGCGCCTGCAAGTTCGGGGCTTACACAGGCATCCGCAACCCCAGCGGGGAAAGAGGGTTAGGGAACGTTGCTTGGATAGGTACAGGAAGCAGGAACACCGGGTAGAGGGTACAGGGTTCAAAATTGCATAGGATTCTGGGTGATTAGGGGGAAAAAAACATACCAAATTGAATCACACATACATGCATTAGTGCATCCCCCAGCAAGCCTATGCAGAGCAGTTTGAAAGAAAAACAACAAGACACTTAGCTCTGGTTTCGAGTGCTGGCCTCCTGCCTGCGCACTCTCAGGTCCAGTCACAGGAGCACTGCAATGCTGCAAAGAGAGCCACAGTCAACAACCTGTATGTGCCAATTACACAAAAACACAACACCAAACATGCCCCATAGCAACAAACTACTCTACAAACAGACAATCTGGTGTAGATGCTTCGTACCCATAGATAACATTACCCCTGTGACGGGTCATACACAGTCAATGCAGTAAGTCAGCCGCCGGTGGGTGCGTGGCAAATGGAACACCAATGTGTCACAATTCACACAACATGCAATGTTCCCTGGGTAACCAGACAGACCCATATAGCAAGCCACGACTTCAGAGCAAGTTGCATACCACCATGACCAAAACAAAGTTGGCAGTGCATTTATCATAAAGTACATGGAAATGATATGCACTGCACCCGAGTATGTCCCTTGCTGTATGTCCCTGTGAGCTGCCCCTTTCCATGTCTCGGAAGGCTACATGGTTGATACAAGTGCCTCAATGGACCTTGGTGTACCGGAGGGTATGTGCCACTGCCCCTGCACGTGTCCCAGACAACCTTACAATCAACAGCCATCAGTCCACCAACACATCTGAGCTGCATTGTGTGCTTCAACACCAATATTCGTCCAAGCTCACCCTCAGTGCTGTGACTAAGCCTGCATGTGCAACTCGCCTGGTGCAAGCTTTGCTATGTTGTGGCCCCCGTGTGCTGCTCACCTTGCCTGGAGTTCCTTGGAACACGTCAACAGTTCTAGGATGTAGGTCTGCAATCCCTGTGCCTCTGCTTGTGCACACATGTGCATGTGGGCACCAACAAACGTGTCCAGAATTCTGTCATCCAATGGGCCATGTCTGCTGGCAAAGGTGCTCTGGAGGCTCATCCCCCTGCAGAAAGGGCATGAAACACATGATTAATGCTTCAAAGTCATCTGTCTGTGTCTCTTCATGCATCTCATTACTTGACCATGTCAGAGAGTCACATCATAAATCACACCATCAGTCCGTCTTTCACATCCAAAGTGTGGAACACTATCTACAGCATGAATTGCAACAAGCACGTGTACAGTAAAGATAAGAAACATACTACACAATGCATAGCAATTAATGTACACATTAATCATGAAACACCCCATCTAGCAAAAGCTGAACAGTGGACAATAACACCAAATTCATCCCCACTAGGGGTGTAAACACAAGTCACACAGCACCAGACATGCCACAGATATGACAGTCCAAAGCCCTTGTGTAAAAGTTTGTGACACCGAACCATCCTTGCGAGCCCATGGATAAGGGAGGCAGGAGTGGCATATGTGAGTCAAGGACCCCAAGCAGCAAACACATACATAAGACAAGCCTGAAGGGCCCAGCTGGAACAGACAGTGGATGCCTTCAAAAGCCACAAAGCACAGCACCGTCACATGAAAGCACAATAGACAAGCGATTTTAAACTAAATCAACTATTAACTAATTACACTAACTATGGAAAACCTACATTACCTAATTAAACTAACTATCAAACAGAAACTTAACTAACTAAACTAAAAGAAAAATCAAAAATGGCCACATACGACCCGGGGGGGAGGGGAGGCACCCAGGAGGGGAGAGGTACAGGGTGCTGCTCAACATCCACATGCAATGATGCTGAGCCAACAAAAAAAAACTCCATGGGCTCAACGCCTGCACAGCCTGACCTATGTTGGAGATAGATGGTCGTCCGAGTCTGGCTCATCCTGTAAAGGAGGACGTGGCGCAGTAGCCTGGCCATGTCTAGCTGCAGCTTGCCCCTCGTCAGAGCAAGTCTGCCGGACGGGTGAGCCTGGTTCTGTGTGGCGATGTGATGTAGGTCTGCATGCAGAACCTCACGTGATACACGTGCTTCCTCTTGCAAGGTAGCACGTGTAACACGGTGTTCCTCCTGCAAGGCCTGGCTGGACAACCGCTGCACCTCCCGGCAAGCCTGTAGCTCAGCCGAGATGGTACGCTCAAGCTGTGCAAACCTCTCCTCTGCCTGCTGCCTCTGGGACATCATAAGGACACCCAGAGTGGATCTGAGGGAAGCATACTCCTCCCTCAGGGCATCCATGTGCACCTCTATGTGAGCAGCAATTGCTTGACGCAGAGACGACATTTCAGCCTGGCGTGCCCTGTCTGAGGCCGCCATGCCCAGCCTGAGCGAGCGGGCCGTGGACCGTGCCGCCTGCTGCTGGAGAAGCACCAGCCTAGCAGGGGGGAGCACAGATCGGGCCACACGCTCCATGCTCTCAGCGATGTTCTCCATTGCTGCCCCCTGCCGTTCTGAATTGGCAGTCATGTCTTGCTCCCACTCAGTATACTGCGGTTGCGCGCGGCGACCGCGTTGCCGGGCTTGACCCCTGCGGGACCCAAGGACCGGGGGTCATCGCTGTGTTGGCACCGCCCGCGGCTGCACGACTACATGCCCCCGTCAACGTGATGTCCCAGGCACATCAGTGACTGGTGTGGAGGGTAACCCTGCGTCCCGATCCACCACGGGCGGAGGAACCAAGACTGTCTGATCCCTCAGTGCAGGTGTCGCAGACAGAGGAGTGTCCACATCAGAATCACTCACCCCTGACAAATGGACTTGATGCTCATCCAACTCAACATGGACGTCAGAGTCGTCATCAAGGCTGGACTCATAGGCAGCCAGAGACAAGATGGACTGTAGCATTTGGGGGTTTTCGTGGCCTACCACCCCACGACCCCCACTAGTGCCGGGTTGATGTAGTGGTAACAACCCTCTGTCTGGCATGACAACACCATCCTCTGCCTCCTTTGCGTCATCACCTGAAAAATAGAGAGAAAAAAGGTTACACACATGTCAGAAGCACACAACACACACACACACACTGACAGCAAACGCATCAGGCAGACATGTAACACACAACATATAACCTGGCATGCATGCTGGGTCAACTTTGAATAGCTTCTGTGATCAGACCTGTTGAAAGGTGGCAGTTTCCATGGAAGTGGGTCTATGCAGTGCAGAAAATGTGTACGCCACTTACTACCTACATGTACAAGGACTCCATGGTGTGTGCCAGGAAATGTGAAGGCAGTCAATGTCAAATTCAGACATCACGTGCATTGTGCATTCAATGTGTACCATATCTAGAAGCCAAGCACCCCTCCACCCCAGTACCAAAGCAGGGATGCCTAGCATGGTATCAAAAGGCTGACCATACACCTGTGTATTGACAGGCAGTGTTGACTGGCATAAACAGCTTAATGTGATTCAATTGACAAAACTGCAAATGATGCTGGGACAGTAAGCAGGACACATGATGAAAACTCTGGATTCCGCCCATGTGTGAAGAAGACACAACAACAGTTGGACAGAGTCATTGGCCATTGAACAGGCTGAGGCCTGTGAGCCACACAGAGTGTCAGACCCTAAACATGTGTGCAACGCAGAACTGAGCCACAGTTGACATGGGAAGGCTGATGAGATGGCAGGCAATGTATGTAACCAAGGACTTGTATTACAGTGATCATCCAGTCAAGGACACATAGGGGAATGCGTGCAATGCACATGGAGCATGAATGGGCACTCATGTCCCTGCAGGACATCTGACCTATGCACAGTACAAGTGAGATACCCTGCATCAAGTACTAAGGCTGTACCACACGGCATGTGTCTGGCAGATTCTACGCTGGAAGTTAGCATCTACACAGGACGCATGAACAAGAAAGTACACATTGGCAAGATTGAAGAACACCAGTGCAAAGGTGGAACTGGGGTGCAGAGTGGTGTAGGAGGGGCAAGGGAGCATGCCTACATGGAGTCCCCGCATGCAGGCAGAGGAGACATGCATGACGGAAGCATTGCATTTCTTACACATCAGAACCATGACACGTCACATGTATCGGCAATCATGCACAACACATCCCACAAGTGAAACACACACGTCCTCAACAAACATGCATTAACACTCACTGGACTGCGCATCAAAGTCCAGCATCTCTCCCACTCCTTCGACCAATTCAGGTGGTATGAACTCCGCAACAAGAGCCTCATGCGGAGTGAGCTCTTCCTCCTCTGGTGCAGGCCCACTGCCAGTCATCAGAGTCAAGTTGTAATTAGAGGCACGCTTAGCCTTAGTGCTGCGTTTGATGTCATTCCAATGCTTTTTGCACTCTTGCGCCGTGCGCACCTCATGGCCGAATGAACTGACATGTTCCGCAACATGCTTCCAGTGGGTGTCACGTTGGGCAGCCGTAGTCTGACTATTGGCACCCACTCGCATGTCACGGCTGTGGCCCCGCACATAGTCCACGAGGAAGTCCAGTTCCTGCTTACAGAAAGGATTCTTCCTCGACGTGCAGGAGGTCGTGGCTGTGTGTGGGGTCCCAGCCTGTACTGCAGGTGCAACCTTCCTCCTCTTGGACTGTGGCGCAGACCCTGGCTGGCTAATGCCACCCTGACCAGTATGGCCAGTGGGTTCAGTGGATTGAGCCAAGGGAGTGGCAGGTGGAGGGATGACCAAAGGCCTGACTTGTGTCAGTGGCAGCTGGGTTCCCACTAATGGACCCTGCGCAGCAACATCAGCTGTGGCAGGGTCATTGGCCGCAACGGTCCTGGTTGGCAGACTCACAACCGGGGTGCTGTTGGGTGCATCTGCCCCTGCACTTGCCAACACCCGTCTGTTCGGGGCAGCAGATGACATGACTGCCCCAGGGACATGTGTCTTGGTCTGAGCAGCCCGGCCTGCCCCTATGGTTTCCCCCCTGGCCTGTTGGAGATCTACCAAGGGCTCTTCAAGTGCCAACGCACCCTGCGCTGGCAGACCCCGAGCCTGGGTGGCGGTGTCCACAGCTGCACCTGCAGCTACCACTACCCTTGAGCCTGTGGCAGTCGATGGCCCTGACTGCCGGGTCACACGGGCGCCAGTGGCAGATGCAGGAGCTGCATCCCCCGGAACCACAGGGGGTGGTGGCATGACTGCACCGACACATGGCACAACATTGTGCTCAAGTGGCGCAACCCTGCCTCTTCCCCCTCTGTGGCCGCCCTGGACACCCTGGAGTCCCCGAACTCCCTGGTCACCACGGCCACATCCCCGACCACGCCCGCCACAAGGAGGATGCCCAGCTGGGGTGCCCCTCACCTTTGGTGGCCTCCCAACCATGGCACAGTTGTAGTAGTGCCGGCACAGATGGAGTGGTGCCAATGGGAGGTGTACACCACAATTGACCTGGGCAATTGGGGCGAAGGGGGTGGGAAGCAAGATGTTAACAGCCCCCCTGCACCTGCAAGGCTGTATGTGACCCCGGTGATTTGGTGACGGGTCACGCAACGCTCAGGCACCCCAAAACTGCAGTAAAACTGTGCACGCAACCCTGCAGCCTACATGCGTGGATTCAACCTCCCGCAGTACAGGGTGGCACCCAGTAACACGAATAACGCGTATGCGTGGGACACGTAGGCTACTATGACATCGAAAATGGGTGCGATACACAGGGCCACCCGCAGTGGGAAAAAGAGCGTGTGCGACTCACCGTCTGACTAGCGCGATGCAGAAAAACATGCGTAGCCATTACCCCCGCCAAAAGAAGAGATATAGCTGTGAAGTTGTGATGGCGCGCGAAACAACAGGAAGCAGCAACACACGTCGGTCTCCACGAAAGGCACGTACAGCGAACTGCTGGGCCCGCTCACCTTTAACCCGTGCTGAGGGAAACGCACGCGCGCATCACGTCACTTGCGCGCATGGGCCCTTTCCTCATATTACACGCGGACGTGCAGTTTTTCACGCACGCTGAAATGCCCATGCACGCCTGTGCGCGTCATGTCACAGGGGTGCTTGCACTTGAGGGGCCTTCTGTCCAATGAAATTGCGTATGCGTGCAGACGCGCTTACGCGCTAAGAGCCTTTCCTCGAATTACACGCTGACGTGCCGAATTTTCACGTGCCAAATCACTCCGTATCAAGCTGGCCACGCGTAAGCACACAGAAGACCACGCTCCTGCCCAGAAGGCCGAACTACTGCCCCCCAGAGCCCCGAGCACGCTCCCACCTGCCATCTGCTGCTGCCTGACTGCCTGCTGCCCACGTGCCCTGCCATTTGCTGCCTGCACATCAGCCAGGGGTGCTGTTGCTGTGACCACCCCTGCTGGAACCGAAGACTCCCGACTGGGATTCCATCGCTCCACAGCCCAGCCCCAGGACCCAGTTGCCCACCCACTCCTGCCTCTAGGGTTGTCATGTTGGGCACTGCAACATCTGGCACCACTGACAACCCCCGGCCAGAAAGAGGCAGAGGGGCACCAGCTTCAGTGCCAGGGAAGTTGGTGTCCTGGTGGAGCAAGTCCTGGGGCAATATGATGCCCTCTTCGGAAGTTCCCACGCCGACAAGGAAGGACGGACTCGGATCTGGACTGACATCGTGACCGCCATCAACGCGGAGGGGGTGGCAGTCCGCGACTTCCAACATGTCAAGAAGCGCTGGGAGGACTTCAGGTCCAGGACCCTGAACAAGGCCCGGCGCCTCTTGAAGGCAGCAGATGCCAAGGGGCGCTGGGGCCACTTGTCAAGATCAGATGAGGGTCCTGGAACGCATATCCCCAGCGCTCCACGTCCAGGTCCTTCAGAGGCAGACCCGTCTGGAGTCGAGCGGTAAGTGTACATGCATCCTGATTGTGAGCTGTGCGTGTGGTGATGTTTCAGTAGTGTGCAGGTTGCACATCTGTTTGTATGGGGTCGAGTATGGGTGGGGGTGTACAGGGCCGTGGGGCTAACACATGCGAGGGCTGTAATGTGTGAGACATGGATGGTGCTTGTGTGTGTAGGCTTGCATGCCAAATGCAGTTGTGTGGGCACACATGTTTGGATGAATGTGTATGTAAGTAGACATGTCCGTGATGTCACGCATGTATGTTGTTTTCAGCTGCATGTATCAGCACTGTGTACATGTGCATTTGTGTGTATTTGACAAGGGTGCAACAGTGATGCAACACGGATGCATGTGACAGCGGGATGTGGAAGCCTGATTGGCAGATGTGACATGGATGCCCATCTGAACACTGTGACACTTGGCAGAGGTGTACAGATGCATGCAAGTGTGGTGGTGTGTGTATATGTGTGGTGCACTTCCTGTGTTGCATGTGATGTCTGGCTTAGCTTTGCCTGCTCATGCTGTTGTATGTGTATGGATGGTGCTGCCAGTTGCGATATGGCTGTGGTATGGCTCATGTGTGCGAGTTGAAATGACATGTGTGTTGGGGATTGTGATGACATGTCTGAGGTTTGCCAATGCCACTCATGTACAACTGTCATGTGTGTATATGTCCATTGTACAGTGCCCGGATGCCTGTGTTTTATTTCTCCCTGTCTGCAGCGTCAACTGATGAATAGGGCGGAGAAGGTGCTGTGGAGCACAGCGGCAGGGATCCCACCGCCAGCCGGAGACGCAAGGCCCGGCTCCCCTCCCATGTTGTCATCTCGTTGGGGAGTGAGGAGTCTGGTGCCACGTCCCAGGCCGCAGCTGCCGGGGGGAGGTCCAAGAGTCGGAGGTTGGAGTTGGACTCCTTGGCAGCAGAAGGGGCAGCTGGGACCCCACAGGGCCCAACGGGGGAAGATGGCACGGAGTCATCCAGGTTGGTGGGGGGTTTGGTGGAGGAGGAGGCCGTGCAAGCAACAGAGACGGGGTCTGGAGGTGGGGATCCAACTGGTGCTAGTGGTGCAGTGCAGGACCAGGGACAGGAGGCAGCACAGGCCGCCGCGGAGGTGCCTGTGTGCAATCCTGTCCCTGATCCTGTCCCTGCATCATCTTGCACCAGCAGGGATGCCTACGTCCAGATCCGTTTTCAGGCAGGGGATGAGCAAAGGACAACTGGCCTTCCTCTGCCTGCGGACGTGGCTATCCGGGTTGAGCCTGTCCTGACTGGTGTGGCGTTGCGTCAACGGGCCATGCGAGGTGACCTGCAGTCTTTTCATGAGGAGATTGCACGTCATCTCGAATGGCTCATTGACCACGTCAGCCTACTGGGACAGGTCACCCAGGCCGGATTCCTCCGTTTGATGGGGCTTGCTACGACCCCCTCCTCAACTGAACCCCCTACGCGCCAGTCGTCCTCCGTGCCATCTTCCCACCCATCAGTCACCTGGGTGCCCTGTGGAGCTGCCTCTGACGGTGCGGCCAGGCTGGTGGAGGAGGCATCCCTGCCACAGTCAGGAGTCGGACGTCCAGCAGGGGTGGCCACATCAACGACTGCACCCCAGCCGGCGGAGGATGTGCAGGCAGCAGGAGGCAGTGCACGGGCAGAGGCACAGCAGCAGCAGCAACGTGGTGGGAGCCATGAAGGCTCGGGGCCTTCAACATCGGGGGGGCAGGCATTGGCCGGAGGGCAGGAGGACCCAGGACAGGGAGTGTCTTCCGTGTGGCAGTGGTTGGGCCACACCATAGAGGCGGAGCGGCAGCGGGCGGAAGAGGCACGGCTCACAATGGTCAGGGCGGAGAACTCCATGCGGGGGGCCCTGAGGCAGGACGAGTGCCTCGAGGCAATCTGCAGGGGGTTGGAGGTGGACACGTCGACGGCCCTGCGGACCCTCGGGGCAATGGAAGAGGACCGCCTCCGGGACATTGAGCAGGAGTTCGATGATGCCCTGGCCCGGGACATCGAAAAGTGAGCCGTCAGACTAGCCCGCTGCCCTTGTACATAGTTATGTAGTTAGTGTTAGGTTTTCTTTGTTTTTTGATTTATTTTGGACCTTTTGGACATTGGCCACATTTTTGTATATAGTTTATTTTATTAGTTAGTGTTGTTAGATAGGTTTTATTTCTTTTGTTGGGATAATGGACCCTGGCTTGTTCGTCTGTACATAGTTCACTGTTGGATTTTATTTTTCTTTCACAATTTACCCATGGAGCAATGGCTTTCAATTATTATTTCCCATTGGATTTTCTTTTGTGGACAGTGACTTTGGACACCATTACTTTGGATTATGATTTTTGGTTTTGCTTTTTTTCACGGACATGCTTCTTTTCATTTTTGTACATTCCCATTTCTGTTTCTTTATTTTTGAATCTATTTATGTTTCCTTTAATACATATTTTATTATCGAACTTCAATGTGTAGTATCATCTCATTGGTTTCATGCATATCATGATATGGGTTTTGAGATTCACTGACACCCATTGGGTGTATGTGAGGGACATGTGTTTGTTTCGAAACTTGCAATTGGTGTTCTGTCATGTAATTGCCATTTCTGAGTGGGTGGATGCAATACTCGGGTGGGTGTTTTGCATTTGGAGGCTGACCATAGGGACCAGGGATCTAGATTGTGATGACATGTTGGCTGGGGAACATGAGTTGGGGCTGCTGGCAGGTGCCCCACAGTGCTGGGGGGTGGGGGTGGTGGGAGACATGGGTGGGGGCCTGCTGGCAGGTGCCCCTGCACTGCTGGGGGGTGGGGGTGGTGGGAGACATGGGTGGGGGCCTGCTGGCAGGTGCCCCACAGTGCTGGGGGGTGGGGGTGGTGGGGACATGAGTTGGACATGGGTGGGGGCCTGGTGGAGGCTGCCCCTGCACTGCTGGGGCGTGGGGGTGGTGGGGGCATGAGTTGGACATGGGTGGGGGCCTGGTGGAGGGTGCCCCTGCACTGCTGGGGGGTGGGGGTGGTGGGAGACATGGGTGGGGGTCTGGTGGAGGCTGCCCCTGCACTGCTGGGGGGTGGGGTGGTGGGAGACATGGGTGGGGGCCTGGTGGGGGCTGCCCCTGCACTGCTGGGGGGTGGGGGTGGTGGGAGACATGGGTGGGGGCCTGGTGGAGGCTGCCCCTGCACTGCTGGGGGGTGGGGGTGGTGTGAGACATGGGTGGGGGCCTGGTGGAGGCTGCCCCTGCACTGCTGGGGGGTGGGGGTGGTGGGAGACATGGATGGGTGCCTGGTGGAGGCTGCCCCTGCACTGCTGGGGGGGTGGGGGTGGTGGGAGACATGGGTGGGGGCCTGGTGGAGGCTGCCCCTGGACTGCTGGGGGGTGGGGTGGTGTGAGACATGGGTGGGGGCCTGGTGGAGGCTGCCCCTGCACTGCTGGGGGGTGGGGGTGGTGGGAGACATGGATGGGTGCCTGGTGGAGGGTGCCCCTGCACTGCTGGGGGGGTGGTGGCGAACATGAGTTGGACGGGTGGGGGCATGCTGGCAGGTGCCCCACAGTGCTGGGGGGTGGGGGTGGTGGGGAACATGAGTTGGACATGGGTGGGGGCCTGCTGGCAGGTGCCCCACAGTGCTGGGGGGTGGGGGTGGTGGGGACATGAGTTGGACATGGGTGGGGGCCTGGTGGAGGCTGCCCCTGCACTGCTGGGGGGTGGGGGTGGTGGGTGTGGTGGGAGACATGGGTGGGGGCCTGGTGGAGGCTGCCCCTGCACTGCTGGGGGGTGGGGGTGGTGGGGAACATGAGTTGGACATGGGTGGGGGCCTGCTGGCAGGTGCCCCACAGTGTTGGGGGATGGGGGTGGTGGGGACATGAGTTGGACCTGGGTGGGGGCCTGGTGGAGTCTGCCCCTGCACTGCTGGGAGGTGGGGGTGGTGGGAGACATGGGTGGGGGCCTGGTGGAGGCTGCCCCTGCACTGCTGGGGGGTCGGGGTGGTGGGAGGCATGGGTGGGGGCCTGGTGGAGGGTGCCCCTGCACTGCTGGGGGTTGGGGGTGGTGGAGAACATGAGTTGGACATGGGTGGGGGCCTGCTGGCAGGTGCCCCACAGTGCTGGGGGGTGGGGATGGTGGGGAACATGAGTTGGACATGGATGGGGGCCTGCTGGCAGGTGCCCCACAGTGCTGGGGGTTGGGGGTGGTGGGGACATGAGTTGGACATGGGTGGGGGCCTGGTGGAGGGTGCCCCTGCACTGCTGGGGCGTGGGGGTGGTGGGGACATGAGTTGGACATGGGTGGGGGCCTGGTGGAGGCTGCCCCTGCACTGCTGGGGGTGGGGGTGGTGGGGAACATGAGTTGGACATGGGTGGGGGCCTGCTGGCAGGTGCCCCCACAGTGCTGGGGGGTGGGGGTGGTGGGGACATGAGTTGGACATGGGTGGGGGCCTGCTGGCAGGTGCCCCACAGTGCTGGGGGTTGGGGGTGGTGGGGACATGAGTTGGACATGGGTGGGGGCCTGCTGGCAGGTGCCCCACAGTGCTGGGGGGTGGGGGTAGTGGGGACATGAGTTGGACATGGGTGGGGGCCTGCTGGAGGCTGCCCCTGCACTGCTGGGGGGTGGGGGTGATGGGGAACATGAGTTGGACATGGGTGGGGGCCTGCTGGCAGGTGCCCCACAGTGCTGGGGGGTGGGGACATGAGTTGGACAGGGGTGGGGGCCTGGTGGAGGCTGCCCCTGCACTGCTGGGGTGGGGGTAGTGGGAGACATGGGTGGGGGCCTGGTGGAGGGTGCCCCTGGTGGCTGGGGGTGCAGGGGGACATGCGTTTGTGGGCAGTAGTGCAAGTTGACATGTGGGTTGGCTGGGGGGCATGGCCATGGTGGATGGGGTGCCTGCAGGACATGTGCACGGTAGGCCCCTGTGGTGTGAGCCACCTGCAGGGGCCGTGGAGGGTGTAGAGGGAACACCTGGGAGGACCCACACGTGCAATTCACGTGTGGTGCTCCCCGCGCACCCCTGTAATACACGTACCCTGATGGAATCGCGTGTGATACTTTCCACGCACCCCTGATATGCACGTACCCTGCTGACTTTGCGTGTGAAACTTCCTACGCACCCCACGATACACGTAGCCAGGAGATTCGCGTTTGTAACTGTTTGGAAAGATTTCGTAATTGTAGGTAATTTCCTTCCATGCGGCAACCCCTGAACTTTTTGCTGTTGTTTTTCACCTTGTTCTTGACTTTGCAAGAGAAGTGCAGCCTTCTGCCGCACTCCTCTGGGCTTTCGCTCCTTTCTTACGGGGAAACTGACATGCCCTTAAGACAGTCAGTACCGGGGAATGCTGTTTCCCGTAGTTTCTTTTATCATGTTGCGGCTTTCGTGCAACATGACACAAGAGGGCACTGTAAGCTAAGTTACAGCTCTCTTGGGTCTCTAGCCTTCTACAGGCCCTAGATACTCGTTTAGGATTGTATCTGATCGGTGCAAGTGATTCAGGGACAGGAATGGTGGCAGCGATCGTTTCTTGTGTTTTGAGCTCCTTTTGGCGTTCTAAGCGCGTTTCTCACGCTTAACCTAAAATGGTGGCCTGGCTCCCAAAATGGCCAGACCACGAGGCTCCTTTGTCCTGTCCGCTGACCGTCTTGCTCCCTTCACCTTCCCCAGGTCTAGCCGACCCAGGGCCTTCCTTATTTGGGCATGTACTTTCCAGCGAAACATGGATGCTTTCGCGGGCTTCTACATGTCTTGTGTGTGCCTCCAGGATGTGGGCTGGGATGTCTGGTCCCAATACACATCCTGGGTGCCAGAGGGTCTAGGGTGGTGTGAATGCCTGGGACCAGCGTGGTCCGTGATTGGTCCACGAATGGTGTGAGTGTTGATGAGCGGATCTCCCATTGGGTCCCCTCCGTTTTGGCGCGAAGGGAACCGTGGATAAGAGGGGGCTGGAAACACCACTACCATGTCGATCTCCTGAGTTCTCACGAACGAAGGAATACAGGAGCCAAGTATCCTGCAACCAAGAGGCTGGACCGAGGAATCGCTGGTGACCCGCTGAAGGACTTCTCCTCTGCACTGCTGTCGCCTTGTGAAACCTTTTTCACCTTTGATCGAACCAGAAGGCCTGTACTGGTACTTCGACCCTTGGAATAGCGGGAACAGCTATTCTAGGCATCTTCACCATCTCCTGCCAGTAAGCCTTCGGAAGCGTCTCTGGGCCATCCAGCTGACTGACCAGGTTACACGGGAGTCTTGCTCTGTAACCGCCGCCAGGTTGTGTAGTATTTCGAGACCTTGTCACTCTCACACGCTTCATACACTTGGCGTTCCCAAGTCTGAAGTGAGTAGTGTACATTTGGCTCAGATACACACGGCCGCTCCGTTGCCCTGCTGTGGTAACAAACTGTGCAGGTTTCTTCGATTGGGACGTCTTTTTACTCAACACGACGACGAGGCTTTCCCTGCTCTTCTGAACCTGCCAGCTGCTGAAACTGACGCGGAGAAGCCTGGGTCTGCTTGCATCGGGGACCGGTGAGTAGCATAGCTAGGATCTGGTTGCCCTCCTGCAGGAGCCCATTGCTTTTCCCCGCTGTGTAAAACAGCACCCTTTTCCGTACTCGCGCTCTGCTTCTGCCCACTGTGGAGGCTGCGCTTGAGTCGCGGAACTTGTTCTTCTTCTTTTGTGCACTAAACTGAACTGCCTGATTACCCTCGAAGAGCTTCTCCTTTTGCCCGTTGGCACCAGCGCGTGCAGTTACTTTTGAGCACAAGGCTCCACTCTTCGCAGGGCTCAGACTTCCATCTAGTTAGGTGCCTCTGAAGGCGAACTGGGTCTAAGCATTATTTCGCACTGCCTGTCTTCCTTCCCTTTTAGGTGGACTACCCATTTCGTGCATCTAACGCTTGAGACTGTCGTATTTGTATATATATTGTGTTGATATGGTATGTGTTGGTTTAATATTGTTATATTGTGATTTTCTCGCTACGGTCATTGTTTTAAAGGCCTTGAAATAAATGTGTATATATTTTTAATATAACAACTGTTTGGAGTAGTTTGTAAGTGATCTTACTTTGTGTGCTCATTGCGGGCTTTCAGTCACCCTCACCCCTCTTGAGACCTAGTCTTGACCGCCGCGATCGCTACCTTGATTGGTCTGGCTCGTCCAGAGGTTACCCTGTTCCAAGTAATTAGGTTGGCCTTCTGAACTTCTGCGCCACCAGGACAGAGTTCAGAAATCCGTCTTAACAAATTGGTGTACAGCGGTGGGATACGACTGAAGGTATCCAGTGTTGCGCACGAACTAAGGCATTTCAGGTTATTCCAACCAGGACACGTAGTGAATTGTTGTAGTATAACTTTAAAAAGGCCATAGTCCTATCTAACAGTATGGAAACAAATACCTTGTTAACTTTAAATGCTTCCAAATCAGAAACATTGAAAAAGATGTGTGTGGAGAGAGGTGTTTCCTCTCAAGGCACGAAATTGGAAATGATCCAAAGAATCGTGGCGTGGCAAGAAGCACAGCTTGACGCTATAACTTCTGAGGACAGTGCGGAAGGTGGTGGGGCTGCTCTCACTGGTAGAACCGACGGTTCTGCCGCTGCACTGATCCATCGCGACCACGAGGACAGGGAGGACGAGATGTCTAATGTTTCCTCTGCCAGTGCTGATGGGGAGGCTATGCTTGAATTCAAGAAGCAAGAGCTGGGGTTGAGGCAGCAGGAGCTTGAATTCAGCATAGCCAAACTAAAAATCGAACAGGCAGAAAAACAAAAAGACAGGGATCACCAGTTGGAACTGGCCAAGCTTCAGTTTGCAAATGGGTCCCAGGGACCTGGACATGGGTCTGGGGCTTCCTCTCATCCACGGTTTCCGAAAGATCTGCTCAGTGTGTATGAAGAAAGGAATGACATTATGGACTGGCTGAATGCGTTTGAGTATGCATGCGAAGTTCAACAAGTTGGCAATGCTGATAAGATTGCCTGGTTACTCAGCAGACTGCCCCATTCTGGCTGTAGTGCCATTATGGAAATGTCGAAGGCTGAGCGAGCTGATTTCGCAATGTTAAAGCAAACTCTCATTTTAAAGTTTGGGAAGACTCCGGCCCAATATTTGAAACGTTTCAGAGAGTATAAGAAAAAGGAAGGTGGTACTTGGGTATCTTATATCACTGAGTCCTTGAAAAACTTAACTGGCTGGGTCGAAGGTTATAAGGTTTCTTCCTTCGAAGGCATGATAAATCTTGTCATGCTGGAACACATTTTTGCATCTTCTTCCCCGGAGCTTAAGCAGCATTTGGCCGATTCGAAGGAGATAGATCCTAAGAAGCTGGCCATTGCAGCAGCCTTATGGGTGTCACATCGAGTGTCCCATAAGGACAAAACTCATCCTGGTAAGCAGGAGGAAGGGAAAAAGTCCAAAGATATGGAGGGTGGAGAATCTGATAAATCTTCTTCTCATAAGGGCCACAAAAAGAAAAACAAGGGTAAGACACAAGAGAACCCACAGGGTAGTGGAGGTCCGCCTCCGAAACAGAACTTTGGTTACAATAAGCCTCCCTATGTAAATAGACCCAATGGATCTTGTTTTGCTTGTGGAGCAACTGACCACGTGAAGGGGGATCCCCGGTGTAAGGTTAGACCTTTGGGGGTCCACTCCGCTAATCTGGCCTTCTCCTCCTACGAGGAAGAAGAGATTACAGGAGCATCCTTCTCCTCAGACTCATTTCCCAGCGGGATAGAGGCTGAGGTAGTTTTAGTTTCCCTGGGTTCCTGGGAGCCTAAAGTCGCAGAGGCTTATGCTAGGATTCCGGATAATACCAAGCACTACTTTAAAGACAGTGTGCTGATCAATGGAGTAGATACTCCAGCTCTTAGGGATAGTGGGTGCAGTCGCACTGTAGTGGATTCTACCTTGGTAGACTCAGAGGAAGTTGCCAGAGCTACTCTGATGCCCACTAAGTTGGCTGACGGCCCACTCCGTATGTTCCCAGTAATACCTGTAAATCTTACTTTAAATGGTACAGCAGTCAGGATTCCAGTGAGCATTCAGAGAAACGTCCCGGTAAAGGTCTTGTTAGGTAATGATCTCAGAGCTTTAGGGCTCGTAGGAGACACTGCCGAAAGACCCTACACACGGTCTCAAGCACGGGCAGCATTGGCCAAGACCAATACGCCGCCCCAGCCAAAGGGGAAACCCAAGGCGAAAGGAGTCGACAAGTCAAGACGAGGGAAAGAGAATATTCCCCCGAGCTCGCCTACCACTGCGGTGGAGGAAGTTGGTCAATCGCCCGGGCCTGACGAGGAGGTGGCGATGCCTGAAGTATTTGACCCCAACGATCATCCTGAACTAAAAGACTTGTTAGTTGAAGGAGGTCCTGATAGGGACAAATTCAGTAAAGGCCAACGTGAGTGCCCATCTCTGGAAGGCCTAAGGAGACAGGCCTGCTCCCAGCTTGAGGGTGAACCTCCTGGGACGCATAGGATTTATTGGGAAGGTGGACTCCTGTATAGTGAGCCCATAGAGTCTACAGAAGGAGACCATAGGAGGTTGGTGGTTCCCCTTGCTGTTAGGCCCTTCCTCCTGCAGTTGGCGCATGAAGTTCCCCTTGCTGGTCACCTTGGTATGAGGAGGACCAAGCAAAGGTTATCCATGCACTTCTACTGGCCCAAGATGGGGGTGCAAGTAGAAAGTCACTGCAGGAGTTGTGCCTCCTGCCAGTTGTCTGGTAAGGTTGGCGCGACAATCCAAGCTCCGTTGGTACCGCTCCCAGTTGTGGGGGTACCATTTGAAAGGGTAGGGATCGACATCGTTGGTCCCCTTGACCCGCAAACATCCTCAGGCAATAGGTTTATCCTGGTGCTGGTCGACCATGCAACCAGATATCCTGAGGCCATCCCATTGAAAACTGTAAATGCCAAGTCAGTTGCAAAAGCTTTACTTGGCATATTTACTAGGGTTGGCTTCCCTAAAGAAGTTGTGTCGGATCTTGGCAGCAACTTTATGTCGAAGTATATGCGGGCTATGTGGAAAGAATGTGGGGTCACCTACAAGTTCTCTTCTGCATACCACCCCCAGACCAATGGTCTGGTGGAACGTTTCAACAGAACATTAACGAGCATGATTGGGGCTCTGGAGGAACCTCAGAGAAGAAAATGGGATCTTCTTTTACCGTGCTTACTGTTTGCCTACCGAGAGGTACCACAGGAGGGTGTTGGCTTCTGCCCCTTCGAACTTCTGTTCGGTCATCCCGTACGGGGACCCTTAGCCATCGTCAAGGAGGGATGGGAGATGCCCACTCCCCCTGTTACTACCAACGTAGTTGATTATGTGCTAGGGCTCAGAAAACGGATGGTACTTCTGATGGGCTTGGCTAGTGATAAATTGAAGGCAGGACAAGCGCTGGTGAAACATTGGTACGACCAGAAAGCTTCCCTCATCAACTTTACACCTGGTCAGCAAGTCCTGATCATGAATCCCATAAGGCCTCGAGCTTTACAGGACAAATGGTTAGGCCCTTACACAGTGGTGGAGCCCCTGGGTGAGGTCAACTATTTAGTGGACCTTGGAAGGCCTGGCAGGTTCCAAAAGTGTTTCACGTGAATAGGCTGAAGGCTTTCGTCCCAAGAGTCAAAATCGCAGCACTGCTTCTGGCTTCAGATGTTGAGGAAGAGGAGTCTGAACCTCTCCCCGACCTGTTCCAAAGCGGTCCTTCAGATAGCTCCTTTGAGGGTGTCCGAGTGGCCCCTCACCTGACTTCTGATCAGCAGGCTGAGGTGAAAAGTTTGCTTAGGCAGTTTTCCCCCCTGTTTTCACAGTCGCCTGGTTTGACACCTTGGTGCAAACATAACATTGACACAGGAGACAGTGTACCTACCAAAAGTAGGGGATACAGGATGTCAGACAAAGTACGGTCTTATATTAAGACCGAGGTCAACAAGATGTTAGCCCTTGGGGTGATTGAACCCTCTAGTAGTCCTTGGTCCAGCCCTGTGGTTTTGGTTCCAAAGGCAGGCACTTCTGAATTGAGGTTCTGCGTGGATTACAGGGCTCTGAATGCTGTCACCAAGACAGATGCTCACCCCTTGCGTCGAACAGATGAGCTGGTGGATACTTGGGTGCCTCCAAGTACCTCAGCACGTTTGACCTCACTGCTGGCTATTGGCAAATAGCTTTAGCAGAACATGCCAAGGAGAAGACAGCATTTTCTACTCCAGACGGCCTTTACCAATTCCGGGTAATGCCTTTCGGGTTGAAGAATGCACCTGCCACTTTCCAGAGGCTTGTGAATCATGTGTTGAATGGGTTGGACGAATTCTGTCTTGCATATCTGGACGATATAGCAGTTTTCAGTGCCACCTGGGAAGACCATGTGAAACACCTCGGGATTGTGCTCCAGGCTCTTCAGAAAGCACACCGGACCATAAAGGCTAGTAAATGCCAGATTGGACAAGGCTCACTGGTTTACCTTGGACATGAAGTAGGTGGAGGGAGGATACAGCCTCTTCCCAGTAAAGTACAAGCAGTACAAGACTGGCCTACCCCCACTACGCAAACCCAAGTGAGAGCCTTCTTAGGACTCACGGGGTATTACCGCAATTTTGTGGCAGACTATGGCACCATGCTGCCCCTCTGACTGCCCTCACAACTCCGAAGAAACCCAAGAAGGTAACTTGGACCGACGAGTGTGAGAAGGCCTTCAATGGCTTAAAAGACTCCTTGTCCCAGGCCCCTGTCCTCAGGGCCCCTGATTATCAAAGACCTTTTATCGTGCAGACGGACGCCTCTGACACTGGGATAGGAGCTGTACTATCACAAGTAGATGAGAAGGGTAAGGAACACCCTATTGGTTTTATTAGCCGCCAGCTTAAGGACAGAGAGCTCAGATGGTCCACGGTAGAGAAAGAATGTTTCTCTGTTGTGTGGGCCCTAAGGAAGCTGAGGCCCTACCTCTATGGGACCCACTTCACTTTGCAAACTGACCATAAGCTGTTAAAGTGGCTAATGAACATGAAGGGGGAGAATCCAAAGTTGCTTATGTGGGCCATAAGTCTACAAGGCTTCGACTTCACTATTGAGCATAGGCCAGGTGTCCAACATAGCAATGCTGATGGGTTGTCCAGAATGTTTAACCGACCTGAACAAGAGACTCATCCAGGGGTGGATTAGTTCCCCCTGTCCTTAGTCTGGGAGGGGCGAGTGTTAGGAAAGATTTCGTAATTGTAGGTAATTTTCCTTCCATGTGGCAACCCCTAAACTTTTTGCTGTTGTTTTTCACCTTGTTCTTGACTTTGCCAGAGAAGTGCAACCTTCTGCCGCACTCCTCTGGGCTTTCGCTCCTTTCTTACGGGGAAACTGACATGCCCTTAAGACAGTCAGTACCGGGGAACGCTGTTTCCCGTAGTTTCTTTTATCATGTTGCGGCTTTCGTGCAACATGACACAAGAGGGCACTGTAAGCTAAGTTACAGCTCTCTTGGGTCTCTAGCCTTCTACAGGCCCTAGATACTCGTTTAGGATTGTATCTGATCGGTGCAAGTGATTCAGGGACAGGAATGGTGGCAGCGATCGTTTCTTGTGTTTTGAGCTCCTTTTGGCGTTCTAAGCGCGTTTCTCGTGCTTAACCCAAAATGGTGGCCTGGCTCTCAAAATAGCCAGACCACGAGGCTCCTTTGTCCTGTCCGCTGACCGTCTTGCTCCCTTCACCTTCCCCAGGTCGAGCCGACCCAGGGCCTTCCTTATTTGGGCATGTACTTTCCCGCGAAACACGGATGCTTTCGCGGGCTTCTACATGTCTTGTGTGTGCCTCCAGGATGTGGGCTGGGATGTCTGGTCCCAATACACATCCTGGGTGCCAGAGAGTCTAGGGTGGTGTGAATGCCTGGGATCACCGTGGTCCGTGATTGGTCCACGAATGGTGTGAGTGTTGATGAGCGGATCTCCCATTGGGTCCCCTCCGTTTTGGCGCGAAGGGAACCATGGATAAGAGGGGGCTGGAAACACCACTACCATATCGATCTCCTGAGTTCTCACGAACGAAGGAATACAGGAGCCAAGTATCCTGCAACCAAGAGGCTGGACCGAGGAATCGCTGGTGACCCGCTGAAGGACTTCTCCTCTGCACTGCTGTCGCCTTGTGAAACCCTTTTCACCTTTGATCGAACCAGAAGGCCTGTACTGGTACTTCGACCCTTGGAATAGCGGGAACAGCTATTCCCGGGATCTTCACCATCTCCTGCCAGTAAGCCTTCGGAAGCGTCTCTGGGCCATCCAGCTGACTGACCAGCTTACACAGGAGTCTTGCTCTGTAACCGCCGCCAGGTTGTGTAGTATTTCGAGTCCTTGTCACTCTCACACGCTTCGTACACTTGGCGTTCCCAAGTCTGAAGTGAGTAGTGTACATTTGGCTCAGATACACACGGCCGTTCCGTTGCCCTGCTCTGGTAACAAACTGTGCAGGTTTCTTCGATTGGGACGTCTTTTTACTCAACACGATGACAAGGCTTTCCCTGCTCTTCTGAACCTGCCAGCTGCTGAAACTGATGTGGAGAAGCCTGGGTCTGCTTGCATCGGGGACCGGTGAGTAGCATAGCTAGCATCTGGTCGCCCTCCTGCAGGAGCCCATTGCTTTTCCCCGCTGTGTAAAACAGCACCCTTTTCCGTACTCGCGCTCTGCTTCTGCCCACTGTGGAGGCTGCGCTTGAGTCGCGGAACTTGTTCTTCTTCTTTTGTGCACTAAACTGAACTGCCTGATTTCCCTCGAAGAGCTTCTCCTTTTGCCCGTTGGCACCAGCGCGTGCAGGTACTTTTGAGCACAAGGCTCCACTCTTCGCACGGCTCGGACTTCCATCTAGTTAGGTGCCTCTGAAGGCGAACTGAGTCTAAGCATTATTTCGCACTGCCTGTCTTCCTTCCCTTTTAGGTGGACTACCCATTTCGTGTATCTAACGCTTGAGACTGTCGTATTTGTATATATATTGTGTTGATATGGTATGTGTTGGTTTAATATTGTTATATTGTGATTTTCTCACTACGGTCATTGTTTTAAAGGCCTTGAAATAAATGTGTATATATTTTTAATATAACAACTGTTTGGAGTAGTTTGTAAGTGATCTTGCTTTGTGTGCTCATTGCGGGCTTTCAGTCACCCTCACCCCTCTTGAGACCTAGTCTTGACCGCCGCGATCGCTACCTTGATTGGTCTGGCTCGTCCAGAGGTTACCCTGTTCCAAGTAATTAGGTTGGCCTTCTGAACTTCTACGCCACCAGGACAGAGTTCAGAAATCCGTCTTAACAGTAACTTCCCGCGCACCCCTGATATACATGTACCCTGCTGACTTCGCGTGTGAAACTTCCCATGCACCTCAAGATACACGTAGCCAGGAGATTCACGTGTGGAACTTCCCGCGCACCCTGAAATACACGTAGCCAGGACATTCACGTGTGGAACTTCCCGCGCACCCCTGGAATACACGTACCCTGCTGATATCATGTGTAAAACTTCCCGCGCACCCCGAAATACACGTAGCCTGGACATTTGCGTGTGGAACTTCCCGCACACCCCTGGAATACACGTACCCTGCTGATATCGTGTGTGAAACTTCCTGCGCACCCCGAAATACACGTACCTTGCTGAAATCGCGTGTGGAACTTCCCACGCACCCCTGAAATACACGTACCCTGCTGAAATTGCATGTGGAACTTCCCGCGCACCCCTGAAATACACGTACCCTGATGGAATCGCGTGTGAAACTTCCCGCGCACCCCTGAAATGCACGTACCCAGCTGAAATGACGTGGGGTACTTCCCGCGCACCCCAGTGATACACGTAGCCCGCTTGCCATGCTGGTACAGGGTTAGCGCAGCCCTTTGCGCTGGATTGGGGATTTTGATGGCTTTTCCCTGCGCGAGAGGAGTTCTTGGGGGCGTAACTGGCGCTGCTGCAGGGTCGCTGCGCCACTGTGCACCACAGATGGTTTTGGTAGCTGGAATCCATGAATACGCTGTGCGCAGAAATGGGTTTTGGCACATGCGGCTGGCGCAGGGATTCGCACGCGCACACTGTGCTCCAGCCACGTGCGCCACTTGTGCACTGAATTCTATGAATTACCCCCAGAATGTTCTGAGTGCAGTGAATAGTAATAGTTATTGACTGAACGTGAAGGCCCATGATCAACTGCAGCTCCTCAGAGGTATTCTCCCTTTCCTCACCTTCCCCCAAAAACTCAACGTTTCCAGAGCTCTGGTCCTTTCTAGGCTTGACTACTATAACAGCCTCTTCCTTAAACTCCCTTCATCCTCTCTTCGACTCATTCAACTAATTAAGAATAGGACTGCAAGACTTATTCTTGGCATCAAGTCCAGGGACAGCCCTAATTTCTCTCCACTGGCTCCCGGTTGCTGCTAGCATCAAATTCAAGATCCTCTGCATCATCCACAGGGCTTTCTGGGGCCTGGGACCCCGCTACACCCTTCTCTCTCTCCCCAAATGCCTGCCTGCTAGAGCCCTTAGATCTGCCATATCTAACTCCTTGCAAATCCTGTGTTTCTCTAAGCAAAGAGTGGAAGGTAGACGTCTCTTCTCTGCTGGAGCCTCCCTCTGGGCTGTCTTCCTGCCCCTCTCAGACTGGAGCCGGATCTCCTTAAGTTCTGGAAGCTCCTAAGGACCTTCCTTTTCTCCTCTTCCTTCTCTCTCCCTCTCCTTTGCTAACTCCTTTCTCCCCCTCTATGACTGGCTTCCTGTTTTTCCCAGAGACCCTTCGGCTCAATCCTCCCATGCCCCTTACCCTCCTTTTCTTTCCCTGTGCTTACCTGATCTCCATGACTCTTGCCCTTTGGCCTCCCCATAACACCTGTACTTCCCCCTTCACCTTTCCCTCCCACCTTAGCACTTATCACTCAGACCTGCACTGCCCACACCCTCTTCCCTCGCACTGCTTGTTTTGCACTTGCACGATCTGAATGCCACAAGGCCTAGTACGACTGTTACTGTATCTGTATCCCTTGTCCCCCCCACCCATTTGTCTTGTGGTGCCTTGAAATGCCACTTGTTGTATAGGCACCTTACAAATGTCCAATAAAATAAATAAATACAAATAAGCATTCTGATTGGCGTAGAGGAGCCCAATAACAATCTCCATGTGCTAATAGGCATTTTCATTGTAGTTTATCTTGGGATCCTGGGCAAAGCAAGCTCAGGACTCAATATCTGGGTGTGCAACTGATACATGGGCTGACTTTGAAAAATTGAAAAGTGATGGATGGAAATTTTAGAGTCAATCATAACCACTGGCAATTATTAGGGCCAACTTTCCATTCCACCAATCTCTTTATTTGTGTCGCCACTTTCTTATGCTTTTGTTCCATTTTATAGCCTTCATCCATTCTATTTTAGGTACAGACATTGGGCGTCATTTTAAGTGTGGTGGTCTGGAAATAAGGGTGCCGGTAGCAACGTACTGGCACCCTTTCCGGACTGCTAGACTACGAGAATACCTGCAGGGGCCGGATCTCCCGGCAGGTGTGACCTGCCAGGAGTAACGGCCCCTGCAGCCAAGTTTCTCACAGAAGCACTGGCACCGTTGCTTCCATGTCCCCACAGGAATGGGAAAGTACAATTCCCGCCATCTGACATCTGGGTCACTGCACCTTGTAATGTCCCGCGGGCACCGGAATATCAGGCGGCGGGAACAGTGTTTCGAGGTCGGCAGCAACCCACCGGTAGCACTCTCTCGTAATGAGGCCCATTAGATTTTCCTAAGCTGGTAGGCCTCTATCAAAAGCTCTGGTGATGCCATAGTTTGAATGGCCTCTAGGTGGCCTTGGTTGAGAGGATGAAAGCAGGAATTTTCCTTGTGTGATAGCTTGAACGGGCAACCTGGTGGACACTTTAGATGAGCCTTTCTACAAGTGGCTTCTACTGGATTCTGCTGCTGGCATATGGGCAATGGGCCTGGGTGCATCTAAGCAATGGCCATTGGTGTTTAGTGGTTTCCCTTGGCATTTTGATTCTGCCAATAGAACATCCTCTTTCTTCCGCATGACATGCCTATCCAATGACCAGAGACTCCTGTGACGCCACTGGATACAAGAGTAACCATGTGTAACTGGTGAACTGGAATGGGCAGCAGGGTGCTCGCAGACTCTGCATGGTAGACCACGAGGTCAAGCACGGAGCCATGGACCGCAGACCGGGTCCTTGTCGTTCTGTGTCTAGTTGTCACCAGAGGTCCAGTCAACTCGTGAATGCCTGCTCTTTACAGCATCACGGTATGGCTGATCTCTGTCATCTATCCTCAGGACAACTTCTTAAAATGATTATTTTTAAATAATTTTATTTCAGTGAAATGGGTTTTATGTGCATTTCACTTAGCTATATCTCACCAGTTTTTAAAAGTTCACAATTTTTAAAAAGAAAATAGGCTTCCTCCTATTTCTGTTGATTAATTCAGGATCCCCATATAGTCCCCCTTTTAGCCCCATGTAACCCCTTCATCCCCATCATCCCAAACTCCTTTAATGTTGTGATGCCTTTTTTTGTATTTCCCTGTTTTCAGCCCTCCCTCCTATTTATGAATTGAAAAAAATAATTGTGTGAATATCTTTTTTAAAGTCGGTTACTTTTGTGTGTAGCACAACGAGTGCATTGTTGAGGGAATATAATTCTTCATTGAGTTTGTTCTTCCTTGCAATGATTTATATGTCAATGAGCTTCAGTGAAATAAACACGGCGAGCAGCCTGGCCAGCTGAACACTTTGAACACATGGACACAATCATGCAAGAACTGTTCAACTCTGCATTAGTGGATCTCATGAGCTTCCAGCAATATGGAAGACCTTCCCTGGAGGCCAGTGCTAATATGCTGCAATCTTCCCCTTGTAGGCCAGGATCATCCATGCAGTTGTGAATTCCATGCCCACCTTGTCCATGCACTCCAGGAAAAGGCTTAACACAAAGAGGTATCCCTTTGCCAATTGGCTTTGGGCTGGATTTGCAAAACAGCGTTCACAAGTGCTAAATATTTTACTGAGGTTAAGCAGTACAGCAATGCGTGCCCACTCTTATTCTGCCCAGGCCATGAGGTATTTTCTTTTGGGACCTGCCACGTTCTTTTTATTTATTGGCTATTAGGTGACGCTCTAGTGCCACCTTTAATCCAAAACATTTGGCATAGGAGTTCAGGCACAAGGGGGAAGGGATTTGAGCCAGGGCCAACAGCTTGTGGGTGTTGTTTGGGTTTGTACTCACCAGTAGGACATTTCCACCCAATATCCGCCGCCCAACACATGTCCCCGCTCCTGGATTGCTGTGTACTAGCTCTGTGCTTCTAATGGGATGACAGTGTTATTTCTAGACAGTCGATTGAAGGTTATGGCTCATTGGCAGCTGTAAACTAGCTCCTGGTTTAATAAAATATCTTAACAAAGTGTGCCTTCAGACCCATAATTTCAAAGCAATATGCGTGTTATGCCTCTGTTCTTTGCACTGAACTTCTGCATAGACCAAGCCAAAAAATGTTGACTCTTGCGTAGGGTTTAGACGGGCATTTACTTGGTGCTACTAGCATATGCCATGATAGTCACACAATTTGCCAGTGGTTGCCATCTTACGACCAGATTGTGCCATTATGTGAATGACTACCCCATACCTACACAAAAGCCTACACTGTTGGCTGTGCTAATTCTTGTTCGAATTACGAGGTCTCAGAAAACATCGATAAGGAAAACGTAACCCTGGCAAAAACCACAAACCTGGGCGGTGCATATCACCACTAGACAAAGATTTTGCACTGGAAAACTGTTTTTAAAATCCAGCTCCTAGTGTCTCATGGGGGAACAACTTGGAACTAGAGCACACTTAAAATCTCAGTGATTGACTGCCCCAGAAAATGTAAAAAGAATGTGCTGAGCTGGCCACAATGAACATCTCAGAGATGTATCAATGGTATTAGTATAACTGACCTAAAAACTTTTAACCTAAAACATTTAATCACATTTTATTTGACCTTTTTTTAGGTCAAATTTAATTAAATATATATATTGGGTGGGTAATGGTATAGATTAGGTTGAGGGGAAGTGGGGGGCATGAGTTGCGGAAGGGGAGAGGGGTGGGTTGCGGGGTGCTCTGAAACAAAAGGTCCAGAAAATTCGATCAAATGTGATTAAGTGAAATGTTTTAGATCAAATGGACCCAAACCGTATCAATGGGTATCCCGTACCCAGTGTTGATTGCTCTTTCTTTCTGTGTTGGCAGAGTAAGTACAAGGAGCATGGGGAAATATTGAAGCATCACTACACGCCCACTGCAGACCTGCCTGAGCTTCTGCAGGCGAAACTAAATGCTTCCAACATCAGCGAGGTAAGCTTTGTCCTGGGGTGTCATTGCTGAGTGCATTCATCTACTCCTGGTGTGCATGTAAGTGTCACACACGTTTGATAGCGTTTCATACTGTACCCATCCTGCTTCTAAGTGCTGCAATAATTATGAGTCACTGTAATCCTAACATATCTTCATATATTTCTCTAAGGATAACTGCATTGTGGACTGGATAAGCGCACAACCTCACACAAGCACAAACAGCCTTACACCAAAGGCTGCCTTTCACACTAAGCCCCTCTTTGTCCAGAAATGTGTGACATTTCAGGGCACCCTTGGGCCCCAATAGAGTGACTAACGTCACAGATTTTGTATCCTTACATCCAAACCCTGAAGCTGTCTGAAAAAGTGTGTATGGTTTCCAGGTTACATACACTTTAATGTTAGGGTGAGTGTTGTAAAAATGAAATGAGCACCAAGCCCAGCATGAATTAAGCATACAACTCGTTCACCACAGATATTTTTGTCAAATAAAAAGATCTGTTATAATTCTTGTTTCCACAATGATGTTATGTAATGCAGCCAGGAGCCCTCTTTGGGGCTATTTGTTCCTGACAGTATTGTGAAAGAGTACAAAAGGAAACACTTTTTCTTGGTATTGTAGGTTTTGATAACATGCTTTGCTCAATAAGACACATATGATTACAATCTGTTTGTTTGTTTATTTATAATGTGTGCCAGCCCCAAGGGTATCAGGGCGCAGAGGATACAAGAAGACTTTCAGCTTAGGTTACATAGTGGCATATAAAGTACAAATCGGGATGTACAGACATAATATACATAATATACAGGACAAAGTAGATACATAGAAAACATACAATATAGAAATAACACTGAACAAGCAGGAGCATCATTTAGATGGCAATCTACAACTATTTACAATGCAGGTGAGATGGGAGGCAGGTGCATCGATAGTCATTATCTTTGAGCCAGTTAATGAGATTCTGTCTGAAGTTAATGAATGTTTGGTCAGCTCGCAACAGGGGTGGCAAGGAGTGCCAGAGGTGTGCTGCCTTAACTGGGAAACTACTACCCCCGACTTTAGATAATTTGAATCTTGGCACAGAGAGGCAATTAGTATTGACTGTTCTAATGGGCCTACCTGAGGATTTTCTATTCAATCTCTCTTTAAGGTAACATGGAGCCCCATTATTAAGCTCCTCTGCTGACCTTCAGAAGGCCTTCATCTGTGCCTTAGCCCGATGTGCAGTGGGAAAACTCGTCTCAACCTCGGCTTCAGGACCCTGCCCTCGGCAGCCTGCGGAATCGCCCCTGAACCATCCTGTGGACTGATCAGCTTCCTGGTTGGCTACCTCCTGCATCAGTCGCTGTTAGGGAGAATGTTCATTTTGATGCTTAATTCCTCCCACCTTAGAGACCCCCAGCTCTTTTACTGGACTTAGGACTTTTTACTTTTAACCCTGGAGTGAGTGGGACCTTTCTCTCACTCTCTTATATGTTTTTACCACATTTGGATTTTGTGTTTTTGCTATTTTTGGAGTCTGATAAACTCCATAGGCATCTGCTTTCTGTATGGTGACAAAACAACACCCTCAATGCAGTGTTACTGAGAAATCTGTTAGATTTCTCATAAGGTTAAAATACCTAAGAATAGTAAATTGAAATGGACTTTATTTACCTTTTCTCTTTGTCGGTCCAGCACACACCATTTTATGGGGAGTGCTGGGGGTTTACCTAGTAGCCCCTTCTCCTACATTCATTTTTATATTACCCTCACTACTTTAAATGGCTGGTGGCAGTGGTTTACTTTTCCTACCATTGTGATTTTCTACAGCAGGCTGAACCCTCAGCTGCAATACAGCACCTCGGCGAGACCTTTTTGTCAAAATGGCCCCTGCCTTCTTTTTCCACCATTTTCTATTTGTGAGGTCTTTCTTGGGTTTCACTCTGTGCGTTGAGATAGGTTTGCGCCCTTTGTTTGTCTTGCCTTTGGTGGGCTTCAGCCCTGAAGCCCACCTCTTGCACTAGTGTGTTTGGAAGGACAGGTTGTCAGGGAGGGTCCCGAAACTCCCCTGTCCTTTGTCTCTAAGAATGCCTGAATACAATTATTCCTGATTGGCTGGCTGGCTGTCCTTTCACAACAGCCACCCTTCTGTGTGAATGATAGTCTAGACTCTGCATGAATGAAAGAAACCTATCTAAAAGGTGAGGGTTTTGGGACTACAGGCAGAGTCAACCACTGGGAGAAAAAACAAACGAAGAAACGGTGAATGAAGCTTGCTGCAACCTCTTTGACCTTTGAATTGCCCGGGGAAGCCCTGCTGCTGTGCTGACCTCCACTTTCACCTCAACAGAGAAGCTCCTCCGGACCGACTACTCCCCTTGGGTTAGTGGGACTAATTAACTTTGAGATGAACTCCACTGGACCACCATCCCCGACTTGCTGTGCCTCTCCATTGCATCGGAAGCCTAATGCCAGGGTGGTCCATAGTCGAGTGCAATGTCTGCTGCAGAACAAATCCAGCTATTAGCTCCAGGAGTCTCCTAAGGACCCTCCAGAAGCAGGGCCCCCAAATCCGGAGTCCCCTCACCAGAGTGCAGGACCGAGGGAGCGAAGAGAGTCCAACCAGTCTCCAAGATTTGTAACATTGCTGTTTGCTAAGCGCTGAAACCGCAAAGTGCTGCTGAACAGAAAAAGAGCCCGTAGCTGCCGATGACCTCCCAAGTACTGCAGCAGGAGCCCTCCAGATGTTCTCCCTCTTGTCCCCACATCTGAGGCTCAGGAACAAGGGTCTGCACTGCTGTAGCCAGACAGAATCCAGCTGGACCACTCTTCTTCAAACCAAGAGGGACTGTTTAGGCTTGGGGTATTTACTGTATTGTCTTTTAGCCACACTCTTCTCAGTTTGGAATTGCATTGGCTTATCTTTTAGAGTTGATTCCAACCCTCTTTTCACAGGCTTAACAGCTTGTGAGCCTACAAGTGATTTTTCAAACAAACTCTCTAACTTTGTGTAAGACGTTGATCTAAGAAGTGCATCAGATCCATAGACTGTGTACCAAATTACTTTGGCTGTCCTGGCTCCCTGAAGACTCTTCTAGTCCATTGACTTTGATACTGTTGGTCCCTCATGGGTGATAGCTTGTTGTATACTGTTACTGCTGGGAAAGGCTTGTCTAGATTTGATTGGAAGATTTAGTTGCCCTCACATATACTGCAAAACTGTCTAACCTTTTTCCTTCCCTAAACTTTCCTTTCTGCAACCTCAGAATCTGCAAAGTATACTAGTTTGATATATAAATGCCATTACTGTCCTTGTGATTAAAGTCACCTCAGGGTGTAGGAATTGTGTAAGAATCATATCCAAAGATTATCCACTAACTTGTTTTAATTCTGAAAAGTGATTTTAAAGTATATTTACATTGTTACACGAATTGCCTTTTTAAAAAATGCTTATTTAAAAATTGATGTTAAATAAATAATTGTTTATGACTGAAACCTTGACTGTAAGTGTTACTTGGTTACTTGTATTTACGGATTTCATTTGTACAGCTCTGCAGGTCACATTTACCCCTCTTCAGATAGTTCTGGCTGCTCAGTCACACTACCAACTTGTGTAGTACAGACCTATACCAAAAGGAGGGTTCCCGAATATCAAGCAGACAAGTGTTGTGTAGTCTCACATAGTGTGACTCCACCAGTTCTTACCTAACAGTCGTCATACTGAGTTCAGACTTGGGACTCTGCAGATTCTTAACTTGTGGAACAAGAAGCCTTGTTCTGCAGTTGCATCACTCCACCATGAAGAATTGGCCTATCAGGACAAGCTTCTTTGTTTCCACCATGAGAGTCGACCTATGCCTATTCTTCAAAGTGGCTGTTGCCGATTCATGCCTGCATTGCTTTCTGAGAGTCCTCTGAGGGTGTCAGAAATGTGGTGCTCCTTTGTTTGTTGTACCAGGATCGTCCAGCTGTCCATTGCCAGGAACCATCTCACTAGAGCGCCGAACCGCCAACTTACCACAACCAGATCCTGATGCCAAAAGTGACCTCTGAACCCACGATCCTTAGACATCCTTCAACAGCAGCAAGATACAGAGCATGGGGATTTCAGGAGCTGCCAACGTGGTGCCTGAGTTAATCGAAGTACAATGGTTGAGTAAGCATTCCTGTTCCTACCCCCACCCCTTAGGAATTAACAGGTGTAAAGTCATTGCCTGACTATAATCAGTGAAGTTCTGGTCACAAATCCACCCCTGGCCTTCCCCTAAGGAGGCTCGATTGTGAGAGGCACTCCCAAGAACTTTACTTGTATTGTTCTTCAATTTTGAGACACTTGGAACTGCTTACTGGCTTCACTAACACTTGTTCAAACTTCTTTCAAATACTCCCAGCCTTCTGAAAGGGACTGTATGTTACAATATAGAAATAACACTGAACAAGCAGGAGCATCATTTAGATGGCAATCTACAACTATTTACAATGCAGGTGAGATGGGAGGCAGGTGCATCGATAGTCATTATCTTTGAGCCAGTTAATGAGATTCTGTCTGAAGTTAATGAATGTTTGGTCAGCTCGCAACAGGGGTGGCAAGGAGTGCCAGAGGTGTGCTGCCTTAACTGGGAAACTACTACCCCCGACTTTAGATAATTTGAATCTTGGCACAGAGAGGCAATTAGTATTGACTGTTCTAATGGGCCTACCTGAGGATTTTCTATTCAATCTCTCTTTAAGGTAACATGGAGCCCCATTATTAAGCTCCTCTGCTGACCTTCAGAAGGCCTTCATCTGTGCCTTAGCCCGATGTGCAGTGGGAAAACTCGTCTCAACCTCGGCTTCAGGACCCTGCCCTCGGCAGCCTGCGGAATCGCCCCTGAACCATCCTGTGGACTGATCAGCTTCCTGGTTGGCTACCTCCTGCATCAGTCGCTGTTAGGGAGAATGTTCATTTTGATGCTTAATTCCTCCCACCTTAGAGACCCCCAGCTCTTTTACTGGACTTAGGACTTTTTACTTTTAACCCTGGAGTGAGTGGGACCTTTCGCTCACTCTCTTATATGTTTTTACCACATTTGGATTTTGTGTTTTTGCTATTTTTGGAGTCTGATAAACTCCATAGGCATCTGCTTTCTGTATGGTGACAAAACAACACCCTCAATGCAGTGTTACTGAGAAATCTGTTAGATTTCTCATAAGGTTAAAATACCTAAGAATAGTAAATTGAAATGGACTTTATTTACCTTTTCTCTTTGTCGGTCCAGCACACACCATTTTATGGGGAGTGCAGAGGTCACTTTTGGCATCAGGATCTGGTTGTGGTAAGTTGGCGGTTCGGCGCTCTAGTGAGATGGTTCCTGGCAATGGACAGCTGGACGATCCTGGTACAACAAACAAAGGAGCACCACATTTCTGACACCCTCAGAGGGTGCTTACTGGCTTCACTAACACTTGTTCAAACTTCTTTCAAATACTCCCAGCCTTCTGAAAGGGACTGTATGTTACCTGTGTTCCTACTGGTGCAACAGACCCCATCGTTTCCAGCTAGAGAAGTGAAGTGCTAGCAAGGTGTAGTGCCTTACATTCCCAGCCTTCTGAAAGGGACTGTATGTTACCTGTGTTTCTACTGGTGCACCAGGCCCCATCTTGTGAAGTGCTTGCAAGGTGTAGTGCCTTACATTCCCTGCCTTCTGAAAGGGACTGTTTGTTACCTGTGTTTCTACTGGTGCCACAAGCCCCATCTTGTCCTGCTAGGGAAGTGCTTGCAAGGTGTAGTGCCTTACATTCCCTGCCTTCTGAAAGGGACTGTATGTTACCTGTGTTTCTACTGGTGCACCAGGCCCCATCTTGTGAAGTGCTTGCAAGGTGTAGTGCCTTACATTCCCTGCCTTCTGAAAGGGACTGTATGTTACCTGTGTTTCTACTGGTGCACCAGGCCCCATCTTGTGAAGTGCTTGCAAGGTGTAGTGCCTTACATTCCCTGCCTTCTGAAAGGGACTGTATGTTACCTGTGTTTCTACTGGTGCCACAAGCCCCATCTTGGCCAGCTAGGGAAGTGCTTGCAAGGTGTAGTGCCTTACATTCCCAGCCTTCTGAAAGGGACTGTATGTTACCTGTGTTTCTACTGGTGCAACAGGCCCCATCTTTTCCAGCTAGGGAAGTGCTTGCAAGGTGTAGTGCCTTACATTCCCTGCCTTCTGAAAGGGACTGTATGTTACCTGTGTTTCTACTGGTGCCACAAGCCCCATCTTGGCCAGCTAGGGAAGTGCTTGCAAGGTGTAGTGCCTTACATTCCCAGCCTTCTGAAAGGGACTGTATGTTACCTGTGTTTCTACTGGTGCACCAGGCCCCATCTTGTGAAGTGCTTGCAAGGTGTAGTGCCTTACATTCCCAGCCTTCTGAAAGGGACTGTATGTTACCTGTGTTTCTACTGGTGCACCAGGCCCCATCTTGTGAAGTGCTTGCAAGGTGTAGTGCCTTACATTCCCAGCCTTCTAAAAGGGACTGTATGTTACCTGTGTTTCTACTGGTGCACCAGGCCCCATCTTGTGAAGTGCTTGCTGGGTGTAGTGCCTTACATTCCCAGCCTTCTGAAAGGGACTGTATGTTACCTGTGTTCCTACTGGTGCAACAGGCCCCATCTTTTCCAGCTAGGGAAGTGCTTGCAAGGTGTAGTGCCTTACATTCCCAGCCTTCTGAAAGGGACTGTATGTTACCTGTGTTTCTACTGGTGCACCAGGCCCCATCTTGTAAAGTGCTTGCAAGGTGTAGTGCCTTACATTCCCAGCCTTCTGAAAGGGACTGTATGTTACCTGTTTTTCTACTGGTGCACCAGGCCCCATCTTGTGAAGTGCTTGCAAGGTGTAGTGCCTTATATCCCAGCCTTCTAAAAGGGACTGTATGTTACCTGTGTTTCTACTGGTGCACCAGGCCCCATCTTGTGAAGTGCTTGCAAGGTGTAGTGCCTTACATTCCCAGCCTTCTGAAAGGGACTGTATGTTACCTGTGTTTCTACTGGTGCAACAGGCCCCATCTTTTCCAGCTAGGGAAGTGCTTGCAAGGTGTAGTGCCTTACATTGTAATGCTGTGTATGGTGGTTTCACTCCTTATTCCAAGCATATTAGTTCTCTAATTTGTTTCTTACTTACCTCCTTCTTTACCTACTTCCTTTGCCACAATACAGTTGCCCAGTGTGTTAACTGTGCTTAGAAGTTTAGTGTTTGTGCTCTGTAGCCAAAGTCAATGATTATATACTACTAGTGTAACATTAGTGTGAAACATATTTGTGGTTTTTAGTTGCTAAGAGTTTGTCCAAGACCTAAACAAATAATTGCCTTTTATATAAGCTGCCTAATTTATAAGACTGCTCTGTGTGTGGTTAACTGACCCCTTCAGCCCTTTCACGCTCCCCTAAGCCTTAGCCTTACTGTTCAGTCACACTACCCAGGTAGAGTTTGGCTAGACATTAGTATTTGTCCCTGTTCACCAGAATAGGGGGGCCTCCAGAATCTGTCAACAGGACTGTTTTTGAAAATCTAGCTCAACCTTCACTGTTTCACCGTACTGTTTATCCTTGTAACCGATTAATGTGCTTGGGGATGTAGAATCATTGACAAGACCAACACAATTTGAAAGAATAAGCTACAGAGACCCCAGATTGTGAATCTCTGTGAACTGTGGAATACTTTCACAGAAAACATGCATAAATATTCTAGATTTTGAAGTACTTGGATGCCAATGTGCAATTGTGTCTCTAGTTTCTGGAATCAAACACATTCATGAATTTGAATTCCTGTGGTAGTAAAAGAGGCATAGTTTTGAAGTTAAATCTAGTAAAAAGACGGGCATCTGTTCTTGCTGGGGAGAGACTGGCACTTTCCTCCAGGGGTCCTGAAGTGTGGCTGTCTGGATATTGTGCCCATGTAAGTTTGGATCTCTTTTTTCCACTAGTTGGGTACACTTACTGTGTGTTTCTGGAATTACGTGTAAATATAGCATATTTCTACGAAAGAGAGATCATGTGGTCTCATTACAACTTTGCCAGTATCCTGGCCGTAAACCCGCCAGGATACCGGCAGAGACTGTCACGGTTTCCAGCACTCGGTCCGTTGGCAATTACGAGTGCTGGAGGGACGGAGTAAATCCCCATTCATGGAGTCCCGTAGCACTCCATGAGGGGATTTGCCATGATTACCGACACCGGTAATGATGGTGCTAGTAATGAGGGCTTTGTTTTCCGGTAGCGCACCTGTAAGCCAAGGTGCCCAACCGGCAAACCCGTAGCCGGGCGGTCCGGTAGAGTGCCCATATACACAAATACCAGCACTTTTTTACCAGACCGCTCGACTTTTAATGAAGCCCATGGTATTTTAACTACACTGAACTGCTAAGAAGGTTATAGCCTAAGTCACCTCAAATAAAAGTATTTTCTTTTTTACACAGACTCGCTACAAGGAATCCTGGACTAAGCTCAAAGATGGTGGATACAAACTGAAACTGGACGCCATACCGTTCCAGGCAGCAAAGGCTTCTGGGGAAATCGTCAGTGATGTAAGTGTCCATTAGCAAACATGCTTTCCAAATTCCCACAATTGTCCTTGGTCTTTCCAGGGAAATAACTTTGGCCACTTCTGCGGTCGTTGTGCCAGAGATGCCCGTAGGAAGTATTATTAATGAATCACTCCGCAGGCACAGATGGAATTAGTATGTTGGCCTAGCTAGAGAAATCTGCTCTAGTGCCTACAAAAGGGTTCTGGCCCTGCAACTCTACAGATATGCTGGACTTAGACTAAACTGATCCTCACCATTGACTCTGCTGGCTAAGGCTGATGCGAGTTGTAGTTTAAAAACCTGGAGTCGCAGACATCCGGCCCAGCGTGGGCCACATGCTTCATATTTTTAAATATTATTTTTGAAACATACATGTCTTGAGAAAGCTCATGAATGAAACGGGTGTTGTCATCTGCTAGAGGGCTCACAATCTGAAGAAGAATATTAAAGAAATTATCTGTTTGCAGCGTCATCTTTCCATTGTGGGCGTGCTTATCCCATCTTTAAGATGCACTCCCCCAGTTAAATAGAGTTTGATAGAATAGAACAAGCAATAATGATTCTAGACTGGATGGGCACAAGTGAACCTCTCTTGTTATATTTCATCCATTCCTGTAAATTCGTACCAATCATTAATGAAACCAATTCCTTACATACAGTTCGAGCAGTCAGTGTTTGACTGAAATCAGAATGTATCATACTAACCCTGCTGACACTAAGCTTGTTTGCAGGTAAAATAATGCTACAATCGAGGCTCTAGCAAACAATAGAAGAATTTGCTGTTAATAGGAAAGGATCCAATTCAGTGCACATGGCCACAAATAAAAAGAATGTTTCTTTCATCCTGCCAGGTTTAAGTGAGTGTTCTGTTTGCTTCACAACCTGACCTTGGGAGCCTCACTCATTGCCTTCCGCAAAGCCATGAAAACCACACTGTTCGCCTGATCAACACCACAGTCCCTATAGGACTTCTCGCCACTTCTCCTGATAAACCTGCAAATGTACCTGCAACTAGCTTACTGCATTAATGTGCTACTAATGTAAAATATGTAAAATGTAAATTTGTATTGTGTACCTCCTGTAACTAAGTTCCCTGCAAGTAACAGCGCCACAATGCCCATGGGCTGTTTGTGCGCTGTACACATGTAAAAAATAAATAAAATAAAATAAATTCCTTCCTGATTGCGCAATGTACCTGGTTCTCGAACCCCAGTGTCCATAAGGGAAGTTTGGAGTACCAAGTGGTCATCAGTCCAGAGGCCACATGGCCCCCTCTGACAGTGGTGGAAGGAGGAGGGAATGCCAACGTTCCTGTTATTGTCCTGGAGGGAACACTACGGTCCTCCTCTATAGCTAAATCCGGTTTCATGGGGTCAAGATAGGTTACAAAATGGAGGACAGTCTAAGTAAGAAAGAACATTATAGAAGTCACTCATAAGATGGGTGGAAAGAGTTTCTGATCAGAACATCTGAAAGTAGTTAAAACATTAACATTAATGGCTAATGTGTTTTAATTTTGAAACACGTGCTTATCCCAATTAAGAGTTTACATAGAAGGCTTGTGGAAAGAGTGTTTTAATAATTGTCCCCAGCATTAGGCACTTTTCAGTGTTAGAGATCATGGAAAGAGTTTTTGGTTATGTAAAGCTGAACAATACAGTTTCACTAACTGAGGGCCAGATTATGAAAACCTTTGCCTTCTTCAAAAAAAGGAGCAATTTAATTTAACATCAGTTTTGTGTCCCCCGCAGCTATCCCGCAGCCCCCCCCCAAAAAAGAAGTCTGGCACTGTGGGACTGCGGGACAGTTGTGGGGGACACCCCCGCAACCTCTGCAGCCCTTGCAGCCCTAGACCAAATTGAAATGAACTACCCAACCAAAAGTCAACCTTCTAGAAGGTTGAACATTTGGCAGTACCTTTGTATATAGTATAGTGACCAGGAGTTGCAGGGGACACAGAAGTGAAAGGGAATGGACGTTGCTGGGACAGAGCGGGGCAGAATGCAAGGTAAGTAGAGGGGTGTTGGTAGGGGTGTGTTGGGGCTGTGGGTATGGGTGTGGGTGGGGGTGTGGGTAGGGTTTTGGGTAACTTGGTAATCTTCAGGGCAGAAAGAATTATCTTCAGTCTTTTCTCCCTCGAACATTTCCACCTCAGTAAAACAACCCCAAATCGATAAAAGAACTAGTAAAGTCACCTCTAAAACAGTATGTGGCTTAGTGGACCCTGTTTGAGAAACCTTGTTTATATTATTGCATATTTCCTATCTGATCCATCACTGGAGAAGGTATTGAGGACGCCATGAAGTGTTTTCTGTAACGTAACACAGTACTCTGCCAGTTCTTTTATGGATCTGGTATTAGAGATACAATGAAACTATGGGTAAAAAAGAAGTAAAATAGTGAGTCTGTGGCAAGATCAAAAGAAAAAGAGATTGATTACGTTTTTCTGAAATATTACCATATTTTACTTCTTTTTAAAGAGTTTTGAGATTCCAAAAATCAGCAGATCAGCATGGGTGTGATGGCTTCAGGTATGCTTTGTCTTGTAAATTTCATGTTCATATTGTCTTTGCAGTTGAAGTACAAAGAGGCATTTGAGAAAATGAAAGGCCACGCTTTGTCGGCACGCGGCCCGGAGGACGACCTCAATATTGCCCATTCGGTGCACGCCGCCTCCTTGCAGAGCAACGTAAGTGGCTGAAAGCACCAATGCACATTTTTATTTCCCACAGATGGAAACAATTTAGATCTCAAACGTGGGAGTTTTGGAGGGTCTTTCAGACTATGTTCTTAAGTGCAGAGAAATGTTGTGCGATTGTGAAGTGCCTTCGGCTGTGCATAATACATTCTTTTGTAGACAAGAAGTAGACATAAAAAAAGAAATATGATAGCATCAAGGGGAAGAAACCTTGATGCTCTGCACATGAAAAATGCTTTAATCTGGTTAACTAAAGGAGCCGTAGATGGATGCTGACACTCTAGAAGCACCTGCAAGCTCAACCTGCAGCATTGCTAATTAGTGCAGAACACCAGGTTATTTAACCTTTGCTTAATTGTTGCCTACTTACTGTCAGCCATACTTTGCATTTAGCCTAATTGGGTAAGGTAGCCATACTTTGAATTTAGCCTAACTGTGTAAGGTAGCCTTACCTTGTATTTAGACCAACTGTTTCAGTCTATATACATAATAGAAGAAATCCTCACTGACTGGCTCATCAATGCCCAGCTCAAAACGTTTAACCTAGGAACATGATATTTGGAAGGTACATTGTTTTCATGATGTAGGCACCCACTAAGGAAGGATTTGGGTAAATTCCGTCCCTAAGGGGGTGAAAAGGGGGCATGAATTTCTGACTGACTCATCAACGACCAGCACAAACCGTTTAACCTAGGAATGTGAAATTTGGAAGGTTCATTGTTTTCATGACGTAGGCACCCACTGAGGAAGGATTCAGGGAAATTCTGTCCCTAAGGGGGTGAAAAGGGGGTGACTTTTTGACTGACTCATCAACACCCAGCTTAAACCGTTTAACCTAGGAACGTGAACTTTGGAAGGCATGATGTAGGCACCAACTAAGGAAGGCAGTTGGGGAATGATGTCCCTAAGGTGATGAAAAGGGGGCGTTTATTTTTTTATGAGGATACCTATATCTCATAAACCTAAGATAAGATGATACTGACGTGAACATTGGTATTTAGATTCTTCTTCAAAAATAGAGAAACACATGTTTTACCATTTTCCAAAAGTCCAGTTAAGGGAGGATGAAAAGGGCAGGTGAATTTCATTTTAAGGCTACCTATATCTCACAAATCGAAGATGTTAGAAAAGTCTAAATGCACATTTAAAATCTTCATTATAAAGTAAGTTTACAAACTTCTTCTTATAATTGGTAACTGAGAGTATCCCATATTTGAGACCAAAATTGTAATCCTTTCTGACCTAGGCACAGTCATCAATTCCCTAGCAGACCTCACATCCAAAACGTACCCTGACATAAAAAAATCTACTGGAGAAATCTACAGAATGGTTATGTGAGCGTGCCATTTGAACGCCAAAGAACAGCATGGCTGCCGAATCAATGGAGGAGTCTAAATGGAGTACAAATCTGTAAACTCAGTGGTTCAAAGTGGTGACGCAGTCCACAACCCTGTTGAGTTCTTGAACACTTTAAATCCTCCTGGTCTTCCCAAACACAAACTTCTTTTCAAAGTGGTCGCACCTGTGATATCATTGCAGAACCTCAACCCGCGTAAGCTCTGTAATGGCACCAGATTGCAAGTGAAAGCTCTCGACAGAAATGTGATTGAGGCTGCGGTGCTAACCAGTTCTGGCCAGGGGGAGTCTGTGTTCATAGCAGGAATATCTCTTATACCTTCAGAATATCTGTTTCAATTCAAAAGATTTCAGTTCCCCTTAAAGGTTTGTTTCGCCATGACCATCAACAAATCTCAGGGGCAGACTTTGAAGGTAGCGGGATGGACCTAAGGAAAGACTGCTTCTCGCATGGGCAGCTTTACGTGGCCTGTTCCAGAGTGAGCTCACCTGACTCTCTGGTAATCCTAGCACCTGAAGGGAGAGCCACTAATGTAGTTTACAAAGAATTCCTCAAACTGTTTTTTTGTAGGTTGCAGCTTCCAAATAACAAATTTTTATTTTTTTGTCTGTATCATTGTCTGTTTTTAATTACAACACGAAAAAACTTATGGACGCACATCAATGGAACAACTATCTCTGTTTTGTAGCCAATAAGCCCTGACTAACGTCTGCAATAAACATTGCTTATTACATTAAGACATCAACCTGTAAATTATATTTCGTACAGTTTAAACAAAAAACTCATGTGTCTTTTGAAAACAAGTATACTAAATCCCAAAATCCACACGAGCGAAGCCGCGGGCAATAGCTAGTCTGTCATATTTTTCATTTAGCCTAATTGTGTAAAGTAGCCATATTTTGCATTTAGCCTAATTGTGTAAGTTAGCCATATTCTTGCACAGCTAAGCCATTTACTCTCCTCGCACACTGCACCTTTGTAACTTAGAGGAAGGAAAGGGCTCATTCCACACACCCTTCACTCACACACAACACAAACACTAATGCACAAAACCTCTGCCATTAGAATGAATCTACCATTAACGACAGAAATGCGAACTGTAGCATCTCACATAATTCTCTATGACCTTAAACACAACCCACCCCTGTCTAGTTGATAGTTTACCTCTGCTGCGCCCATCCACACACCATTCAGACATGGGTGACTAGCAGGGTCTTGGCCACCCTCACATAACCTTAATGGCTGAAATGCACACACGCATAATAGCACCTCCCACATTTTGACTCTGGTCCCTCCGAGGGCATTCAACCAACAGCGTGTTGGGACCATAAGTATGGTGAAAGGCACCATATAAATGTCAACATGAATGAATGTATAATGCTGCCACTTTTTCTGTTTTTTTCTCCAATTTCTAGACTGTATTCCATTTGCTTTCAACAATGTCTTCATCTGTTGTGTAAGGCCAGCCTGTGAGTTGGTCCTTCTTTTTCAGTACTGCTCACATACATTGTTCAGAGACATTCAAAGGAAGATCTGGAATCTAATCAAAAGGAAGGTAGAAAAATCACAACATGAGGCAGAACAAGTCTTCACTTACTTTTTCCTGGGTTTGTGTTGTGGCCGTCAGTGACCTGAAGCCGACATGGAAGGCGTGATATCGACACAATGTATCATTAAAATGATCTAACTCTGAAATGATTGGACACCACGCTAGCAAAAGAACATATCCTGAGAAAAAAGCCACAGTGATACATTCCTCGTCGCTATGGACGGGATGTGTGGAAGGGGCTTTAAATGGTCCCTCAGACTTGTCCCAAATCAGACTTCAGGTTTATCTTGGCCTCAACTGCTAAATATAATGACTTTTTAATGTCATCAAGTGATTGCCTTTTGGTAGCAGGTACGAGTGCAAGACTTTTTTTCAGCGAGGTGGAATATACTCAGCGAAAACATTATTTCTTAAAGTGATGCTATGGTTAAGAAAAACTTTGAAATTCAGTGAACAACAATGTTGTTAAATAGACCTTACAATTTCCAGGAGTTATGATTCCCAAAGCAACCACAACTCTCACTGATGTCAGAAGACAACCACAACTCAACCACCGCCCTGCACGGCTCATGACGCCTCTCGTTGTATTGCCTGGCATGCAAAACCTGGTCTCTACAATGTTCTCTACAGTACCTATGAGATTCGTTTATGGGTGGCCATAACATTAATTTCAAAGTGGCCCCTAAGCAGTGTGGGGTACTACTGTTTTTTCTTCGCTATTTTTGTTCTTCGTGTCTTGTAGGAACAGGCAGTATATGCCTGCCATTGTGTTCACCTCTGCAGTGCATGCTGTGCAGGTCAGTGGCACCGCCTTAGAACACTGTTGGCAGAGGTATGATGGCAATAGGGGCCGTAACTGGTGAATATAAGTTTTTTTGAATTCTGTGCTGCAACCCTGACGTCTCATTAAGAACGTTTTTCACTCAAATGTGAAGACTCTTTTGGGTAAACAGAACCATAACACACTTTTAACGAAGGTTTGTTCACTGAATCGCAATCTTTTTTTGATGAAATGCCCTCACATAATTCCAGTACACACTGAGCATGGCCTGAAACCATCCTTGCTGGCAACTATTTGTATTTGTATTTTTATTGTTTTATATAGCGCCTTAATCCAAGGCGCTTTACAGTTAACAACAAGTAACAAATAAAACATGGAACAGTAGAAACAAAACAGTAAACATGAATCAAGCCATAAAATCGGTATTTAGAACAATTTTCAAGTAAGAAGGGAGAGGAGAGGAGGGGGTAGAGAAGGATCGAGAGGGAGAGAGTAATGAGTGAAGTGAGCAACAAAAGAGAGGCGATCATAGGAGACACGGGGACAGATAAAGATAAGGAGACCAGAGAGAGGATAATAGAAGGAGGGTGGGGATAGAGAGAGGGGGAAGGTATCAGGGAGGGGAGTGCAGAAGTTCATTCAGTGAGGAGCGGAAGGAGGAATAGGTAGGGGAGAAGCGGATAGAAAGAGGTAGGGAGTTCCAGTGTAAGGGGGCAAGAAGCTGAAAGGAGCGGAAACGAGAAGAGGCACATAGTTGTGGGGGAACAGAAAGTAAGAACAGATCAGCAGAACGAAGGGAGTGAGAGGGGATATAGAATAAGAGGAGAGAAGAGAGGTAAGGAGGAGCAAGGTCATGAAGAGATTTAAAGACAAGACAAAGGAAGTGAAATTTAAGCTGGGAGTGGAAAGGAAGCCATCCTACATAAGAAAGTGAGTTGGAAATAGAGTCATGAGAAGAGAGTAGACAGAGAGTACGTATGGCAGAGTGATAAAGGGATTTGAGGGGGGCAAGACTATGCTTACAAATGGCCTTCCTTAGCCACCTAATGAGATTACAGTCTGCAGCTAGTGGCCAATGCCTGGGTACCCGCAAACCATCCCCTGTGGCCACAGGCCATGCTCAGTGTTCGTTTATCCCTGGGGCATGACCTTTGACCATGCCTCAGGGGCCCTCAAGTTCCCCAAAGGCCAGTGGCCAGTATGTCGGGGACATTTAATTTTCCCATGATCCAGAACCCCCAAGCTGTGAGCTCCGGACCCTGGGCATGGTCTGGGCCCATGATCAGTGGCCACTGGAAATGTCCTGGGTACTGAAAAGCTGGTCACCCTCTGGAGGTGCACCCTTGTGGTATTTGTGGGTTCGCAGGCTACTACTAGCCCCTGGATCTACACCACAGTTTCGGGCCAGGTCCATAACTCAGCCATGCATGCTCATCAGCCATGACGTCACACATTAAGCTAATTTACATAGACAATAGCCACTTGAGAATAATTTCTGCGGTGCATTTTTACTTTGCTTATGTTGGTCCTCAAATCAATAGTACAACTCAAAATAAACAGTCTTGGGTAATAATGTTTTGGCTGATCCATTCTTGTTCCATATGTCCAGTCCCAGATATGGTTATTTGCTTGTTATCTGTGATGTCATGCATGACGTCAAGGGCAGTGCATAGCTTTGGCCGAGATCTGATGGCACATTTCTGCATTTTTCATATTGTGCCCTGCAACCATAACGTCCTTTCAACTAACGTTGCTTCCGTAGATAGTGCTCAATTTGGAAAAAGATAAGTGACAGGCCCAAATATTTCCTAGTATGTCTGTGACACATTGGCGCAGGCTTCTCTGTGCCAATTGTTGCCACCACCCACAGCCCCCTCCCCCACAGTAGCATCATATATGGGGTTAAAGCTGCAAGTCACAGCGGCACAATGTTTATGCACCTTCTATGGCAGATGTGCGATTTACCGATAACAATCTGCAAAAAATATCCATGCTGTCTTGAAAGGAGACCCATGATTAAATGCTTCTTTAAACACATTATCATGGTTCATAGCTTGCAATGATTCTTTAGGTGGCAAACGGAACCTATTGACTGTCTAGCCACAGAAAACAGCAAACATGCTTTCCTCCTACAGGTAATTGACGTAGAAATGCAGGCAAAACTTCAAATGAACTCTTCTGTCAAACACTGCAGCAAGATCTTCTTTTGTAGGTTTTCACTCGGGACAGGCACTCCTCCTTGGCAACGGCCTTTCCCTTGGTATTGCCCTGAAGTTTGCCCTGACGTTTGCACTGTTGGCTTTCCTGATGTTGTCCACCCACCCTGCTGTGGCATTGCTGCTGGTAAATACAGTAGTGGAGCTGCATCAATGTTAGGCAGGCTGGCTGGCGCTGTGCACAGGCATGGCCAGCAATGGTGCATGGCACTGTCGCTTTCGACCCCATTGGTATTTATGAAAATGAATACCTAGCACTGCCGCTCCAGTGCGGGTCATCATGTCCATGAGTTACAATGAGCCAGCTCAGGATGCAGGGACATCTGACCCGGGCAAACTGTTGCTGCTTGTTTTGTGACTACTACTGATTGACAGTTAAAAGTAATAAATTTGTTAAAGCTGCACCTTATTATCAAACTGAGTCTGGGAAAATAAGTGCTGGGGCTCACAAATAAGTGCCCGGGCTGATCCCTGGCAAACACCCCCACAAATTGAGCACTTTCCGTACATGTCTACAGTTCATCTTAGAGAAGGTTAAGTGTAAGTCTATTTAATTTTTCTTTTCAAGTGAATATTTGGAGCTTTTTAATGATATTCACTAAGATGCCCAAAGGGCACTGTACCGAGCGCATGATCTTTGGGCATGACCTTTGCACAGCAAAGACCCCCCCAAGTGCCCACTTGGTATGGTGTGCTGCCATGGCGAGTGGAGACTGAGCCCTGGTCATGGACTTTGGCCATGTCATCGACACGTCAGAGGCTCGGCGTAGCCAGTGGAGACAGCGACGCGGGCATTGCGTTTGGTCATATAACATTCATCTCAGAGACAAGGTTGAGCCCCAATGTTCCAACTAGGCTCTGCCCCAGGCACCTCTAAGTGTACTGATATGCCCACTGGACAAGGCCTGCAGCCATGTACTTGGCAGACCGTACGCAGTCATGTTGCCCACTGGGCATGGCTTACAGCAATGTTCAATTCACCTCAAGGAGACATAGTATGGCCAGTAGCATGCCCTGCAGCCATGCCCAGTGATCACTGTGCCCCTGGGCATGGCGATTTAAGAAGACCCAGCACAAATAACTCCCTGGGAATTGCCTGCGGCCAGGTCCAAAGGACAGTGAACAGATATTCAGTGCTCACTAGGAATGGCCTGTGGACATGCCCAGTGGTCACTGTATCCAGGATACGGCATTCGACCATGTCCCAGACACAATAAGCTCAGCCACAAAACCACAAGGCACAATAGTGGCTGTGGAGTAGTCTGCTGTGGTCCTTACTGGCAACTGGTGTCTTCCTGCCAGTTTTATTGAGGAGGTGGTCCTTTGGAATCTCCAGCAACCCGACCTCTTCAAATACTGAACACACGCGCAAAGCGTGGCGCGAGAGTGGCGGTGGAGTGGTCTGCTGTGGTCCCAAATGGCAACTGGAGTCTTTCTGCCAGTTTTATTGAGGAGGCGGTCCTTTGGAATCTCCAGCAATCCGTCCTCTTCAAATACTGAACACACGCGAAGGGCGGCATGAGTGTGGTGGTGGAGTGGTCTATTTTGGGCCGCTGCAGGACCGGGAGGAAGCGGGAAGAGGACTCTAACTTACAACTTGCTGGACATTTGCCCCACACTGCTTATTTGAGCCTGTGATTCAGTTTTGCCTGTGGTCGAGCTCTATTTCGACACTCCTGCGGAGGTAGTCTTTTGGACCAAGTGTCGAACATTACTTGTTCACTTTTAATTAGACACTAACAATTTTGCAATATTGAGCGGACCTCTTTTTTAGGGCCATCATGAAACGCACGGCCAACCGTAAGTATGGTTTGCTAAGCACCTCGGAGCAGATCGCTAAGAGACAGAGAAGACCTGAACTTACAACTAAACCTTCAAAAAAGGACCGTCTGGATAATGTAGCTGGCACCCAAACTACCATCCCCGTTTTTTTTAACTTATTGCCATATGCTTCTGGCTCATCTAGTCGAACCAATACCTCCTCCCCTCAGGGACCCTCCAACCCAATCATCTCACCAACGATAGACGATAATCATTCTATGTTGAATATGTGTATCGGTCTTCAGAGGAACTCGATGTGAACTTTGAACAGTACTGCTATACTATCGGAAGTCCCTGAAAACCTAGCTAGCACTAATTTATCCACTTCTCCGGATCTGGCGAGATTACATTAATCACTGGAAGTGGCCATGTTAACACTGACATCTGATTCCTAAACTGTGTGTGACAGTGAGTCAGACAGACATAGTGAATCTGACTCTTCTCCCGTCCCTACTGGGCCAGCTATGACCAGGGACTCATCTACCACGCTAACCCTAAATGCAATATCTGCTAGCATTGAAGTCCTCTTGGTCCTATGATCAACTCTCGCAAAAGAGCAGCGAGACACTAAGCAGGCCTTGACCATCATTGTTGACATGATACTGGGTGAAGTCCTCTCGCCCTTTGCAATCGACCTCGGGGGATAATATAAGGGAGGCTTATCATGTGCCTAATTCAAACGAAGGTAATTTGGCACAGGCAACTCGAACTAACACCAACCTCAATGCTAGTAGGAATGCTGGGCGGCAATCAGTATCTTGGGATGTACCCAATAACATAGAAGAAAGTGACTGGGACTATGATGAGCTCTCACTATCTCTGCAATCAAATGATCAAGACTCTGGACGTGCTTTGACCCCATTCCCCCAACCTCCAGTGGCAAAGAGAAAACAAACAATATTGTCTAAAGGGAAGACGTCAGTAACAAAAACCTAATTATTGCACCAGCCTGGTCCTACTATACTATCTCACTCAAGCTCTGGTCCTTCCAAAGTTGCCAGCTCCAAATTTCTAGTATCCCAAACAACCTCTGACGGTACAGTCAGACAAGTGCACCTTCGCGGCCCTATGAAAAACTCTCTGACTTCCTTAGTGCCCCCAGGAGCCACAATTTTATCTATTACGGCTCTCACCAGTATCCCATCTATGGACACAGAGAGCCGATCATCATCTTCACACACTACAGTCACCCAACAAGGCAGAGCATCCGTCTCCAATCAAGCCATATCCTCACCTTCAGCTATCTCGACATAAGTAAAGGTAACGCTCCACTGCCGTCTATTAAAAACATTATTGTGAATGCCAAGATCGAAGAGCTAAATCCAACAAATAACAATCCGTTCCTAAACAGGAGAATTCTTTTGGAAATGTTCATGCAGATTGCCAGGTTTAACCCCCTATGTTCTTCTGACTTTCCATACTTAGGGTTACCTAAATTTGGTGACCCCTCAAATTGGGTAATCCTTGAATTTACATCTCCTTTGATGGTGGCTTTATTCAAACCTGGTTAAGAAGAACTGGAACTCTTGGGTTTCCGATCGACAGCCTGCAGGAAGCAGCATATGCTTAAACAAGGTGAGATCTCCTATTTACCGCCATCCGCAGCTTCACAAAGGAACACAACATCCATTCCAGCATTTACCCATCAGTCAGAATGTTCTCTGTTGTTGGCCTTCTTTTTCTACGCTCCTAATAACCCGGAATCTAAGAAACCCACTGTTCAGTGGCTCTGTGAGGACGTCATCCCTAGAGGTGCCTGATGGCAGGAGCGCACTTCTACTCTCTCTTGGCTTACATGGAACACGCTGGGTCACAATTCTTTCTGCAACCAAACGTTGGAAATTACCAGAATCATTTAATCTGACATCTTTCTTCTACAGGAAACATGGCTCACTACTAAGCTTCATATAGATGGATATTTTATTTTCTGTAACCCAGCCAGGGCCTCAGGGAGAGGTCGCCTGAGTGGTGGACTGGCCATTGGGGCACGCTCCAATCTCAAATTATCTCTTTTTTGTGAATGGCTCTTCCTCAAGTCCTTTCAGCTTTTCTATTTCTGTCTGACACCAAGGAATATAGGCTGGTTGTTAATGCTTACGATCCTCCTGATGGCACAACCCAAAAAATGTATTGTTTGATTGCAAAGACTCTTTTGACATGGTATAGTAGATATCCCAACAGCATGGCACTGATTGCTGGGGACCTGAATGTGCATGATCGGATCTATGTGAAATTTCCGAGGCGGAATAACCGGCGACGGAAATATTTGCATGGAAAATGTACGCACTACAAAATGTTTGTACATTTCCCATGCGAACATCCATTTCAAAACCCTACCACAACACACCCACAACACACCCCACCCACACGTACTTTCACTTCCATGATCGGGAACCGGCGCCGCAGGGTCCTTTTCTTTTTTTTTCCGGGCAGATGCAGGGCGTTCCCCTGCAACCCCCGCTCACCATACTGTGTAGTATAGTGAGCGGGGTGTTGCGGGGGGCACCCCTGCAGCCCCGTTTTGTTTTTCTTCTTGGTTTCTCGCTTGTGCTGTGGGGGTGTCCACCAGAAAACCCCGCTCACTATACTGTATATTCTAGTGAGCGGGGTGTTGCGGGGACACCTCCGCAGCCCCTGTCTTTTTTTGTATTTACCGACCCACCAAAACACATACCAAATAAAGTTCAAACTTTTAGTAGTTCGAACATTTGGTAGTATGTGTTTTAGGTCTTTTTGTAAGGTCGGTAAGTTTTATCCGGGCATTTTGTCCTAACCTGCATGATCTACACTTACTGACGTCTAATGATAGTGAGGGTGGAGTACACCATACAGGTGCTTCGCATATTACTGGTGTGATCGCCCGTGGCTGGCTCACATTTTTTTATAGCGATGACCTCACTTGTTTACCGAGTGCCAACCCTGAACATCCTAATTCAGTCTATACTTGGACCAACGGGCGCTCCAAGTCCTATATTGACTATGTGGTAGTTAATGCCAATATGCTCAACTGATGCTCGCAATTATCAATCACACAAAATACTGCGAGCGACCACGCTGCGCTTACTTGGTCTTCCAAATTGGGCCCCCACTATGCTGAGTCCCTCCGTGCACCGATAGTGAGGGTGAATTCCACTAGGAACCACATTATGTGGTTAACAGGAACAACTGTCAAGTTCAGTTAGATCATTACAATTAACGAGGGCTATTTAGAATCCTGACTCTCATCAAACTCATTGAACTACTCATAGCTAGATTAGCACAACTAATAACAAGACAGAACTTCAGCATATTTGGGAAAAAGTGCGGCCACACTCTGAATAATGTTGATCCTCTATTTCATCGTAAAAAGCTATTATACCGTAGGGCCAGGGCCCTAGTCAGAGAACAGTCACATCTTTCTCCTATTGAGAAACAGTCAATTCTTCTCTCAATGGCAACTCGTCATGAAGATTGGTTTAGACAGCACACATTCTCACTAAATATAATTCAGTGGCTCTCTATGTTTCCCATATTAAGGCCCAACGATAATCATAGGTTTAGATATATGCTCATCTAGCATGTCACATTCCTCCCATCGCCGACAGCTGCAGGGGGGTTAACAGCTAACTTGCCGGCAGCACTCTGCCCATAGATTTGCTTCAACCTAGCCTTACAACTGCCTAGACTGTATATATTCTGATCTATGCATATAACTGTACATACCTTTGCTCAATGTGTAAACTGTGGTAAAATGCCTATGTAACCTTGCAAACGTGCAAAATGCCTAAGTAACCATGTAACTGCAATGCACCCAGATACCCTTGGGTTAGGTGCACTATAAAAGTAAAAAAAAAAAAAACAAACAAACAAACCTGGCTGTTTAAGCTCCAATTGAATTAAACCCTATATGCAAATCCCAATGGATGGAGCATATTTCCAAGTTATTCTTTTCAGACGGGGAACATTCCCATCCCCACTAGTTAGGTCCCCTCTACTCAATTATGTAGGGAAAGCTGTGATGCTGAGGACATAACGATAATATTTAGTAAGCTAAAACCTTCACGTGCGCCTGTCCCAGATGGCATGGCCAACATAACTTTGAAATTTAACCCAACCTCCTGGGTGAAGGCATTGTTGGAATTATTTTGCCAGATAAAGCTTACTGGACAGGTCCCCAATAGCTGGTTACAATCTACTCATACCAGTATACAAAAAAGGCTGAAAGGCACAACCCTTCGAACTGTAGACTCTTGGCCATGCTTGCCTCTAATATGGAAATATTCTCTACAGTTCTCCTTAAAAAGCATAAGCATTGGGCCATAGAGAGTGATCTCCTGAAACTTTTACAAACTGGTTTCAGGAAATTGCATGCAACACTGGACGACATCTGTACAATTCAAACCCTCATGGCTGATGCTACTGGCTGTTTTGGCTCCAATCTGTATTGCTGTCTGATTGACTTCAGTAAAGCTTTCCACATGGTATCATGCCCACTTCTCTGGGCAAAGCTGTCCTCTTGGGGGATTGACCTGCATTTCCTACACTTCTTAAAGCTCTTTTACACTAATACGACAGTCGCTGTGCGCCTTAATCAAGAGGGAGCCATCACTAGTCTGGTGAAGAGCAATGTGAGGTTAAAACAGGGGTGCATATTCGCACCCCTGCTTTTCAATCTTTACATAGCCGACATGCCCGATTATCTGGAAAAGGCAAAGAACTTTGCACCCAAGATGAATGGCGTTTCCATTACCTGGCTCGGTGATGCTGATGACATACTTTTTGTTCAAACCCCCATTGGCCTATAGCGCTCCTTAGATGCGCTGACCATTTTTGCCCCTGACTATCACATGATCATTAACACTAGTAAAACCAAAGTCATGTGCTTGGGGGGTACCCTACCAAAAAAAACAAGATTTATTTGGAAATTGCGGAAAGAGACATTAGAAGTTGTAGACACTTATGTGTACTTGGGATTTCCGCTGAAGTTGAATCCATCCCCCTCTTTTATAAGAGACTGTGTAACCTCCAAGATTTGGAAGAAATGGCTGGCCACCAAGCGTTATGTTGACCAAAAAGGGGGAAATAACCTGGAGGGTCTCTTGACCATTTATCATACCAACCTCATTCCATTTATACTATATGGCCTACAGGTGCTCCCCAAGACCTGATGAAATGGCTTGATGAGATTGAAGCGGAAGTATTGCTTTCCATGATGAACCTGCCGTCCTCTGTACCCGTTGAAGCATTAAGGATGGAACTCGGCGTACATTCACTTTCGTCTACCTTGCTTGCTCAGCGCACACCATCCTCTACCTCAGACTAACCTCGTCGACTTGTGAAACGAATAAACTGTGTAATATCTTGGGCTTCGTCACAGTAGACTATAAAAGCACTCTTTTCATTTGAGAACTGGCATGCTCGGCACATTTTCTTTTGACTACACTGGCCATGCCGTTGGCTCTTGTTCATAACATGCCAAAAGCAGAACAATTCCTAAAATCAAAAATAAGAGTCTGGGACAGAGTATAGAGCGTGGACAGGCTGGCAATGAAGAAATACTATAGGCAATATTCCACACAAGGCTTTAAACCCAACTCTGTGGCTAATTATCTCACGAAGCCTTGCGATCCGGACTTAAGAAGGTTCATAATATATTTACGCTTCAATTTATTACCAACTCTCGAGTATCGGGGGGTGGTGGGGCTTGGCAGAACAGTCCAGTTGAACAAAGATCTTGTCGCATTTGTGGTGGGGAAACAGATCGCCATATATTGACTACGTATTCTGCTCTAGAACCCATGTATTTGAAGAGCTATGGAAAATTCACACAAAGAATAGATTCTATTGTAACGGACCAATTTTGGAACCCTCTATACTGCACAACATCCCAGGAATTAATGCTGCTGCCTTTCATATATGGAAGGCAGTGCAGAAATTAATAGCATGACATGATTTGATACTACATTTTACTGAATATCAATCAAATATAATACATTTTACATGAGTAGGTTGTACTTTATCTCATTTTTATCGTGTATAAGTGTGCTACATTTGCAAATTTGATGGTTAATGTAATTTAATGTATTTGAATGTTAATGTGCTTAAGGTTTTTTTATTTAACTAAATGCACAATAAAGAAAAACAACAAACAAAAAAACAACAAGTCCCAGTAGGCATGGGTGGCAGACATGCCTCCATGCACACCATGTCCAAGGCCACAGGCACAGACAACATATCCATAGTTCGCCCAGGCATAGTCTGTCTGCGGCCAAGCAGACTATGCCCTTTGAAGACTATACCTGAGGTCCCGGGCATATCAGACATACCCTGAGTGCCAACTCGGCATGGCCTGAGGCCATGGCTATGGGATACTGTATGGGGCATGGTGTGTGGCAATGGCTTGGGAACTGCAACTTCACCCACAGTCATCGCTGGGCATGCCCAGCTATCCCCAATTTTCACTGTGCCTGTGGGATGTCTCTCTACCATGCTCTGTGCATAGTGAACATATCTGGCCTAATCTCCCCGAGTTTGATATCTCAGTGTGCAATTTAGCACAGCATATGTCTATTGACAGGGAACAGCAAGTGTTTTTTTTATACCCCTAGACCTCCATCCCTGCCACCGATGGAACTTCATAAAACATTCCTAAACAAATCTGAGTGGGCTAAGTATGCAGTCTGCAATGTTTTGTGGGGGCAGAGTTGTAAGAGTTAAAAGGGAGACCTTTTTGGGTACACAATCTATAATGATCCCCTTGTGCAGAGCCTCATACAACCTCTGGGGATTATTAGAAGTTTCCCGTATATATATTCTATAAAGTTTTATGAAGTTCTGTCCAAGGGGGTCCACGTTACCCACACCACTAAAATAGCCTGTTTAAGGTTCAGTTACACTCTTACTTTGCAGACGATAAAAATAACGTGCCCTCCGTTTTGCTTTTCACCCTCAGGTCTGAGAAGATCACAGCCACATTGCCTACTTTACTTCAAAAAGATCCTTTCACACCCATCTATGACAAGCCCTAGTTCTCCCCGGTCACCGTGGTCAGGAGCTGATATATGCCCATTTCAAATGTTTCTTCAGCACAATGTTTCTTCAGGACAATGTTTCTTCAGGACAGTATCTGAGAGGACGATAGTGGCCATGCACACATTGTCTATCAGCCAATCACATTACTTGATTATCAGCTGGGGCAACCCAGATATCACTAAAGGGATTTATGGACTTTTGGACTGATTTAATCGTTTCCATGTGTTAATATCCCCGCAAAAATATCGCGATACAAAAATATCGCCATATTTTTGCTGCAATATTGGCCCATGGACTGTGCGGGGGACACCCCCGCAACCCCTGCATTATTTTCAAATGTGCAGGGGACACCCCCGCAACCCCCGCTCCCACAAATGATCCCCCGCAACAATATTGCCTATGGCGAGACAAACGGCCATATGTACGGTTATATTTTTGGTGGAGATATTTTGTAGGCATACCATTTAATCACTGCGAGAACTCACACCACATTTGCGGAAGCACGCTTTCAGAACCACACTCTCGCGCCTCACAAACGTGTAGCGCGAATCCATTCAGAAGCTCTGTATGCGGAAAATGAATGAGATCACATTTGCATCGGGACCCCTTTAAAATCTTTGCCCCCACTGGACAAGGCCTCAAAACATCTTTTCAAAAGAATTCAGATTCTGGTCTATATTTGTTTTTCGAACGTTATGTGCAGATTCGTTGAAGGGCGTCAAAGTTATAAGCATCTTAAGTAAATGCTTGTCTTACGGGGAGTCCAGCATAACCGTAACTACAGAGTCGCTATCTTCGACTCTGCGATAGCAATATATTTTTGTCACAGTATCAGCACTACTGTTACAGTTGCATGACGAATTACAAATAAAAAAATATGATTTTGAGTGGGCAGCTGTCAGTGTACATTGTGAGGGTACATTGTGAGACTGCATTGCAAGGGTAGCTTGTGAGGGCATATTTTGTGGTAAAACGTGAGTGTGAATTTTGAAGGCAGATTACAATGGGCGACAGTGAGGGTGCATGTTGATGGTAGGTTATGATGGCCAATTTCGGGGGAAAGTACTGAGTCCGAAGTTGTGAGGGTGGATTACAATGATGGCTATCAGGGTGCATTGCGAAGCTATATTGTGAAGGCAGATTAAAGAGTGATTAGGAGGGCAGTTTTGGATGGCACATTGTATGGGATGATTGTGAGGGGCGATTGTGAGGGCAGATTGAGAACGTGGATTTTGCAGTGCATTTTAATGGTGGATTGTAAAGGAATATTTTAGGGTGAATTTCAAGGGTGGATTGTGAGGCCAGATTGTGAGGGCAAATTGGGCGGGCGATTGAGAGGGAACGTTTGAATGATACATTGTGATGGCAGATTGGCTGGGCTGGGTCAGGTAGTAGATTGTGGGGACAGATTGAGAGAGCAGGTTTTGAGGGTGCATTTCTTGAGGGTGTATTTATAATGAGAATTTTCAGGACAGATTGTAAGGTGGAATTTAAAGGGGGATTGTCAGGGCACATTAAGTGGGCAGATGTCAAGGCGATATATGGGGAAACAGTGTGAGAGTACATTATGTGGGCAGTCAGGGTGAATTGCAAGTGCACACTGAGAGTGTGGCATGCACTCTACCCCCCACACACCTTCTCCAGACACATTCCCCACGCAGACCTATACACAACCACACACTGACATACATCCATACACTTAACACCACATACAGACTATCTACATACAAATTTCCACACACACACCCACCCTTACACACACACACACACACCACATAAACAAACCACACTTTGAGTGCAGGCAGTGTTTGCACTCAGTGAATTTTGGGGATGAGCAATGTGCTGCACTTAGATGGATTTTTGGGGTGGGGAGTGAGCAATGTGTTTGCACTGAGTAGTCAATGTGTTGCACTTAGATGAATGCTGGGGGTGGGCAATGAATTGCACTTAGATGTATGTTAATGGTGGGCAATGTGTTGCATTTAGATGAATTTTAGGGTGGGCAATGTGTTGCACTTAGATGGATAGCCTATCTATTACAGTAGAAGTTGTATAGCGATAGCCTGTCTTTTACGCTTAGAAGATGTATTTGGATAGCCTACCTATGGCGCTTGAGGAAGACTTAGGATAGCTTGTCTTTTGCACTTAATAGATGTTTTAGGATAGCCTGTCTATTGCACTTAGCCTTGGTATCAGATCTAGGGGATTCACAATGTTAGCGCTTGGAAGATTTGTGAGATAGCCAAATAATTTCATCTAACAATTTCCTTCCTCATCCAGTTCATCTGCCTTTGCTCCAACCAAGTTGAATAAACTTCATCGAATACGGCAAAAAGATATGGGACAGGAAACAGAGATGGGTCCCTTTCAGGAGTTATGAAAGTGTTTTATTCCATGTTTCCTGCAGTGGGGGCAGGAGGTCCACACGCAATCCTGGACCGTATTCTTTGATGAGCATCTTCCTGTAGAATGTTCCAACATATCCTGCATTTGCTATGGACAAGGGATTTCATTGATCAATCGATTTGAAGGATGAATATTTTCATGTCGCAATTTAGAGCCCCCTCACAGGACGTTTCTGAGATACTGAGTGAACAAGAATCACAATCAGTATTGCACTTTACCATTGGATCTAAACTTTGAACCCCGTCAAAGGGATTGCTACTTGTCTGTCCTGCTTGGTTTCGGCCAAAAAGACTATATCCAAATGACTTAACCAACCAAAAGTCCAAAAGAATTTACCATCAAATGTTCGACCTTGTCAAAGTTCGACTTTTGATTGGGTAGGCCATTTGGATTCTGTCTAGGGCTGCGGGGGCTGCGGGGTCTCCCCCGCGATGCCTTCTCACTATATTGTGAGCGGGGGTTGCAGGGGTGTTCCCCGCAGCTGTCCTGCAGTTCCCATAATTTTTTTTAAAAAGGGGCTGCGGGGGTGTCCCCCGTAACCCCCTGCTCACTATACTGTGAGTCGTGGTAGCAGGGGTGTCCCCCGCACAACGCCCGCTCACTATACTGTACGGTATAGTGAACGGGGGTTGCGGGGGACACCCCGTGGCTGACCCAAAAAAAATGAGGAATGCAAGGTAAATGGGGGTGAATGGGGGGTGGGGGTGTGGGTAGGTGTTGGGGCAAGTCTGTAATGTTCAGGGGAGAAAAGACCGAAGATTATTTTGAAAAAATAATCTTTGGTCTTTTCTCCCTCGAACATTTCCGTTTCGGTAAAACAACCCCAAATCCCCTGCTTACCCATTTCGCTTGGGTTTCAATGCTATGTTGAAAATATCCGGCTACAATTATTCTACCAAAGTTAAGCACAGATAAGATAGAGAACACCTCAATATATCATCTATTTTGAGGAGTGTATGGTATATATATATATATATATATATATAGATAATGAAATATATTATATCATATATATTATTTATATATATGTATACAATATAATATATATGTATATTATATATAAGGTTCTATGAACCATTGGCGTGTTTTTTTGTTGCCGACCTACACTTTCACCGACTTTTTATTTTGCCGATGGTTAAACCTTTTTTGGCAGCAAAATGCAGGGTAGGCCCCCCTCACACCCTCACCATACTACCTCTAGCCCCAGCCCCTATATACCTTAACCCTGCTTAGCTTATGCATTTTGACACAAAAAAGTGCAAAGGAAATATATAAAAACACATTTGGCAAAAGTGTATGTCGGCAAAAGTGGGCTAGACGACACATAATCCTCACAATCAATAGATAATTCCGTAAAAATGAATGAACCAGTTTCATCTTTTATCGACTTTACAGAAGGATCATATACCTTAATGAATAATAGAGGATTCTATAGCCCACGGATTTACAAAGGAGCATAGCAACACCTCTATAGTTAGTAGGGGGCCTTATCATTTCCTGTCAATGATTGCTTAAGAGAAGAGCTTCGCCTCATGTAGAAATACAGTGTCCACGCATGCCCTCTGAAGTACTGGCCTACATTCCCTGCATGCAACAGGGGGATTCAGGCAGGGAAGAACCTTAGCTGAGAGTGTAAAGCTATGTTCTCAGGTGAGTAGAGTCTTGGGAGGATAGCTCAGGGGCAACGTGCTTGCCTTGGAAGCAAGACGTCACTGAACAACACAGGTTCGAACGCCGGGTCCACGCTTATAAACCTCTGGGTATTAATAACGTTATAAATAACCCATCATATCAGAGTAAACAAGTATTAAGAGTTTGTATTCAACATTAAGGAACTGAGTGTCTACATGACGAAGCTTAAAAGAAGAGGTCACACAAGGGAAGGCATACAGTACAAGTAAAGTAAATTATCTCTCCTTCCCTGATCTTCTTCTGTGTTGAGTATTGGATGTTGATTGGCTCTTTTGAGATTTTAGGTTTCCTGGTGAGCTATCACTTAGGGAGAGTATACTTTTAGTACGGATAAATCAGTTTTTCCCAGTACTAGTAATGTATTTAACTATTGCAATTTTAAATTTGTAAATGTTTCCCCTTTTGTGTTAAGTGTCATATTGCGCTGAGATAGTGAGTGTTATTTATTGTTTTGGCCTTTTTAGGTTTATATCCCAATCATCACTCCATCACTTGGATGACCTTATTTTACAATGTTTTTTTGCGAGACTGATAGAAAAACTGTTTTTGTGGCTGTACTTAGGTGAATTACAAGAAAGGATCGGAGAGGACTAGGACTCAGTTCCACCTGCCATTGGATATGGTGAATTTGGTTCATGCCAAGAAGGCCCAGTTGTTGGTCAGTGACCTGGATTACAAGCATCTGCTGCATCACTACACTTCCCTGTCTGATGACATGAGACTGCAGAGTGCCAAGAAGGCCTATGCGCTGCAGAGTGAAGTAAGACTTGGGTTCAAATCTGGTGCAGGGAAAAATTAGGAGAGAAAGAGAATTCTTACCTCAGAGAACGGGTTCATAGTAAATGTGCACCACCAGAATAAGTGGAGAAGCCAGAGCCCCTTATGAGCAGTTGTAAGATAATCATTGTTTTACCTTGTTAAAATTGATTGATAGTCCCTTTTAACATGCTTACTTTATTATGATAATTTGTTTATTTTTTTATTGTGCTTGGTTGGATTAAAACAAACATAAATTCAACCTTTACAATAATTTATCACAATACACATACACTTCATGATTGCATATAACAATTCCCTTTAAAAAATGAACAGGTTTCACCAACAGTACATTATACATCTTTTCCAAATATTAAGTCAATCATACCAACATTCACCAAAACCTAATTCATCATTACAAAACACCTAAACACGATTTAAACTTTACAATATTCTATACAATAGAAATAAAATTCTTAATCTCCTAGCAATTGACTTATACAGTGAAACGGTTTCACTAAGTATTAGGATAATCACACAAACATTTACTAAAAATACATTATTCATCTCTAAAAGTACCTAAAAAGAACAAATCCCCTAATAGGGTTCTATCACTTCTTAAGTCAATCCATTAGTGTACACTTTGAGACAATTAATAAAACCCCAAACTGCCAATAGAATATTCGTGTTAACCAGTCCCACAGGCCTTTGCCACAGTAAATATTCTGATATTGATAACAGTAGGTGTTGCTCTTGTTATTTGTGGACTATTTAGGCCTGCATATTTAGTTTCCTGTTGAGGAAAACAATAATATAGATTGTTTTCAACATAATCACAAGCACATTTACACTTTTCAAATTTTCAGGTGAAAATGCAAACACATTTAGACTTTTCAGCTTTCAAAATAATGTGCCCTTACTGCTGGATTAATGGGGGGATGGCATGAAAGATGAGTGGCTGGATAAATGAACTCCTATATCATTGTGATATACACAAACTCATGATAGGGTAAGGGGTGATTTACGATGTAATTGGGCCTCATTAAGAGGTTGGAGGCAGCCATGGAGCTATTTGTTCCATGGCTGCCTCCAAAACCCTTCCGACCCCGCCCTTGTGAATGGAGCAATTACCGGTCCATTCCGAGGTCTGAGGGACCGGTAATTCCCCATCCACCAGGGCCATTCCCCATTCCCATTTGAGCCCCCATAGGACTCAATGGGAATGGGGAAGGCGCTAATTGCGGTACCGTTATTAGCTCTAGAGTCCGTTTGCGGGTCCCGTCCTTAACGCCTGCAAAAACCAGGCATGAAGGAAGGACCCGCAAAAGGAACTCGTAGTAGGGAGGTAAGGGATTACCGGCACCTGTGCCCTTACCGGTGCCGGTAATCCCTTACCTCCCACCTCGTAATGAGGCCCATTGTATGCTGTCATAGAAGGTTCTCAAATTGGAGATAGCACTCTTATTCGATTACCCAAATGAGCACAGGAACATTGTTGCAGTCAAAGAAGGAGTAGGCAGTATTGCTTTCCAGCTCCAATAAATAAAATAATATTTAGATGCTCATTTTTCCAGGCCTTCAGGGCTTTTTTTTACTGAATTTATAGTCAACTCATGGTTAGAATTCTCCAACTCATCTTACTTCCAGCTCCAAAAGAAGCTACTAGGACATCTGCAAAAAACTACGTTCAATGTCATTTCTAAGCAGACACACCAATGAGACAGTACGAATGCACACCAGCAACTTTGTCACTTCTCCCTACTACACATGCTTGTATCCTTTTACTTATATAAAGCCTTTGATATGGTGGACCACTCCTTGCTCCTCATCACACTCACTAATATAGGAATCCAACACCTAGAGTGTAACTCGTTTCTCTCCTATCTGTTGAACTGATCATTGTCAGTTCTTGTGGAACCCTGCAATGTCCAAGTATACCCCATATCTGATGGGAGTTCCCCATTGATTGGGCTCTCCTTCTCACCTGTTAGACCTCCCATGCAAATGTATCTCTTCCCCTATCAGCTATGTGCCAATGATATCAGAATCTTCTTCTGAACTTCAACCCTGACCTATCTGCCCGGGATATCTGACTCTCTCTCTGCCAGTGGCTCTTTGGTAACATGTGCTCTATTCCTCCCAAACCAAAACAATCTCCCTTCATACCTCAACTGCCATGCCGCCTCCCATCCTGTATCTCCTTATCCCCATCCCCTTGTTTATTCTCACTTGGCCCACAATGTCGCAAACCTCTTTGACAGCAATCTTAAGCACCAGCATTTCATCACTGAAATAATTGTGTTGTGCTATGCAAAATGCAAGGTTACACAGCTTTATTGCAGTATAGACTGGGGGAAAAACAAGACTAACAGCCAAGCTCTCACTTGAGATGTGCTCCACATTGCAGCAGGAAACATCAGTTTTTATAAACGTTTTGATGTCAAAGTTATGAAAACTTATCGCTCCTGGTCTTTGGCTCCGTCTACTAAGCTAAAAATATAATTCTATATGTCCAACAAAAATGATTGGGCAATTCTTTATCTAAGATCCCAACCATAAACCATTTCATACAAATTTGCTACCTCATCATGCTTGAATATCATTGGTAGACTCTAAATTACTTCTACGGTGAAAAGGACATGTGCTTATCGGCTAACATGCAGTCACACTCTCCATGAACTGGCTGCATGATGACATGTTTTATGTAGATGGGAGGAGAAGACAAGTGTATCGCCTTTGTTCTTAATGAAATGCAACAGCCCATATTATGCCCTCCATGATGTCTCGCGTCTCAAGGACCACTTCTTGCAACAGTAACCACGCCATCTTATTCTTGACGCATTTGTGAATAACTATTATTATGAATCATTCTGCTTTCACCATGTGTGCAGTAATTACTTGTCTTTTCAGTCGCATCGCCATTTCTCTGTCACGCCCAGCCGATCACTGAGACATTAATCTGCCAACTACTTATGAACTTCCTGGGATGTTCAGTTCGTCCCATCGACTTCAAATAGTCTGCTGTGTTATCATAACTTGATTTATCTTGACAGTTGAATGCACACAATGGTATCTTGTTCCACCATGTAACCCTCCCCTATGGAGCCTTGGGCTTTGACATTCCTTTGAGGCAGCTTCTTTCTAGCTGACCATAGCCTTTTTCTGAATTAAATGTATTTGTTCAAATAGCGTGCTTAACTGGGTCCTCTCTAAAAGCTGCAGTGTTTAATTCTCTGCTGTGTCTGGTGCAGTTTTAAAATGGCAGCTGCCTGTCACGTTATTTTCCTCTGCAGTAAATATTTGCTTGTTATTTAGCGATTTCCTGGTGCATGCCTGCCACATTATATCTACCTATGGGTAGCAGCAACCTTATCCTGGCTACATTGTCCTGAGTGAGTCACTATCTTGGGTACACACCTTCCTGTCACCTAATCTATTCTATTTTAAAACACACTATTGTGCAAGCTAATGCCTTATCTGTCCCCTACTTGTGTAGCAAAACTAACTATTCTTTGTGCCAGCTGCATTTCCAGTAGAATGTACACTTCAGTTTCAAATTTGTCCTTTCTGATCTTATAATTTTGTTTCTTCTGAGGAAGGCTGGGGGCAGAGCCTGCAATAATTGCCCTACTACATCACTCTGACTGCAACAACAATTAGGCAGAATCTATTGAACATCTGGAAAATCTGTAACTACCTTACCTACGACCCCATAAAAACCTTAATCTTTACCCTCAGTCATCTAGACCACTGTTCCAGCCTGCTTCTGGATTACTGCTCTACTCATTCGCTCCTTAAAAGAAAGTACTCAGCTATGCAACTCACACCCTTTATAACCTGTCCCTGGTCAACCACAACAAACTCCATGATGTATGGCCTTTTGTCAGAATCCCCTGGTCATCACTTAGTTCAGATAAATCCCTCTCCTCCTCACCTGATTCTTCTGAACTGTACGGAGGATTCTTGCCTTTCTTTCTGTGGGTGATCTGCTTTTTTCTGTAGAGATATGGCCTCCCTCGAGTTGAAGCCACTATCCTGCCTGAGTGAAAGAGGCCGGCAACGGACTCCTTTCCGAGGAAGCCAATAAGATGAAAAAGCTGGTGGGCAGAAAAAACCTTTTTAGGATAGCTAGTACTTGAGTTGAATCCTTGAGGGAAAGAACCACTGATGTTGATGTAGCTGGTACGTGTCATGAGCGCTACTCCCGAGGAGCCAAGACTGGCCCAGCATCCCCGGAAGCAGGCTCATCATCCACACCCCCGGTTCCAGCAGACCCCTACAGGGGCCCTTTGGACCATGTCCTGGCGCCTCTGGCGCCAGGCTCATAAGGAACCACAGTCCCGGCGCCATGGGCGCCGGGCTCATATTCTTAAAGTGTGCAGTAGTGATTGGGTGGACTTACCTGTGGCAGACCAAGCTGCATACTCACCTAGAACAATCCAAGCTGGGTGAAGTCCCAGCCACTGGCTGGGAGGGACCAATCCTCTGTTACAGGAACTCTTTTCTTACCTGGGTGGGGCTGATGCTAATCCTCTGACACTGGAACTCTTTTCTTACCTGGGTGAGGCTGGAGGAAGAATACGCACCAAAGCACTTCTCCACTATTTAAACCACGCCCGATAGAATTCACGTGCTTCGCGTTATTCTGCAACAGCAGCAGGACACTCACCGAGTCGGCTCCTGCATTCCAGGTCCAGACACACTCTCAGCTTCTCGAGCAGCAACCTGTGGATGAAGCAAAGGCACAGGAACATCTACTCACCAGAATTCAGCCACAAGAGTCCAGTCTCCGACAACCTGCAAATAAAGACATAAGGTTAGAAAACGGGCAACACGCTCGCAGCTGCGCTCGCTTACCTTATCCATCCGTGATCACACCGGAGTTCACCGCGGCCTTCGCTTCGGCAGCATCCCAGCACCTGGAAGACAAAAGACATTGTTAGTGGTGTCCGAGCCGAAGGGTTTGCAACTCAGTTATACTTACGCGCTTCTTCACGCGCAGCAGCGGCAGCATCGCCCTCAGCATTTCGGCACCTGAAAGGAAGGAAAAGACATTATCAGAGGCGCCCATTTGGAAACGGCCACAATTCAGTTATACTTACGTCCCACCGCACGTGCAACAGCGGCGGCATCACCCACAGCATCTCGGCACCTGAAAGACAGAAAAGGACATTATAAAAGGGTGCTCCTTCAGAAGCGGCCTCAGATCTTCTATACTCACGAGCCTCTTCTTGCACAGCAGTGGTCGTGTCACCAACAGCTCCTCGGCACCTGAAGGACTATTACAAGCCACAAAAGGACACTGAGCCTAAACACTGAAATCATCCAGTGACGTAACTGGATTCCATGCGCCCCTGCACCAGAAGCAGGATGGAGAGCTCGGCTTTACTAAAGCAAAGGTGAGAGTTCGTGGAGACCAGTCGAGAACCAAGAAGTGGGAAAAGCAGAAGATTGGTGGGAGAACTTATCCAACCAGCTTGTAATTACCCCTTTTTCTTCCACCTGCAGAAAACTCACCTTACAAGCCAGACAGTCAATATTCGGAGGTCCTGCCCAGAGCGTCTTCCGAGTTCTACGCCTCATCATAGTCATAGAAGCAACTGTAGCAGTCCAGTTTGGGTCAGCGCCTCTGTGGGAATCAGGTGAGCGTTACAGAACGCGAAGCCTACCCATAATCTCCTACCCAGGCGCTATGGAAACTTCCGACACAGACCAATTGGCCCAGTTGTTGGGGGAATTAAGAGCTGAAGTCCATGCTTCTCGCCAGGAAACGAACGCCCTTAAGAGGGAATTGATAATGTCAAAAGAACGAACTGACGATCTCGCCAGACAGTTATTACAGAGTCAAGCGGGGCAAACTCCTCTACCTAACTCAGGGGGGAATTATACCCCAGTTACTTCAACCAATCCCGTTCAAATCAACCTACCTGGAAATGTGCCATTGGCACCACCTGAACGCTTTTCTGGTGACCCTAAAAGATTTGCAGTGTTTATAAATCAATGCCGACTGCACTTTCTTTGTAGACCCGCAGCCTTTCCAACTGACCAGACCAAGGTAGCCTTTGTACTTTCGTATCTTAGCGGCAGCGCCGCTGATTGGTCGATCCCTCTGGTTACACAGGATGACCCAATTCTTCGGAACTTCTCAGCCTTCCAGGCGAGTATGGAGAGACTTTTTGCAAGACATTCCCAAGGGCAGGCCCTCGACAACAAACTCCTCTCCCTGCGACAGGGCAACCAGGACCTCTTAGCCTACATTGCATCTTTTAATAGGTTAATCGTGGAAACTAGATGGCCCGAGGATAAAAGGATCACGCTATTTCACAGAGGTCTGCGTGGTGAACTTAAAGACGTCCTTGCCCAGGTCGTGAATCCTCCTCAGGACTGTTCGGAATATATTGATTTGGTGGTCCAATTGGATCATAGGCTCCAAAACAGAAAGGCGGACCGATCCAGGTTTGAAACCCGAGTATTCACGAAAACACAAAGCAAACACAAAGGGGTCGACACTGTTGAACCTATGCAGATTGGGGCCGTAAAAGGTCCCTTAACCCAGAAAGAGCGTGACAGAAGACGACAAATGCAATTGTGCCTCTATTGTGGAAACTCTGGACATTTTCTTCGAGATTGCCTGGTAAAACCACCTAAGAAGACAGTAGGAGCTTCTGACAAGAACTCTGAAAAGCCTGAGCCGGGAAACAACCTCGCCCGACAAGTGTAGAGGTCCGCTTGCCGAGCTTAAAAACCAGTTCTTTGACCTCGCACTTCATAATGCCTATGGTCCTCGTAAACCCAAAGCAACCAGAACGTTTGCATGCTATTAAGGCATACATTGATAGTGGAGCAATAGGAAATTACGTGGACCGCGAATTGGCTTCCAGGATGAACCTACCTCTTTGTCCAAAGGCGGTTAAAGACGTCATTACCACGGTGGATGGGACCGAAATCCCCTCCGGACCGGTAACCCATACCACTGCTGAAGTGACGTTACTAGGCCAAGACGGGCATCGGGAGGTAATTGTGTTCGACGTGATCAAGGCTCCTCAATTCCAAGTAATCCTAGGAATCCCTTGGTTGGAGAAACACAACCCTCAGATTGATTGGCGAGCAAAGACGATAATGTTCCCTGAGTGTGCACCAACCTGCTATCCACGACCCAGCATTGGCCTTGCGTCAGCAACGACTGATGGTCCACAATTACCTCAAGAGTATAGAGAGTTCCAAGATGTTTTTCAAAAGGAACAGGCTAACACCTTGCCACATACTTGTGTATAGGCGCGTTACAAATGCCATATCATATCACCTCACAGATCATACGATTGTCAGATAGATCTGCTACCCGGTGCAACTCCCCCTTGCAGTAGGATTTACGCCCTCACCGAGCCTGAGAACCTTCATCTGCGACAGTATTTAGACCAGTATCTGGCCAATGGCTTTATCCGTCCGTCAAAGTCTCCTGCATCCTCGGCTCCGTTCTTCGTACCTAAAAAAGAAGGTGACCTCAGAACCTGTATTGATTACCGTGCTCTGAATCAGATAACAGTAAAAAACAGATACCCCTTACCTCTGATCCCGGAACTCCTCAACCAGGTGAAAAACGCCTGTATTTATACCAAGCTTGATCTCCGGGAGCTTATCATTTGGTACGGATCAAGGAAGGTGATGAATGGAAGACGCTATTTCGCACTAAGTATGGGCTATTTGAATACCAAGTGATGCCCTTCGGACTATGCAATGCGCCGGCCACCTTCCAATATTTCATGAATGACGTCCTCAGAGAGCTCATTGATGTCTGTGTTGTCGTCTACATAGACGACATTCTTGTGTACTCATCTTCGGAAGCTGATCATCGAAATCATGTTAGGGCGGTCCTTGAAAAACTTCGCCAACAAAAACTCTTTGCCAAGCTCGAGAAATGTGCCTTTCATGTCGCCGAGGTCGAATTTCTGGGATTTATTCTGACACCCAAAGGAGTCCACATGGACTTGAGAAAAGTTGACGCAATCCTCAAATGGCCATCTCCTACTTCCGTGAAAGGCATTCAAAGCATGCTAGGCTTTGCCAATTTTTACCGCAGATTTATTCCAGAGTTTTCACGAGTGGTACAACCCATCACATCCCTCTTAAGAAAAAATAAGCGCTTTGAATGGTCTGCAGAAGATGAACAAGCCTTCCAAGAGCTAAAGGCCAAGTTCACCTCGGCGCCAATACTGAAACACCCACGCCCGGATCTCCCTTACATCGTTGAAACCGACGCCTCCAGCTTAGCAATGGGAGCAGTTCTATCACAAAGGGATCCAGAGACTAACCAACTGCATCCTGTGGCATTTTGGTCTCGAAAGTTCTCGGCGCCTGAGATTAATTACACCATCACGGACAAAGAGCTTTTAGCTATTAAATCCGCCTTTAAGGCCTGGCGGCATTATCTCCTCGGGGCCAAACACACCGTTACGGTGATCACCGATCATCGAAATCTACAGTATCTGAAAACCGCCAAAGCTCAATCCTCCAGACAGCTTCGCTGGGCTCTATTCTTTGCTGAATTTGACTTTGTGATCACTTACCGCCCGGGCAGCAAGAACGGCAAAGCAGATGCTCTTTCCCGAATTGGAATGGGAGATAACGTTGTCAATCCCGAACCCGTACCAATAATTCCTGAACAAAGGATCTTGGGTCTGATTTCTTCGCAATCCATCGAGGATATTGAGGCAAAAACTAAACAACTTGTGACCCCATCAGACTTACAGAGCTGGTTACAAAGAGGAGAGAACTTCACCGTAAACAATGACTTGCCTTATTTCCAAGGACGATTATTCCTACCACACGCCGATTTGCAAAAACAGGTAATCTCCTGTTATCATGATTCATTAATGGAGGGTCACCCTGGCATCGCCAAAACCACAGAAACAGTGAAGAGACACTTCTGGTGGCCTTCATGGAGAAAAGACATAAAAGAATTTGTGATGTCCTGTGGTGTGTGCGCTCAAAACAAGGGTCAAAAGAAAAGGCTGGCTGGTCTTCTGCAACCATTAGACATTCCACCGTGTCCCTGGCATACCCTTTCCATGGACTTCATCACAGACTTACCCTCTTGTTCCAGGTACAACACTATTCTCGTTATTGTGGATTTGTTTTCTAAAATGGCCCACTTCATTCCGCTAAAAGGCTTACCTTCAGCTTCAGTACTAGCCAGAGAATTCCTTGAAAACATTGTCCAGTTACACGGCTTCCCGTCGGTACTAATCTCTGATAGAGGAAGCCAGTTTATTTCTCACTTTTGGCGTAGTTGTTGTCGGTCAGCTCAAATCGATGTAAGACTTTCAACCAGCCATCACCCCCAGGCCGACGGGCAAACCGAGAGAACAAACCAGACTCTCGAACAATATTTACGATGCATGCTACAACAGTCTGAAAGCAACTGGAAGGACATCCTTTGGATAGCTGAATATGCATACAACAATTCAGTTCAATCGGGAACCGGGAAGAGTCCCTTCTACATCTTGTATGGAATTCATCCTCGAACCTCCAACCTCGACCCACCTCAAGATCTTGGAACACCCGCCGTAGATCAGTTGCACTCTGTTATTACCCAAGCTTTCAAGGAAGCGACTGCACATCTACAACAAGCTAAATAAAGGTACAAAAAAGGAGCAGACCAACACCGAAGCGATGCCCCTCAATACCAGGTTGGGGATCAAGTCTGGTTGTCCACCAAACATTTATCGCTAAAAGGACCTCGCACCTTCAACCCCAAATACCTGGGACCATATTCAATTACGGCCATAATTAATCCAGTGGCCGTTAAATTAGATTTGCCAACCCATATGAGAATACATCCTGTGTTTCACGTATCTCTTTTGAAACCCATGCAACCTGGAACCAGACTGACCAGACCTCCAGAACCCTTTCAGGTGAATGGAGAGCCCGAATTTGAAGTTAAAAACATTTTGGACTCCAAGATCATCAAATCAAAACTATTCTACCTAATCGACTGGAAAGGCTACGGACCCCAGGAAAGATCCTGGGAACCCTATGACTACGTCCATGCTCCTCGTCTAGTCAGGAAATTCCACCAAACCTTTCCCGATAAACCAAAACCCCCGGGGAGGACAAGTTTGGGAGGGGCCTTGAGGGGTGGTGCTGTCATGAGCGCTACTCCCGAGGAGCCAAGACTGGCCCAGCGTCCCCAGAAGCAGGCTCATCATCCACACCCCTGGTTCCAGCAGACCCCTACAGGGGCCCTTTGGACCATGTCCTGGCGCCTCTGGCGCCAGGCTCATAAGGAACCACAGTCCCGGCGCCATGGGCACCGGGCTCATATTCTTAAAGTGTGCAGTAGTGATTGGGTGGACTTACCTGTGGCAGACCATGCTGCATACTCACCAAGAACAATCCAAGCTGGGTGAAGTCCCAGCCACTGGCTGGGGGGGACCAATCCTCTGTTACAGGAACTCTTTTCTTACCTGGGTGAGGCTGGAGGAATAATACACACCAAAGCACTTCTCCACTATTTAAACCACGCCCGATAGAATTCACGTGCTTCGCGTTATTCTGCAACAGCAGCAGGACGCTCACCGAGTCGGCTCCTGCATTCCAGGTCCAGACACACACTCAGCTTCTCGAGCAGCAACCTGTGGATGAAGAAAAGGCACAGGAACATCTACTCACCAGAATTCAGCCACAAGAGTCCAGTCTCCGACAACCTGCAAATAAAGACATAAGGTTAGAAAACGGGCAACACGCTCGCAGCTGCGCTCGCTTACCTTATCCATCCGTGATCACACCGGAGTTCACTGCGGCCTTCGCTTTGGCAGCATCCCAGCACCTGGAAGACAAAAGACATTGTTAGTGGTGTCCGAGCCGAAGGGTTCGCAACTCAGTTATACTTACGCGCTTCTTCACGCGCAGCAGCGGCAGCATCGCCCTCAGCATTTCGGCACCTGAAAGGAAGGAAAAGACATTATCAGAGGCGCCCATTTGGAAACGGCCACAATTCAGTTATACTTACGTGCCACCGCACGTGCAACAGCGGCAGCATCACCCACAGCATCTCGGCACCTGAAAGACAGAAAAGGACATTATAAAAGGGTGCTCCTTCAGAAGCGGCCTCACATCTTCTATACTCACGAGCCTCTTCTTGCACAGCAGTGTTGGTGTCGCCAACAGCTCCTCGGCACCTGAAGGACTATTACAAGCCACAAAAGGACACTGAGCCTAAACACTGAAATCATCCAGTGACGTAACTGGATTCCACGCGCCCCTGCACCAGAAGCAGGATGGAGAGCTCGGCTTTACTAAACCAAAGGTGAGAGTTCCTGGAGACCAGTCGAGAACTAAGAAGTGGGAAAAGCAGAAGATTGGTGGGAGAACTTATCCAACCAGCTTGTAATTACCCCTTTTTCTTCCACCTGCAGAAAACCCACCTTACAAGCCAGACAGTCAATATTCAGAGGTCCTGCCCAGAGCGTCTTCCGAGTTCTACGCCTCATCATAGTCATAGAAGCAACTGTAGCAGTCCAGTTTGGGTCAGCGCCTCCGTGGGAATCAGGTGAGCGTTACAGTACGAACATCTCCTGCTGTTGAAATCTTCCCCGAAGAAGAGTAGAGCAGTGGAGTTTAGAGTCAATCCCAAAATATGCGTACAAAGGGTAAACTTCCAAATTCAGAATGGAATGAACTGCCGTAACAAGAAGCAGCAGCTCTGGTCTCCAGTGCAAGGCCAGGAGCAGAGGAAGTAAAAAGAAAAAAGGAAGACTAACAAGTGTAGAAAGGAGCAGAAGGGATAAGCGTTCCGAGGAAACACCGAAAAGAAAGAGCAGAAAAGGCAGCAGCCGAAAGAAGGGCAGAACTCGTAAGCTGCCAAGAGGGGAAATGAAACTAGACACCTAACGAGACCCGAGAGAGGCAAGCAAGCGCAGAGCGCAAACAATAGGAGAGAAGGAGAACTCGATAAGAGCAGGTGAATAAAGGGGCTGCAGGGGCAGCCACGGCGAAACGCACAGCGTCGGACACAAAAGTAAAGAAGTTATAGTCAGGGTTGCAATGCCCAGAGTGCAGGAAGTGGAGTGGCGGCCATGACAGTCAACAACTAGACCGCTGTTGAACGTATCAAGGAAAACGTGACATGCTACTTTAATGGCGTCGGTACCTCCAGGTATTCCACAAGCGCCAGGATGACAGGCTTGTGACAGTATGCCCCCTTCCTATTCTGGGATTGCCAGTTTTACTTGGGTGTAGTCTATGAAACAGACAAATCAGTCTGGAAGTGTGTACAAGAGAAACAGGCTCCCAGGAATCTTCAGTATGCAGCACTTCCTGAATCTAGAGTCCATGATTTTAGCAATCTCATACTCCTCTGGGAGATTATCAGCTGGTATTCGTGAAAAAGGAGCAGAACGCTGGTAAGGATCCTCCTTGTTTTCTCTGAACAGAGATGAATGAAAGACAGGATGTATGCACTATATGCGTTTGGGTAGTTGTAACCGGTAGGCCATAGGATTGATCCTTTCTAGGATGACATAAGGTCCCAAAAAACGAGGAGATAGTTTTGAGGGACATACCCAGCGGGGAAGAGACTTCGTGCACAGCCATACCTTGGTGCCTTTCGTCCAGGTTGGTGATGTCTGGGGATGGAGGTCGGCTTGTGTACGATTACGTGCTTGGCTTTCTTTAAACCTTTCTTGGTAATCTTGTGTGCTTCCGTAATGCTGGAAAGTATGGCATCTACCGAAGGTACAGGAGAAGCATGAAGAGACCTCGGTATAATACTGAGAGGGTAAAAACTGTAATTGCAGAAGAAAGGGCTGAGACTGGTGGCGGTATGATTCAAGTTATTATACGAAAATTCTGCTGTGGGCAATAGTGAGACCCAATTATCCTGTTGGGAATTGGTGTAACAACACAGATATTGCTCCAATGTAACATTTTATCTCTTAGTCTGCCCATTGGTTTGGGGATGAAAACCTGAAGATAACGCCCTGTCAATGCCAAGTCTGTTACACAAAGACTTCCAGAACCGGGAAGTACATGACTCTCTCTGTCCTATGTTATCTTTTCAGGCAGTCTGTTTAGACGGAAGATGTCTTTGGCTGCCATACCCGCTGCTGATGGTATACCAGGAAGAGGGGAGAAATGCGCCATCTTGGAAAATGTATAACACCTCCAGAGAGAGGGAGATCCACTCTAAAATCTGTAGTGAGATTGCTCCAAGGTCATGAAGGTACCTGATCTTGTTGAAGCAGACCAAGTGGTCTTTGTGTGCGATACTTGCCTTTGTTGCACATAGGGTAGTTTTGGATGTACTTTTTCACTTCCACCGATAAGCGCGGCCACCAGAATTGTCTCTGGATCTGTTCTAAAGTGGCAGCACAGACTCTATGACCTGCAAGAGTATTGTCATGACACCATTCCAATGCATACCGACGTCAATCAGAATCTGGAAGGTACAGTCGGTTATTGATGAAGATCAATCCACCACAATCATGGACATGGTACTTTTTTGTAGTTTTGGGCAGTGTAGTAGCCCGACTGGGGGCTTCTTTAACTCTTTGGAGAAAGGTATACACCTGACAAATGATCCTTTTGCGAGGAAATAGAAACTCAGGACAATGTTCGAAAGTGCCACCAGGACCGGGAACTCTGGACAGGGCATCAGCTACTGCCAAGTTATACATGATAGTAAAGTCGTATTGAGCAAAATAATTTGCCCATCTGGCTTGTCTGGAGTTTATGCACTCCATTTGTTGAATAACCTTATGGTTTTTGTGATCCTTCCGGGGAAGAAAAGGATGAATGGCTCCTTGGAGTAGGTGCCACCACTCTTCACATGCAGTCTTCATGGCAAGCAGTTCTTTTTAAATGAGCGCATAATTGGTTTGGCTCAAAGTCAGTGTCTTGGATAGGTAGGCCACTCGGTGTTCGGTGCCTTCAAATTCCTGTAGTAACGCGGCCCCAATAGCAGCCGAAGAGGCATTTGCTTCGACAATGAATGGTCGACTCTGATCAGGTTGTCGAAGGACTGGAGCTGAGCTAAACAGATTTATAAGGAGTAACAAAGCCTCTTCTGCATCGTTAGACCAGGAAAAGGGTGAAACAGATTTCTTTAGGAGGGCAGTGATTGGCAGTACCACCTGAGAAAAGGCAGGAATGAATTTCCGATAAAAGTTAGCTAGACCCAAAAGCCTTTGGATTTCTTTTACGGAAGTGGGAGAATGTCATTCCAGAACAGCTGCCACCTTTCTGGAGTCCATCTCATATCCATGTTTGGACAATATAAAGCCTAAGTAAGGGACGGTAGAAACCTTGAACAAACATTTCTCTGGGTTGACCAGTAAATGATGTTCTTTCAATCGGAGGAGAACCTGGTGGAGATGTTCCTGATGGAGTTGTAGGGATGTAGAGAACACCAGGATATCAACCAGATAGACAATGGTATTGTGAAACAATAGATCAGAAAACAATCGGTCCATAAATCTCTGGAATATAGCAGGGGCATTCACCAAGCTAAACGGCATTACCTTGTACTCATAATGCCTGTGCGGGGCCCAAAACGCTGTCTTCCATTTGTCCACTGCACGAACACGCAGAAGATGGTACGCCCGTCTTAAGTCCAATTTGGAAAAGATAACAGTGCCCTGAAAGGCTTCCAGAATGTCTTTGATTAATGACATTGGATACCTATGCCTGATGGTGACACGATTTAGTCCTCTGTAGTCGATACATGGCCTTCATTCTTGGGTATTCCTTTTTGGAACAAAGAACAGGGATGCCCGAGCGGGAGAACGGGAAGGTTGTATCACGCGTTTTGAAGATTGGAATTCAGATATTTCCGGAGCACTTCCTTTTCCTTGAGAGACAGAGAGAACAACCATCTAAAAGGTATGAGAGGTTCAGGAAGTAAATCGATAGTGCAGTCCTCTGGTCCATGGGGTGGCAGTTCCTGGGGATCCCTGTCCAGGAAGACTTCGCTTAATTCACCGAAGTCTGTGGGTATGCAATGAACTCCTCGTGAGATTGGGGTAGCAGATGGTAATGTCATGGCCTTGACAGTCTCATAGTTGACTCAGGATAAGCAGGACTTGCAACAAAAACCCAAATTGAACACAATCTGATTCTTGGTTCAATCAATTGCCAGATTATGCTTCCGTAGCCGTGACACCGCAAGGATCACAGGGAAATGGGCGGCCCTAATAAGGTTGAACTGTATGTCCTCCTTGTGTTACAGGACTGTCATGTTCATTACTTCAGTAGTATGTGTAATTAACCCAGAGCTAAGGGTTTTGCGTCCACTCCCTCGACTTTTTGGTCTTCTTCCTTTTCGATGCTTTCTATACCCATCTTGTTAGCCCAAAGGTTGTCCATAAAATTGTCAGCTGTGCCACAATCAATAAGGGTTAAAGAATCTACCTTCTGTTGTTTGACCAGAAGCTGAGTGACAACAACCATCAACCGGTTGTCTTCGATGGAAACCGTAGAGGAGACTGTCATGGTGACATAGGGACTGGGATACCCACCTCAGAAGTTGTCCCTGCTAGTTCCGATGTCACCCATTTCCCAGGCAATGAGGAGGCACTTCGGGCCAGTCTTTGAGAAGATGTTGTCCAGAACCGCAGTCCGTGCATAGGCTGTTCTCCTTGCGTCTCTTGCGTTCTTCAATGGACAAAGGGGATCTGGCGGTCCCTATCTGCATAGGTTCGTCTTTGGTGGAACGGATGGAAGAGGAGGTAGGAACCGGTGACTCAGGAAAACTCAATAGACTGTGACCCTTCTTTGTTTCTGACCTCCTCTCCGAAAGGCAATAATCAATCTGTAGTGTAGCAGACAACAACTCAGAGAAGGAGGAAGGTCTCGGCATCTGGGCTAATTCGTCCTCCAGTTCTTCCCTTAATCTGCATCTGAATATGATATATTGCGCAGCTTCGGGCCATCCGGTATCCGCTGCCACGCGTTTAAACTGCATGATATACGTGAGGAGGTTGGATGTCCAGCAGTTCTTCACAGGCGACATGAGAGGTCTCCTGTCTCTCGAATGCCAGTTTGAAGAAATTGGTAAAGGCACCATAGTCCTGGAGGACTGAGTTAGTGCTGGTCACGAGCGGGGTAGCCCAAGCTAGGGCATTCCCCGTTAAGTTGGAGATTAAGAACCCTATTCGGGATTGATCAGAGGCATAGGTTTGGGGCTGGAATGTGAAGTGGATAAGGCAGGCTTCCATACATTCATTAAACCTTTTTGGTGATCCATCATATTTGCCGGAGGCCAAGGGCATGGGAGGGAGTTCAGCAAGATGTTGGTCACGAGCAGTGACTATCTGTCGCAGAGCGCTGTTTTCTGTTTTCAAAGTTTGAACCACTTGTGAAAGACCCTTAACAGTGTTTATCAATTCTTGCATTTGCTCCGCAGTGGCCATGATGGGCTCTTTAGGGCATTGCAAACTGTCCCTGTTCGTCCCCCTCCTCCTCACCTGATTCTTCTGAACTGCACAGAGGATTCTTGCCTTTCTTTCTGTGGGTATTGCACTTTTTTCTGTAGAGATAGGGCATCGCTCAAGTTGAAGCCACAATGCTGCCTGAGTGCAAAAGGCCTTCAAGGGACCCCTTCCCGAGGAAGCCAATAAGAGGAAAAAAGCTGATGGTCAGAAAACAAAACCTCTTTAGGATAGCTAGTACTTGAGTTGAATTCGTGAAGGAAAGAACCATTGATGTTGATGTAGCTGGTAGGAATATCTCCTGCTGTTTAAATCTTCTCTGAAGAAGAGTAGAGCAGTGGAGTTTAGAGTTAATCCCAAAATAGTCGTAGGAAGGGTAAACTTCCAAATTCAGAATGGAATGAACTGCCGTAACAAGAAGCAGCAGGTCTGGTCTCCGGTGCTGGCAAAAGGCTGGAGACCGTAGGTAGCACAGGGCGCTGCGAGTAGATGGTAAGGCCAGAAGTGCAGGAAGTAAAAAGAGAAAAGGAAAACTAACAAGCGTAGAAATGGAGCAGAAGGGAGAAGCGTTTCGAGGAAATGCTGAAAAGAAAGAGCAGAAAAGGCAGGAGCCGAAAGAGGGGGAATCATAGGAGACATGGGACGAGACCCGGGGTGGGAGAGGCAAACAAGCCCGGAGTGCAAAAAATAGGAGAGAAGGAGGACTCGCTAAGAGCGGGTGTAAAAAGGGGCTGCAGGGGCAGCCATGGAAAAACGCACAGCGTCGGTCCCAAAAGCAAAGAAGTTATGGTCAGGGTTGCAACACAAGGAGTGCAGGAAGTGGATAGGCTAAGAATAGTCGGGAGGCGGCCATGACAGTCAACAACTAGACTGCTGTTGAACGTTTAATGGAAAACGTGACGTGCTACTTTAATGGCGTCGGTACCTCCAGGTATTCCACATGCGTTCAGATGGCCGGCGCGTGACACCTTTCAAGTACTTTTGACCCCTCTTCAAATTATCCCTTGTGTTCTACAAATCCATCCATGACTACCCCCACCTATCTGACTAACTCCACCTTTATTCTCTCCCTTGCAAGCTTCACTCTCAATCACTACTCAGCCTATCTGCTCCCCATCCGCCTGGCACTGCCATCAGCTTCTGCTCCTTCTCACTCCTTGTGCCTAGGCACTGGAACTCCCTACCCTGGGGAATCAGTAATATTGCAACTGTCCCGGGCTTTACATCCTCTCCAAAGAGATACTATCTAGTAGTCTGTACTCTTCATGTTCTCTGCACCAATGATCACTAATCAATCAATAAAACAATATTAACTTTATTTCAATATTGAAATCATACAAATTAGAACACATTTACAATACAACATTAGCAACATAAATATAAAGCCATAAATAATAGTAAAACACTTTCCAAAAAAGTAAAGTCTAGTACAACTAAAAAATAAGTAAATAATAAATACTAATACAACAAACAAATACTCTGGCGCATTCACAATAGATTGTCTTACAAAAAGTAACCACATTTTTTAGAATGTCATAGAGATATTTGTTATCCCTGTGTCACACAGAATCACCTTGGAAGTGCCCTGCCTCATGCACGTTGTAATCTATGGTGAGACACCCGCATTCCTGCTGGAGACAACGTTTGCTTGTGCCCCTTGTTTGCAGTTAGGGTTAGCCAACCAGGTTCCCCAGGCTCTGTACATTTCCAGCTAACCACCAAAAGGAAAATATTTAACTGTCTGTGCCCCTAAAATATGAAACACTTTACCAGGAAATTTGAAAGCAAATTTGATTGCAGATTTCCTTCAAATGACTACATTATCTCGTTTTACTTTTATCGCTCTTTGAATGCAATTCATGAAAATTGGGAAAAGAAAATGCTAAGAGCCCGATTCATGGAAAAGGACGCATTGATCCCACAAATGCTGCATGCCGAAAATGACAATGCGTGGCCTGTCGCGCAGAAGAAAATCTGCGTGCTCTCCGTATACATGCAAATATCTGCGCAGTACAACCCAATGCGCAGGCTGCAAAAGGAACGCCCATGACACACCCACACGCAATGTCCCCCAGAACCACGCACAGCATCCTATCAACATGCAGTGCACTTAACGTATATGTTGACATTTGCCGGTAAATATGGATGTGAACCCTTGCAAAACGCTCCTGCACCCCGATACACTGCTTATGCGCACCCCTAAGTCTGATTGTAACCCTGATTGCATGCACGCACCCCAAAATCTGACTTGCGATCTTATCTACGTGCAGCGAATCCCATGCACAACTGCATGTATGCCTGCCTTCGGGTGGTCGAGAGTATGAGGGCTTTGTGTGGCCTTTTCCCATCCGGGAGGTTGCGCGGTTAGGTCCATGAATACACATCATTCTGCGCAAATGTGGGCATGCGATGGGCCATCCCTCGTAACACCCACTTTTTCACAAGTTCCTCCCCATTTCCTGAGTTTCTCCCCCTATGCGCAAGCCACGCACACGACCTGCGTCCTCTCTCGTGCAAGACACTCAGCCGCTCGCAGGGACGTGCTTTACCGCCACGAAAATACACGCAAGTCCAGGAAAAGTCTTGCGCAGTCAATTCCATGAATCGACGAACAGGTACTTTGCGCGCAGAATGGTACGCATACTCATTTTACATGCAAATAATTCCATGAATCGGGCCCTTAAATGTTTATTTTTCTCGTATTCCTGCACAGTTTGTTTCTGAATATTCCAATATCATCTGGTTGCTTCCAAGTATTCCAATGTTTCATTCTAACATGAGGTTTCAAAATGATAAGATTAGATTGTTGGGTAAACGGATGTACCAGATCATTCCTGCCTTTTATAAGCAGCCTTGGATTCATGTCTTGTAGAATTTGTACCGATCAGACCTGAACTTCATGCGCGGCGTTGGATGCATTGCACCCGGGGCGCTGGCGATCGAAGGAAGTCTGAAGGCATCGGATCTCATCAGCGAGGTAATGAACAGGAGATTTTCCCATCAATAATCAATGTGGCCAGTTCCTCTTTCAGGAAGAGCAGAACAAAGTTCTGCATGAAAAACCCAACACATCTTGTTCATAGCATTATCCTTCTGTGAAGTCAACCAATTTTATATCCGGTCCTTAAAGATTGTTTATATTTCTGTTCAAGGTTAGATTTTAATATTGATGTGTTTACTATTTGGACATGTAGCTGCTGTTCAGCAAAATGTGCTGCTGAACAAGAAAGCATGTACATATTCCTGTCTTTGTCCTGTGTGTCATACTGATCATATGGAACAATGCTGTGTGGATTGAATAGGTCAATATCTGTTTACTTTGTCATTGTTAATCCTTGTTAATTGCATTATTCATAGATACTTTAAATTAGAATGTTGGGAAGAAATTGCCTAGAATCCATGTGGACACGTTTGGTTTTTATGGTATGCCAGTCTTCATTTTTACGCTCAGTGCTCACCGGCATGAGTCTTGTGCTCACCGGCGTGAGTATTGTGCTCACAGTGTTGCTGGCACAGAGGGCTGTTTGGTGTTGGTGACATGTTTGAGTGGGTGGCAGCTTCAGGGCAAGAGGAGAGAGCATGCCGGTGATGAGAGGGTTGCTGAGTACCATGCTGATCACTGAATGGTGGCAATGGCCGTGGGGTGAGTGGGCAAGGCGTGATCCGTGTGGCAGACTGCAGGAGTCCCAGTGGCGGAGTCAGGGGGAAGGAGAGTGAGTGGCCGCGACCTGTGTCTCCTACATGGTGCCCAGTGTACCCACCCAGCCGCCCGCTGGTAGCCTATTATCTGCCCCCGCCGGCACCAACATCTACCTCCACCACTGAGGAGTCCTGGCGAAGACAAAGGTGGAAGGTGTATGTGGGAGTGCGGGTCAGAAATACTCCCAGGTGGCAATAATACCTCTGGGTGAAAGAGGGAGGGTCTGGGTGTGGTGCTCAGATGACGACAGAGGTGTGCAGATTCTGAATATGTTTCTGAAGCCTTTCATTTACAGCGATAAGAAGCCACAACACCGTTACAATAAGTAGCATTCTAGAAATGCTGGAGATAAAAACAAAAAGAAAAAGATAGGAATCCATTGAAATAAGGACTTAAGGCCCGATTCATGGATTTTTATGCACGGTTCATAGTGACTCTGCAATAACTTTGCTACTTAAAAAATACACTTTACACAGTTCCATGAATCAGGGTTTGTGTCGCTAGTGCAAAGTCACTTTGGACCGTGCAAACAATTCCATTGATCGGGACCTTATTTGTTGTACAAACGTAGCGCTTTGAAACTCAGCTACAAGATGTCCTTTAAAGCCAGTAACATATAATAATCTTCCGTGACATCCCACAATAATCATAACAGATTTGTAAAGGATGAGTGAATAGATTTTGCAATGGACCCACTCCCTATGTTCCCAGACACAGGCGCGCAGGTTCTGGTGCAGGCTGACGCTGGCCCTTTGGTAGCACCATCAGTGACTGCCTTGATTTATCATGGCAAAGGGCCTGCCTGGCATTGTATTCACAAAAGAATTCTGTGCCTGCTACTAGTATCCAACTCAATGCTGCTCCTTTTGTCGACCTCTGAAGGATGAGTCAATCCACCATCATTCAAACCTCTGACCTGCAACTTCAGACATGTTTTCTTACCCACTTATTTATTTATTTAATGAATGTATTTCTTTATACCGCACCGGTACCACATTGACATTAGGGTGCACCACTTACTGGTGCAAGTAGTTCACTCAGTCTTGCATTTTCTTTGCATTTTGCACTTGCAGTCTTCCGTTGATAATGTGGAAAGCAAAATAATTTGCATCAAAATGCAGGTCTGGATACACTGCTTAGAGTTGAAATAGGTGCTACTCCGAATAGCTGTAGGGCATTATTGAGTTATCAGCAGCATCGCTTTAGCAAGAGACCTAACGTTCCAGTAAACTCACAGTGAGCTAGGACACTGATACAGTTAACACATGGTTTATGGTGTATTGTAAACCCTTTTCTCAATATGAGCTAAAGTGATTGGTGCACATTTTAGTTCAAAGGAATCAACTTTTTTGGATCTTGATATAGTCATGCTAACTAATGTTCAAGATCATTCCTTTCTGCAGCCCCCGGCATATGCAGAATAAAGTTCCCCCAGCACTATGTTATACACTCACAGGTTTCCTGACCATGCAGCTCCCATCATGCCTAGCCAGCAAAGTCAATGATGAGGACCTTTGGAGCTGTATTCCAAAACATCTGCTGAGGTGTCGTTTAAAGACCCCTGAACGTGGCCACAGTCTAAGTATCTACATACTCACACAGCCTTTTAATGTAGATCTGTGAATAATTTCGTCTTCATCATAGATTTCTCCCCTCCACCCCCCCTCGAACCCCCAAGGAAGACTTCTCTCGTTGTGTGATCTTAAGGAGGCTATGTAACTCTACTGTAGCAACTGGTCGATGCCCTAATGGTTTCGGGGTGGGCACAGGCACTCCACCACCAACTTATCAGGAAGGTGATGTGACAAGAATTGGATTGGGAAAGGAGGTACGAATGATGGTGGCTTTGCGGGTGCGGGACTCCTGCAGGAATGTCCACTGTGGTATTCCTGGTGGATGAGTATCCTTCATCTGATATTCAGAGATCCTGAGAAACAGCACTGGAAGACTAGGAAGGGTGCCTGCAAAGCGGGCGCGTGGGATATACATAGCTGACCATCACGCTTGTACACCAAGGAAATGGCGTTCCATGTGTTAATATCCCTGCAAAAATATTGCCATCCAAAAATATCGCCATATTTTTGCAGTCATATTAAGCCATGGAACCTGCAAAGGACACCCCTGCACACCCCATATTTTGATAAAGAGAGCGTGGGACACCCCCGCAACCCCTGGTCCCATTAACCCCATAAATTATCCCCACCAATAATATCACTCATGGCCTTACCCCACGACCATATATATGGCAATATTATTGGTGGGGATAATATTACCTGATACCGGAAATGCAGAGGGGAATAGCAGTGCTTGCAAATAAGACACTATTTAGCGCCCTCGTCAGAAGTTGGGCAGTATCCCGGCTGTAAATCTGTTGCAATACTGCCCAACGCAATTACCGTAACTGCCACTCAGTCTGGCAGTATTAGCGCCGGATCACAAGTGCCTGAGCCAGCCCTGTCTGTTACTGGAGCGAATGCAGTGTGTGTTCTGAAAATGTGGGCGTTGACCCCAACACACATCCACTGTTTTCAGTTTCTGGTTTTGAGGGAATAGCCTGAATGCCTGTGAGCCTGATTGGGTGCTGCCCTAGTGTGTGATTGTCTGACTGATCCTAGCTCAGCCTGAATGAATGGGGGGGATGTCTGTATAACAGAAGACCCCTTGCTTAATTCTGTGTCAGAAGCCAGACGTCAGAAGCTTGGAGCATTCCTGGAGGCTTGTATCCTGAATCCAGCTGGAGGAAGAAGTCTGCTGCTGCAACTATTCAAGAAATCCAAAGGCTGCTGTGCTGATTCAAGGACTTATCAAGAGAGGACCTGGACAAATGACCTCTTCCCGTAGCTATGAGGGAACAACGTGCAACTGCTGTTCTTCACTCAAGGTTTCCTGGAAGCCAGTTCTGAGTGCCTGCTGTCCTGCAGAGGTATCTTCATGGGTCCAGAAGAAGAGTGACCAGACATCTGTAGCCCAAGAATCCATAAGCATTTTCCTGTGTCTGGAGGCTGCCTGTGACCAGAAGAAAGTCAGACACTGTATATCGCCCGAAATAGGGGGTATAGTGTCATAGTGCTGCTCAATGCCTGGAGCATGTCAAGTTCCAACCGTCTGAAGAAATCTTCAAGTGCTAACACAACATCTGGCCACTTTTCCATGGCTGTGGAAGTCCAGTGTCGCTGCCTGCAGAGGAGTGCCCCTCAGTGGGTTTCCTTCCATTCTGAGTCCATGAATGAGTCCCGCGGGTCCAAACTTCTTGATGGCCTGCAGAGAAGTCCAGTGCTCGAGTGCAAGTCACCAGAAGCCATCCTGTCATCTGCAGCACAGAAGAACCAAGTGGCGACCAACCACGAAATACCTAAACCCGATACCTAGTTCTGTCACTGCATCCTTCACCACCGAAGGTCATCAACAAAAACCAAAGGACTCATCCTCATCTCCAAAGCCTTGTTGAAGTCCACAGTGGATTTCATCTTCGTGGGGCATCCACAGCCGGCGTAGCAACCCGACCACCGAGACCACTGCACACACCTTCACTGCTGCCTTTCCTACACTCCTTGGCTCCCTTCTCCTGCTCGGCAATGATGACCCAGTGACTTTGTCTTGCAAGCTGAGAAACTTCACCACTTCGCCTTCCAAGGCACCCAAGGTACTATAACGAGGAAGAGGGGCTTCCTTCCTCAGGGTCCATCCAGGGGTCTCAGATTTGTCTTGGGCCTGGCTCTCCTGTTGCTTCGCAGGTACTTTGGGTTGGTGGGATCTTTAGAAACAAAAGTAGAAAATTAATGAACACATAAGGACTGGGCATTAACACAAAAGCAAAGTATAACTTACCTTTTATTTGCAGGTTGCCCAAGTGGGGGGTCTCCACACAGAATTGCATTTTTACTCTATAGAGTATTCTGGAAGTGTTCTAAAGTATTACCTTCATTTCGACATTTATGTCTGTGGGGTTAAACACTGGTTAGTCATTTTAATGTTTTTTTAATAACTGTTACCCGCTGGTGCATTATTAATGAACTAAGAATAACTGGTACCACATAGTGCAGTATAAAGTAGAATTAAGGAGGAAAAGTGAGTCTTATTTATTTGTATATATCCACCTAACTTATACATCCTTTAATAAAGGAACTCTGTTAGCACATAACAGTGTGTAGACATCCCTTTGTGGGGACTTGGGGATTCACTGTACTGAACGACCTTAGGCAACTTCTACCAAAAAATGACCGGCCCAGTCTGCATTGCTACACTATCTATACATCCTGCTTCAATATGTACGAAAGCGTCACTTCAATTGATAAGTGACACGCCTGTAATGCGTTTTTTGTACCTTTCATAAGAAGCATAGCGCCCAGATGCCTTAGGGCTAGGCACGCTCTACAAATGGCAAAATAAAAAATAAAAAAATAAGAAGCAGCCTGCATCACCTCCTTTGAGTCTCAAGCTTGCTCATCCATTGCTACCATTTGAGAACCTTGGTCTGGGGTGTCTCTGTGCTTCTACCCCAACCATATAGTGGGTAGCGTCAGAGACACACCCCTCCAGTCTTTACACACCCCCAGTGGCTGTTTTAAGATTTGCGATTGTATCTATAGAAAAGAAATAGGAGTATCTTGTAAGACTACTACATCATTCAGAACGAGCATTAGCCATAGTTAAATATTTTGATTCTATCTTCAGTAAGAAGACATTGCAGGTGTTTTCATAATGAGGCCAGTTTTATTTTCCTCAACATTTTGGGACAACACTACACCCACTTTTTCCATGCCAGATGTGGTTTTAATGTACACATAATTAAAAAAAAAATTGAGCTATCGTGCAAAATATTTAATATTTGCACTTTTATGTGTGTTTTATTTTGTGCAAACCTTGTCCTTGAGTATTGGAACACTGTCCGTGCATTATCGAGAGCAAGATGAGTACATTTACAAGATAGGAAATATTTCTAAGGTGGTTACATTTACAAGGCAGTCCCTTACAGTGGATTCTAAGTCTCACCTAGGAATTCCCTAAAAAGCAGGCTCTCACATTCTTTTCCGAATGGCAGTGGCATTGGAGCGGTCCTGATCGCAAACCAGGAAGGTAATCCAGTTTTCCAGAAACACCTGTGTGCAGGCGCGTTATAAACGCCACATCATACCATATAATATCATATCATATGCTGTGGCTTAGCAGGAAAAGGACTGTTTCCTGGTCTTCTCCTTGTATGCCATGATTGTACAAATCAATATTTCATCCCCGGGGTCATTCTAAGCAGCTGCACTGTATCCAGGTCAACATCAATAGGGAAGCAGTGATGATTCCAGAACCTTTATTTCTGTTCTTGCTCTTCTGTATTTTGTTTAGAGTAAATATCGCCAGCAGCCTCACTCCTTCAAGCACACCGCAGTGACAGATTCTCCAGACCTCCTCCATGCGAAATTCAGCAATCAAATAACTAATGAGGTGAGTCTGGGGAAACCCAACATGCTGGAAACCACGTCTTATGTCACAGTTTTCACTCAAATCAAGAAATGTTGGTAGAGTTTGTGAAGTTGTGCTCTTTTGTAGTGAATCTGTTTTCTTTTTTAATGCACATATTTATTAAATATATTTTTTCAGGTATGTACAAGCAACTGTGATTCGAGCGAAGGATTAATTAAGAAACCGTGTCATTGCCACATTTTAACACTATCCACACCCGAGTCCATGGGATCTCATCGTGGAAACAATACAAATTCAGACTAAGGGCCCGATTCATGGAATTTTTTGCCCGGTTGAAAGTGACTTTGCACTGACGACACAAACCCTGATTCGTGGAACTGTGCAAAGTGTATTTTTGTCCGTGCAAATTCACTTTTGCAGTACAAAATGACTTTGCACGGACTGTGCACTGCAAAAATTCACTTTGCACAGTTCCATGAACCAGGGTTTGTGCCGGCTGTGCAAAGTAACTTTTCAGCTGTGCTAAGCCGCTTTGAACCGTGCAAAGAAATCCATGAATCGGGCCCATAATGTATTCCATGCCACCCTCTCCCACTCCAACTACTGGAGCATTTTTAGAATAAACAGTCCTACCAATCCTTGAATTATTAAATAAAGAGTTTGAAGGGAAATGACGATGCCAAGAGCTTTAACCCACAAAGATCTTAAGCGTAAAGTTTGTAAAATAGTTATTTCAAAACCAGCTCCCACCAGCAATATCAGCTAAAATGGTGTACACCTCCGCGACCTCATCCAGCATTACGTGTTGGCACATGCGTCAATATCCACAACTAGCTTTACTTAAAAATTGATTTCTAAAATGTGAATTGATTTTGAGCTGCTATACCCAGCCTATGGCCAGATCTATTGGTTCTGTGTCTTTTTAATTGATCTTTCATCGACAAGAAACAAATCTACAGGAAAACACAATTGACAACCACTTAAAACCTTGAGATGGTAGACTCTACAGTCTCAAAGATGAAGGAACAGCTAGATAAAAGAGCTCCAAAACATCCCCATAAAACGGCCTGAAACCCTCCCAACAAAACCATAGCCGAATGAAGAATGGGAGAAAACCCACAGTGAAGAGAGATAGGGCTCTATAAAATCACACACGCTTAACCCCATGAAACAACATGCCGTCCAACCCACCGTCACTGGAAAACCGACACCCATCCAACAGATAACAGACGTATGTGTAAAGCGCACGTTCACCCCTAAAGGGGCATCTTGGCGCTAATAAAAGATGTTTATTGTTACCAAACTGAATGGTACTCATTTTATTGACCTCGGAAGGATGAAGGGCTGAGTGAACCTGCTGGGATTCGAACCTGTGAGCATGAGGTCAAACACAGGTGTTGTAGTGGATGCATTAGTCCACTGAGCCACAGATCCGGCATCAAGTTGATGTCAGATGATGTCACCGGAAAGAACAGAAGCAGCAAACAAGCAGACAGAAACAATATCGCTGGAATACTGAAATGGAACCTATGCAAAAACACCTCTGAACCAGCACACCACTCGAGCACCGCCCTTAGGAAGTAAAAATGAACATTTTACTTTCCTTACCTAGAACCCTCCCTCAGATCTTCCTATCACCAAACCCACAGAGAACCCCAAGCACATGCCACATCATATCACATCACATGACACAAAGACCTCTCGCATACAATGAAAGGGCACATCCTTATATACTAGCAACCTCATGTTTCATCCACTCTCCCTCAAAACATGCTCTCCATCTCGCCGACCCGAGCAGCAAAAAAAAACATCACTATCAAAAACCAATATAGTCACAACTCAAAGCCTCCCCAATCAGCAGAAAAACTGCTCCCACTTGCCAAAACACCCAGATCCTCCCCACACTCCCCAGGCCTCCCATCTGGGCAACTATACCCACACAGGGATCATCTGCTATACACACCAACAGGTAAGCACAACACTGTGTAATATCCCTCTACTCCCCTAACCACTCCACCTTTCAACATCCTCTTTCTATTTGCGAGCAAGGAGAGCGCCTGGAGACCAGGAAAATAGCAGGAGTGTGCAGTAGAAATCCCAATGACGTAGCATGGCTTTCTCAAGGCATTACACTGAGCTCCTTTCCCATGGCTCGCTTTATCCACACCTGGAGTGCCACAACTCTCCCTGTTATGAGCTTGGTATCATGCCTCCTGGACTAAATTCACAATCATACATGAAAGGGTGAAGCCTTGTGAGTGGCCCCAGTTTTCTTGATCCCTACTTGAAAAAACAGTGTGAGCTAAGTGTTATAGTCACCTCTGATGGCCGATGGTAGACACTCCTAACTCATGGCCTGAAGAATCCATCTCTCTGCGACCGCTTCCATAACTCATTGACTGGCCCAGCCTTGTTTACCACTGTTTTCCTGCATCCAATACTAGGCAACACTGAAATGACCTCGTGCTCTTATTGGTCAATCCCCTTCCTCCCTCTGAACTTGACAGGAACTGAAGCCCAGCATTTTGTCTTCAGGAGGATTAAAAGCAATGTACGGCACAATGATCTTACTAGCGTGCCCATGAACCTGGAGCAGGCCCCTAAGAGCCCTCGGAATATTGAAGGAATTATCAAAATGGTTCATCACTTCGCTGAGTGGGCTCTTGCAGAAGCAAAAGTCGAACCACTTTGCCCCTTCCATTTTCTTTGATCTGAAACATTTTTCATAGGGGTGGCCTGATGAGGCCACAGGACATCTTGGGGTGGCACACCAAAACAAACACATAACTGAATAAGCAGACTGGGTGTACTTGCATCTGTTCTTTTAACTGCATCCCTATTAAAAAGAACTACTAGAACATCCAACAGATTTGGCTCTTGTATGGCCATTACCAAGGCATTTTCCAGGCACTATCATAATATGTTCGGTAATAATACCTATGCCAACTATTGTAATCTTCTGGACCGGTCGTGTGGCCATTATAATAGCGTCTGGCAAATGCTGATCCCATTCCAACACAAAAACCAAATTGGTTGGTGTTTTCAATGCTTATTATCAGAATGCAAAGAAAATAACAAATCTGGATGGGCTTACACCCACCTAACATGGGCATATCACAAGCTTACAGATCCCAGAAAGATCTAACATATCGTTGAATGATTTCTTCTATGCAGAAATGCTGAGCCTAGACCAGAGCACAGATCCTAAACAACAGTTCATCTCTAACTCCCAGCTTGCTATATTCGGTCGGTCTGCTAATATATGCGCCTTTTCTGGAGAGACAGAATGTCTCCCTCCAGACCAGGACTGTAAATACATTACTCTGCTTGCACAACCCCCAAAGCCCTAGCTCCAGGTCCATCCTTACCTATGGTGCAGGCAGTTCTCTTGCTTTCGGGATTCTTAGCTAAGTAACAGGTCAGGCAGGCGGCTCGTCTTGAGGACGTCACCAGGTCCTGAATGTGGGGTGACGGGCGCCACCTTGCGTGTGGAGAAGCCCGATAGGGACGATATATTTTACTGTAAATACAGGGCTCGTAGCTGTTGGCTCTTTTAGGCAGACCTGGTAAGGAGATACAGTGTTTTCCAGTGGTTACATCGGGCCACATCATACGTTGCTCTCTGACGCAAAAAAAGCCAACTGAAATGGGCATGTTATTGTCCATGCATACTCTGCGGAAAAAAAAAGTCTTTTTATTTTTTGCTTTTGCACGGTGTGGCAGATGGGTGGGCAGCACTTTTATATGGGTGGCCGTGGCCCCCGTTGGACACCCCTTGGCGGCGTCCCTGATCTGAAACTTCTGAAAGTCAAACATTTGCTCTTGCAAGGAATATGAACAAAGATGAAAGTGCCACAGGGAATACATTGAACTTAAGGTCAATCTGCAACATCCCCAAGAAAAAGGAACCTCGCTCCACAGTTTGGGGTTTACCATCATTATTCATACACAAAAGGAGAAAAGGTACATAACAATTAGACTAATATGTCTCTCATCTGTCTAGCAAAGGAAGTTGATTATAGCCTACGACCATTGGTCCCTAAAAAATGGACTTGATACACAATACACTCTTATAAATGTAATCATTTTAATTCTCCAAAGTAGATAAAAACCTCATAAAAGGCTTATTTAAAAACACCAATACAGTGTAACCCAAGATTTAAACCCACATGGTGGGTGAGACAACATCCTAATGGGATAAGTTACATCACAATTAACAACATATACATACATAACAATTACAAAGTACTCAGAGTAACCATTTACAACCATTGCAACCTGCACTAAATCTGCAACTGGCCCACTCACCGATCTCATGCCCTGGCCCAGCCACTCTTCCTTGCACTGCCTACATGCACTACGGGACTGTCTCTGTATCCTACAGCCCCTTCTCCTGGCACTTACCTTTGCACTTGCCACCAGCTGGCCCTATTATTTATCTCGTATTCTATTAACCATGTACCGCACTTTCCTTGCTCTTGCCACCAGCTGGCCCTATTATTTATCTTGTTTTCTACTAACCATGTACTACACTTCCCCTCTCCCCTGCACTTTTTCCCAGTCCCCCTACCCTTGCACTTGCGCAATCTGAATGACACCTGGCCTAGTAGGATCGTTGTCTGTCTCCCTCTGTTCCCCCCCGCCTCGTCGCGCCTTGAAACACTTGTGTATAGGCGCGTTACAAATGCCATGTCATATCATATCATATCATTAATATCCCAACATGTTTCAGTTCTTTATAGCTTGCCAATGCTTGAACTTTCTTCAGGGCAAAAAAAACTGTATTTTCACATTAGTTCTTCACCACCATGTAATCTCAGTTACGGCGGCAAGGCGATCCCAAAAGTGGTCACCTCTATCTGTAGCTCAAGTAGTGTGGACATAAGTGTAAATGACTTCGGACTTCTTCAATCAAGTCGACTTCATTATAAGGGTTCTCAAAATACCCCATCTAGTTCCATAGTCTGTATAGGTCGCACTGTAAACACCAAGTTTCACATACGTTCCATTAAGAAAGACATTTTCCTGCTAGTACCTCTGAAACACGTGTCGCTAGTTTTTCGCTAGTTTTTTCGCTCTGTAGTAGCCGCGAGATGTCCAAACGCCTCCGTTACTAGAGAGCGTTGTTATGTTCTACACGATCAGAGGTTATGGTACGTGAAAAACTAGCGACACGTGTTTCAGCGGTACTAGCAGGAACATGTCTTTCTATGTGAAAGGGGCCAAAGAGACTTGCAGCACCTCAAAAGCAGCAGATCTGGAAGGTGGGTACCAGGCACAGGAAGGTTAAAAGGAACAGAAGTAGTGCTGGTTTTAATTGCAGTACATAATTAGTATGTTCTGACATCGTAACGAGGGTCGTTTCCATCATGACATCTCAAGTAGCAGGCAATAACCTGAACAGAAACTATATAGAATTCAGATTTTCAACACATTCGTTACAGAAAGTCATAATTCTATTAAAGACACGGAGGCGAAGGATTATGCTTTCTCTTCAACTTTACTGATCAGCAGCAAAGAAAATCACCAATAAACATGTAACACAAAACTAGTAAAAATGACCATAACCATGTTTTTAGAGTCTTTGTAGTTCATTTCTTATTGGTCCCCAAACTGACCATGTGATATCTCTAAACCAATCAACAAGTCCTTAGTGCTTAAAACCTCCTGTCCTCTTTCCATTCCTCCTCTTGCTTTGTGCAGTCGAGGTTGCGTCCGGTGCATTTTTGAAATTCCATCCGTCCCATTCCAATCCTAGTTCAATTCCCAGATTGTTTGTTGTCTGTCGCCATCGCTATAGAAGCATAAATTAAAAGAGGTGACTATAAACCGAAAAAAGGGTGGGACAATCGTAAATTCAACTACACAGTAAATAACCTTCTCTTCTTGTGCATTTACAGCATTACATCATGTTGTTTCATCATGCATTGTTTCATTAATCATGATAAAATTGTCAACATTTCAGTATTTTATAATACATTACATTCTTACGATTGATAGGGTGGGATAATCCTTCGCCTCCATGCCTTTAATAGAATTATGACTTTCTGTAACAAATGTGTTGAAAATCTGAATTCTATGTCAAGACCGGAGGCTCGGATTATGCTTGTTCAAAGCTTACTCACAACTAACGATGTCGCACTTTCCATAGGTTTGAAATAGAAAGTTTTAAAAGTCGATTCATTCGACCAATCTGCAGACCTCATAATATCCTCTACTCTGGCTCCTATGTTAAAGGCTTTGGTAGCCATCGCTCCTCTAGTTGAATGGGCACCATATTTCTCTATATCAATGCCTGCTTGTACCATCTCCCATCTAAGCCATCTGGCTATGGTAGCCGGTGTAATGGCTTTAAATGGTTTACAAATTGCTATCAATAATTGTGACACTCCTGGAGGTCTTACTTCCCTTGTCATATCCTCATATGCTGCTAAGCATCTGACCGGACATAATTTTGGTTGTCCAGGGAAAGCTTCATAAGAAATGGAACTCAAACCTGTCTTGGTCCTTCTTGTTATGAGAAAAGTCACTCCGCTCGGAGATACACTTTTCCTGTTGACCTCCAGTGCTCTAACGTCTGAGGATCTCTTACAGGCTAAAAGACATAAGAGCATGGATAACTTGCCTGCAATCGCTTTCCTGGATAAATCTTGATTATCTGGCCATGATAGAAATAATCTCAAAACTCTGTCTACCTCCCATAATTGACTATACTTTTCGCTAGGGTGTCTGATCATCTTTACTCCCCTTACTAATCTACAGATCAATGGGTGTTCCCCTATCGCTAAGCCTTCTACTCTAGGGTGTCCTGCTGATATCGCAGAGCTGGCCGTGTTGATAGTTCTGTACGCCTTTCTTTGAGATGCCATCTGTGCTAAGAAATTAGCTACGTGTACTACATCCGTTCCATCGGGATGAATATTCCTCTCCAGACACCAGCTACTCCATCTAGCCCATGCTGATTTATAAGCCCTGTGTGTCCCTGGAGCCCAGAATTCGCTAATGATGTTTTCAGCCTCATTCGATAGTCCTGGCCTAACCCAAGATCTCCTGAAATCGCCCATGCTATCAGGTTGAGACTTCCTGACCTCACTAGTGGATGGCTGAGATCTCTGGGGTCTCGAACAATTAATTTGTTGTTGGGTAATCCCACTGGGTTGTGGTGTGATAATTCCAGAAGGCCGGTAAACCACACCTACCCACTTCAGTCCAGCGTAACTAGTACTAGGGATGTTCTCTGGCGTCTCACCTGGGCTAGCGTCCTCGCTATCATGGAGAATGGAGGGAACGCATAGTTCGTCTTGTGGCCCCATGACTGCAGGAAGGCATCTGTCGCCTCTGCTTCTGGGTCCGGTCTCCAGCTGAAGAACCGGCGTAACTGCTTGTTTAGTCTCGATGCAAATAAGTCGACCTGGCATGGTCACCATCAAGTCATCAGCTCTTGAAACACTACCTCGTCCAGCTTCCAATCGCTGGCATCTCTGAGGTATCTGGAGTTGCAGTCGGCTACTTCGTTCTGATGGCCCGGCAGATATTCTGCCGTCACTGAGACTCTCCTCTGAAGAAAGAGTTCCCAGAAGACTTTTGCCAGTTATGCCAGTAGTCTGGATCTTGTCCCGCCCAGTTTGTTGATGTACCTGACCGCCGAGATATTGTCCATTTTTAGCAGGACACAACATTGAGCCCTCTTTTGAGTCCAGCATTTCACTGCAAAGGACCCTGCTAGCAACTCCAGCCAGTTGATATGGAGAGTCGTCTCTTGATCTGACCACCTGCCCCCTGTCGACAGGTTCCCGCATCAGGCTCCCCAGACCCATCTGCTGGCGTCGGATTCGATGACCAGGTCCTGGGATGAACCAAATATCGCTCTCCCGTTCCATGCATCCATGTGGATTAGCCACCATTCAGACTCTTCCCTCACTTCTTGGGAGATGGCCACCTTTGACTCGTAGGAAGCGCCCCTCCAGAGGTGATAGATCTTCAGCCTCTGGAGTGCCCTGTAATGTAGTGGTCCTGGGAATATTGCTTGGATTGATGCCGCTAGACGGCCCACTAATCTTGCAATGTCCCTCAGCGACAGTTCTCCCTTCTCTAGTCTGTGTCTTAGCTGTTTTTTGATATTGTTCACCTTGGGAATGGGTAGACTGAGAGTTCCTTGAACAGAGTCCACTATGAACCCCCGGGAATTCCATTGACTGTACTGGTACTATACTGGATTTCTCCCAATTTATTAGAAACCCCAGGCTCTCTAACAATTCTATTGTTGTCTGTACTTGCTCTAATAGTGTTTCTCTCTCTTGGCACATCAGACATATGTCGTCTAGATATATTATAAGTCTTATCCCTTGACCTCTGAGGTGTGTCACAACTGGTTTCATCATCTTCTTGAAACACCATGGTGCTGATGCTAGGCATCGAAATTCCCATGTTGTTTTTTCCCAGAAAAATCTCAGAAATGTGCAGTGTTCTTCTGCTATGGGAATAGTTAGGTATGCATCTTTTAAATCTATCCTGGCTAGCCAGTCTCCCTGACTTAAGGTATCTCTTAATGTGTGTATCCCTTCCATCTTGAAGTGTCTGCACACCAAGTATTCATTTAGGCCTTTCAGGTTTATAATTGGTCTTGTCTTGTGTTTCCCTTGTACTAGGAACATGTTGCTTATGTATCCCTTTGATTGAACTGTTACGGGTCTTATAGCTCTTTTGCTTTCTCACCCTCGCAATTCTCCTTCCAGTAATAATTTGTCTTCTCTGTTCATTTCTAGACCCTTTGGTGGGTTTCCCTGATGTGGTGTCTCTAGAAATTCTATGTAAAAGCCTTTTGCGGTCTGTATTACCCAGGAATCTCCTGATATATACAACCAATTTTGTAAAAACTGAGCTGTCCTCCCCCCTACTTCTGGGGTACTTAGGTGTGGGTAGACTGTTCTCACCTGGGTTGTTTTGCTGACGTTCCCCTTGTCGCCAGTTTCTGCCTCTTCCTCTACTCCTTGATGGAAAGAAAGGCGTTTGTCTATGATCCTCCTGCTCTTGCCACCATGCTCTGTCTTGATAGGATTGATTATAGTGGAATCGGCCAGCTGAGCGACCCCAGCCTCTGCTGGCCCATCCAAATATTTGCCTCCCAAACACTCTTTTGAGAAAGGCTTGTTCCTTGTCCAAGGCCGCATAGGAATTTGCAAATTTGGTTAGCTCCTTGATAAAGGAGTCCCTAAATAATTTCCCTTTCACGGATGACGCTGATTCCGAGGAGGCCAACTCACTCAGCTTAGGATCGATCTTCACCAACAAAGATCTCCTTCTTTCTGTGGTGATGGCATGGTTGGCGTTTCCCAACATGCATATCGCCCTCTGGGCCCACCCAATTAGAATTGACGGGTCTATTGGCTCTCCTTTCACTTTAGCATCTTCTCCGATCTGGAGAATTTTTGTGAGGGGTCCTGTCATGTTTAGCATCTTGTCTTGGCATGACCGCCAGGATCTATCCAGACCCTTCCTCACATCTTTTGTGTATTTGCTCATGAATGTAATCATCTTTTCATCTATTTTGGGTGTATTCGCTGCACCCTCTGGGAGGTGAGATCTGGGGCATTCCGCCCTCATTTTACTCCTAGCCTCTTTGGCTAGTGGCTTCTTTAGGTAGGCCGCTATTCTTTTTGGCGGCTCCCATTCGGATGATGTGATGAATTAGTGCCTCCGGATCTAAGTCATCGTCCCCTGCACCATCCTCCTCTGTCTCCTCTCTTTTCCTTTTCTTTGGCGCTTTGTGGCCTTCTTCCCCTGAGGAGAATATAGGAAGTACTTCTTCCTCCTCTGAGTATTCTTCCTCCCAGTCGTCCTCATCTGAGGTATCTGAGGATCCTTCCTGTCCCCTGATAGGCCCCGCTTTTCCTCTTATCCTTCTCCTTTTACCACCCTTCTTCCTTGGTGGTGTGCCGGGGTGGGTGTGGGCTTCTTCTGCCCTGCGGGGTGCTTTTCTGCCCCCTCTAGATTTTTCCTGTGCCTTAAGCCCTTTGATTTCCTCCAGGCCCTGTGAGAACTTGAGCCAGTCCTCCATCGGAGCTATCTGCTGTGGTCCACGTCCCAGCGAGGCCCCTAGGGCTTTCTGGAGGACTTGAGTCCTCTCTGTATGCTCCTCTTTTGGCTAATGCTAGCCTTCCCCTCATCACTAGAGGAGCTCATGTTTGCACAGAAACACTGGGGAATTCAATAGAATAAATGTATTCCAGGATTTAAGATCTTTCTCTATATTCTCTCTGTGCTCAGTAACGGTCCCAGCAATGATAGAGAGAGAGCGCCGGAACTACGCGGTCCCGTTGCGCTCTCTCTTCCGTGGCCGCAGTGCCCTCTTTGTCGGGTCTGTGGAGTTGCGGTCGCCGGAGCACCAACCCCGTAGCGACCGCAACTCCAGAGAACCGATGAAAACTAATGCAGATATGCTCCGCCGCCTTCTAACCATGCGCGCGTGTGTGCGTACGTTATAATCAAATACAAACACTCTCTACACAAACACTCACAAGATAGTAAGAACAAATAAAAAGGCACTTAACTCGCTGCCGAGCAGCAAAGAAAGAGGAGGAATGGAAAGAGGACAGGAGGTTTTAAGCACTAAGGACTTGTTGATTGGTTTAGAGATATCACATGGTCAGTTTGGGGACCAATAAGAAATGAACTACAAAGACTCTAAAAACATGGTTATGGTAGTTTTTACTAGTTTTGTGTTACATGTTTATTGGTGATTTTCTTTGCTGCTGATCAGTAAAGTTGAAAAGAAAGCATAATCCGAGCCTCCGGTCTTGACATAGAATTATAATATGACTAATGTATTTATGGGTGGGACATCCAGTGCATCATACTCAGTTTGAGGTCACCGCCAGTCACTTACATCCAGTCCAGTCTTTCCCCCCATTGTCTATGATGTCACTGTGTGTGACATCACAATGCCACTGTGCTCCATTACAGAAAAACATATGTTCTCCCTAATTCTGCAAAAATTGATAATTCGGAGGACATTAGGACCACTATTGCAGAGGCAGACCCGATTGAAACTAAAGTAGCCCAATTGCGTTGTTAGCCAAGATTATAAGAACTCAGTGTGTGGAACACATCAGAGGTAATATGTGTCCTCTTGTACAGCTTAGACACCAACTCCCACAGATCGCCTCGGAAATGAAATCAGTCGCGATTATTTTTTATTAATGACTTTTGTTTCATCCAGTTGGAAGTCTGTCCAACTGTAAAACTGAACCTTTTAATCAGGTTCAGAAATAAGCGCCGGGGATGTCCTGTGATAGGCCTTAAAATTAAGCAAAAAACTTGAAATTGTGTTGACAGACGATAATCTCACAAAGTGGAGAAGCGAAATCCAGCAGAGTTCTGAGAGCATTTCATGCACTGCGTAAAGAGAAAATGAGGACAGCTCAATCTTAGTTAAAAGACCTGTTCTATTTGCTTGTCAAAGGAACACATCATATAGGAAGAGAGCGAGTAGGCAGCCAAATGTACTCGTTAAGGATGTGTGAATCAAGTCTCAAAGGGAGGGTGCTCGCCCGGGTACATCACGCATTAGAACATTGGAATGTTGGCAGTTCAATTGCAGACTGTGCAGTGGTGGAGGACAATAACAGGCAATGTACACCGAGGCGGTGGGCCAACACTGCCGTGAAAGGCCCGCAGCCCAAGTTAAGGGCCCGAGGGAAGTGAGTGTCCCTTATCACGAGCGGTGGTGCCATTTCTGACCGCCTCTGTGTATATCGCCATTAGCACCCGTGTAGTTTCATAGTGGGTGCTAAGGGTGTGTAGTAAAAAAAAAGAAAACGTACCTTGCGGTGCGGCGCTGCAGCGTAGTTTCTTAAATCCAATTTGCATCAACAAGGAAACGGACTTCAGTAACTATGGTGTGGCAAAACATGGTGAACCGCAAGGTAAGATTTTTTCTTCTTTTGTTTAAATTAAACACCCTTAGCATCCGCGCAGGAAACTACACAGTTGCTAATAGGTGAGGTTGGAGCGGTGAGGAAAAAGGGGGGTCGCGGGAGGAGCAGTGGGGAAGGGGAGGGGGCGCTGGCGAGCAGCATTGAGGCTGCTTAGAACACAAGCTTATCTCAGACGATACTGCCCGTGTTCTGAGCTTTCTGATTGGCCATCACCTCCTTCCAGGCTGCTAATGGCTCTTATAAGTTATTTGTCCCAACGTTCCAATATTTCTCCATTTTAAACAGAACATTCTACCCTCATTGAGTGGAATGTACTAATAGCAATAATGCCCCCTTCCTCCGGCCATTACCCAGTGGTAACGTCCCTTGGCCTTGCTGTTAGGCCATTGTAAACACTTGGACAGCCTAGGGCCTTAACCACTGTTACAGACCTTGTTGTTTCTTTCCCAGCATTTCACCTCAATGCTGTGTCTCTGCCTTTGCCCAACCCTACATCCCCCACTCCCGCCGGGAGAATGCCCACTGGAAGGTTCCGAGCACATTCTCCAACTGTATCCTTTTCTTTCTAACCTGGTTTTGACCGGTTTTGTATTTTCAATTAGCACCTCCTACCCTCACATGTCCCCGGGGGAACTCTTCGACCCTCACACTTGCCATGTATGTGGCTGCTTCAAGTGGCCCCAATTGTTGAGTGTGCATTTGCTGTGTCCTCATGCAGTGTTTGTCGCTCATGCCAACCTGAAAGTTCCCACACATGTCCTGGTCTGATGCCCCCTAGCGTCCTTGCAAGGATTCATGCACGCAATTTCGAAATTTCCCAATGAGGCCCGCCCACACTTACAGTTCTGCAACTGCGCGTCCTCTGAAATCCTCTTTTTTTCATAATTCCAGGCAGGGTCTCACTGGGGCATAACAATGGGCCTCATTACAGGTCGGGCGGTCTGGAAATAACAGTGGCGGTAAACCCGCCGCCACTGTTGATTCCAGACCGCCTGATCCCGACTCCTGCAGGCGGGAGGTGATGTTCCCGCCAGGTCTGACCTGGCGGGTTGAACACCTCCTGCCTGCAGGCGGACGTGGAAACACCGGCACCAAAACGAGATGGTGCCGGTGTTTCCATAGTCCCCATTCCCATTGAGTCCTACGGGACTCAATGGGAATGGGGATTTACAAATTCCGCCTCTGGAATTCCCGGGACACCAGGGTCGTAATGCCCTGGTATTTCCGGGAGTCACGGAGGCGGAATGGTAGTACGAGTCTGGCGGTAACCAGGCAGTTTTACCGCCTCAGTTACCGCCAGACTCGTAATGAGGCCCATTGTCTCGGGCACCACTGAAAAAGTGGCCCACTGTTGCATAAGGCCATTTCATTCCTTTTGTGACAGGCTGTTTGAATAGTACCCAAAGAGGAGATTTTGGATCAAATGTGTTGCAAATTGTGCAATTTAAAGCCACACTGGTCAAAACTACTAGCCGCAGAGTGAAGTAACACATCAAACTGGTCCACATTGGCCAAAAAGTGGCCCACTTTGACCCTAAAAACTGGCCTACAGCAGCATTTTGCGTGTTTGTTCCAGACATTGCCCAATTGCCCTATAGGCCAGTCTGAGCCTGGTTCCAGGTTGTTAGGAATATAACTGTTTTTCGGCAATTTTGCCCTATTTTGGTCTGCTTTGTTTTTGGAAAGGTATTTTTCATATCATGAAATTTACTCTTCAGGTTCATTCGTCCCTCTATCCTGTCCTTCACCAAATACCCACTGCAATCTACTAAATCCCTACATGTCTAATGCAATCATATATTTGCAGTGTATGTAACATGCATCAGTGTAAGCGTGTTTACCAAGAGTTGGAGACTTCTCTCAAATATATTAAATGTACCATTGTGGAAAATAATTTCAATAAATATTTTTCATGTGAACATACAAACTTTCTTTGGGCTAATAAAATATAGCAGCACGAGCTGTAAATATGACTCGGACATCTTAAACCGAACAGTGGCAGCACAGGTTTTAGTCTTCTCTTTATGTCTATGACAGCAGCAATGCATAATCAGTTATTGCACCTATTTTGCTCTTCTGTTATAGCGCCTCTACAAAGCTGCGGGAGAGGACAGCCTTCATCGGTGCACCACCACGCTGGGCTTACCGGAGTTCGCTCGTGCGCGAATCAATGCAGCTAACCTGAGTGATGTAAGTACTCACCACTCATTCAAAATATCAGGTAATAACTCTCACGATCATGCTTGTCCTCCTTGTGACTCTCGAAGCACTCACATCTCTACAAGGGCAGGTAACGTTGCACATCTCAATCTTGGAAAATTGATTTAAGTGGCGTGCACAGCTATCATTGCAGGATCCGTTCCCTCTTGGCACTTCAACTAATCTGCACTTTGGCCCAGCCACACTTGGACATTCCAGATGGAGAGCAGGGTCAAGCATAGCCAGAGAAGAGTGTTTAGATTCTCTCTGAAAGGATCATGGTTAAGGGAGACTGAGTGTCCCGGGGAAGCTTGCTCCACAGTCTGCGCTCCCAAACCAAGATCTCCTCTCTCCATGACCCGCACCACCAAATTGTGTCCTGCAAGTGCAAGGTATTAAGAAAGTGTATGAATAAGTCAATGCTTTCTCTTCAATAGGCTTTTGAAGGTCAGTGATGAAGCTTGCACTGGCTCGGACAGAATCCTGCCCAAAGCCACATTGCCAGTCCCACGACAAATACATTGAAGAAGACTTTAGCACTTGAGTTGGTCACTTTGCACATGCATTATAGCACTGACACGTGAGCTGACTTGCACTGTAAAATGATCTTCAGGTATACAAACCAATGCTCTCCATGGTGACTTATTCTGAAATGGCAATTGGGAGAGAACTCTTGTCTCTCTCTCCAAAACTGTAGCATCAGTTTTTGACTTGAAAGGAACTAGGTGTATCACTAGTTGGAAATGTCCTGGGATCAGACTAGCTTAAAAGAAAACAAGTTGACTTAGGAAGTGAGAGAGGTGCAGTCCATTACACAGGGGATAGCGTTTCTGTGAGAATGGGAAGGGATGTGGAGGCAAGGAATAGTTCAAAGAAGAATTAGAAGATTAGAGAATGGTGAGGTAGCTCTGAGAGATAAAGGCTTGCTTAAGAGATCTGAGTTCAACTTGCAGTCATGGGTTTAAATCCCAGCAGGGGCGAGTCAGCCCTTCTTCCAAGGCTAATAAACTAAGTACCTTTAAATTGAGTAATAATAACCCATGCTAGACTGGTGCCTAGAAGCGGGTGCAATTAGCAATGGAGCACTAAATACAAATGGCATTCTTGTTAGATGTGACTTTCTATTTGCATTGATCTATTTATAGTGTTATCGAACAGTAGAAGTGATTGCGAGTCTGATGCTTTAAATGCGAGGCTCACGACTGATGACGATGGTGAGGATGTTCATTTCTAGAGGGTCTTTCTTGCTATTGAGGGTGGGGGCATGGCGCTGCTGGATCAGCCTGATGCAGCAGCACACTGACAAGTCAGCAATCTTTATTGGATTTTGTTTTTGTTTTCTTGAATCCATGGCATGGCCAAGTGGAGGACCAATAACAGTCCCCTTAAATTCAGTCATAATGTGTCTCCGATGGATTTTTAAAATGTGCTAGCTTTAATTCTTAACCTGACGCGAATCCATTTCATATGTGAACCCAATGGAGAACATGGGTGGTCCAATCGCAGTAATTTCATGCAAACCCCGATCAGGCCACAGCCAATGCCTGATGCTGTCCATGGCTTGACTTCTGAGTAAACCTGTCTCTTTCCATTTACAGTCCTTAAAGGGCTCTTCCATTAGCAGACCTGGGATCCAACACAGGCCTGTCTTTTCCTACTCCAGAGGGGGTCCTTCCTCTCATAGGCGTACTTCACGCGTACGGGCCTTCAATATGGATAAAGTGCCAGCATGTTAAGTAGAAATCTCTCTCCAGAAAGTACCCCAATCTTGGTTTCCGTTGACTCCCGAGAGGTCTGTGGAAAGATGAACGCATGGAATAGGGATTCTGCCCTGGGATTGGTCAGGATTAGCGGATTAACGGAGTATGTACACGATGAGCCCTTTGTGGGATACTATCCTCTCGAGAGCACCACCACCATGATCAAGTAAACTTGGGTGTTGAGGGCTCGAGTGGAATGTTAACCAGTACTCACCAAAAGGTAGGGTATGTATGCAGCAGGCACTCCTAAGCTGAAATGGAAAACATAACAATTCGAATCCAAACACCCCCAGAGATCTGCAGCCCTTCCTTCTCAGAACCCCTTGGTTTCCAGTCTTACCTGGAAGTTGCTGACTAGGGTGGTCAAACCTACAATAGGAATCCTGGTGTTCACTGCAATGTTAAAGTCCATAGATCAGAAAACCACCCGATGGCATAGAAATCCAACGCAAGACCTGACCCTAACCTGGGAGGCACCATGGCGTGTCTCTCTACAGAGTCCAACTCTTGTCCAAACCAGTCTACCGAAGAACGGAGAGGGATGCAGCTACCTGCCCAGACAACTTGAGGACGCCACTAAGATTATGGCGATCCAGGGAAAAACACCAGAACATCAGGATGAACCAAGATCAAGGAAAGATTCCGAAGAACAGAGGGAAACCCAAGTTGCAAATCCAAGTAAAAACGCCAAAAACTACATCCAAGGGGAGATCCAGAAACAACCCAAGAAGAAGTCTAAAATGGCAAATCTAATGGGAAATCCAAGACAACCCAGGAGCTAAACCAGAATCCAAAAATAAACCAGCAAACTAGGAGAGAACAGGAGCACAGGAACACGATTCTCACCGGTTCAGAAAACTTGTTGAGAAGCGCCTTCCATCCACATTACTGTGTCTAAATGAAGCCGGCATCACAGATTTCCGGATTGCTCGCAAGCCCAGTGTTGCACTGCACTGACGTCATGCTGTGCTTTCGGAGCATTGCTGGTCAGCGACAAATGTTGGTTGGCAGTGGCCCGCTGGTTGGCGGTGACCCGTTACCCGAGTCTCCAGGGCAAACAGCAACTATCGGGCCGGCACTGATGCAGTGCCAAGTGGGGTCTGACAGCTTGTGATCACTTGAATCAGTCAATCCTGCTCCCACCTGACTGGGATTATAACACCTGCCCCTGGCACTCTTGGCAGAAATGGTTTCTAGTCATCAATGGTAGTGTAGTTCCTTCCAACTTTACTGCTTGAACTTTGAGAAATCGCTCATAGCCTACTTTTTGTTATGTCTTTTAATTGTAAATTAAAGCAGCGTGAAGGTTGAGGGCGATATATCACCTCCTAGATTGAGCTGGAGTAGGGTGATGTCACCAGTTGGTCAACTCATCTCACTGCTGTGATTGTCTCTTTTGAATTTGGAACTCCTCAGTCGCAGACTGGGCGAGGAAGCCACAACATTCCATGATGATATTGGCCATTTGGCCCTTGTTGTCCAACGTAGCTCCTCTCTATGAACAACAGGTACCCTGCCCCTGGTCTGTCGCAAGTGCATGACATGTTCCTTGGTGTTGCCTATGGGTGGCATTGAACTTTCTGTTCTTGTAGCCTTCTTTGATATCTTGCTCATGGTCTGCTGCACTGCCGCTCCTCCATGTTCCTTGCTGTTGCCTACGGGTGGCATTGAACGTTCTGTTCTTGTAGCCTTCTGTGATAGCTTGCTCATGGTCTGTTGCACTGCTGCTCCTCCATGTTCCTTGCTGTTGCCTACAGGCAGCATTGAACTTTGTGTTCTCGTAGCCTTCTTTGATATCTTGCTCATGGTGTGTTGCACTGCTGCTCCTCCATGTTCCTTGGTGTTGCCTATGGGTGGCATTGAACTTTCTGTTCTTGTAGCCTTCTGTGATAGGTTGCTCATGGTCTGTTGCACTGCTGCTCCTCCATGTTCCTTGCTGTTGCCTACAGGCAACATTGAACTTTGTGTTCTCGTAGCCTTCTTTGATAGCTTGCTCATGGTCTGTTGCACTGCTGCTCCTCCATGTTCCTTGCTGTTGCCTACAGGCAGCATTGAACTTTGTGTTCTCGTAGCCTTCTTTGATATCTTGCTCATGGTCTGCTGCACTGCTGCTCCTCCATGTTCCTTGCTGTTGCCTACAGGCAGCATTGAACTTTGTGTTCTCGTAGCCTTCTTTGATATCTTGCTCATGGTCTGCTGCACTGCCGCTCCTCCATGTTCCTTGCTGTTGCCTACGGGTGGCATTGAACGTTTTGTTCTTGCAGCCTTCTGTGATAGATTGCTCATGGTGTGTTGCACTGCTGCTCCTCCATGTCCCTTGGTGTTGCCTATGGGTGGCATTTAACTTTTCGTTCTTGCAGCCTTCTGTGATAGCTTGCTCATGGCCTGTTGCACTGATGCTCCTCCATGTTCCTTGGTGTTTACTATGGGTGGCATTGAACCTTCTGTTCTCGTTGCCTTCTGTGATAGCTTGCTCATTGTCTGTTGCACTGCTGCTCCTCCATGTCCCTTGGAGTTGCCTATGGGTGGCATTGAACTTTCTGTTCTTGTAGCCTTCTGCGATAGCTGGCTCATGGTGTGTTGCACTGCTGCTCCTCCATGTTCCTTGGTGTTGCCTACGGGCGGCATTGAACGTTCTGTTCTCGTAGCCTTCTGTGATAGCTTGCTCATGGTCTGTTGCACTGCTGATCCTCCATGTTCCTTGGTGTTGCCTATGGGTGGCATTGCATTTTCTGTTCTTGTATCCTTCGGTGATAGCTTGCTCATGGTCTGTTGCACTGCTGATCCTCCATGTTCCTTGGTGTTGCCTATGGGTGGCATTGAACTTTCTGTTCTCGCAGCCTTCTGTGATAGCTTGCTCATGGTCTGTTGCACTGCTGATCCTCCATGTTCCTTGGTGTTGCCTATGGGTGGCATTGCATTTTCTTTTCTTGTATCCTTCTGTGATAGCTTGCTCATGGTCTGTTGCACTGCTGATCCTCCATGTTCCTTGCTGTTGCCTACGGGTGGCATTGAACGTTCTGTTCTTGTAGCCTTCTGTGATAGATTGCTCATGGTGTGTTGCACTGCTGCTCCTCCATGTCCCTTGGTGTTGCCTATGGGTGGCATTTAACTTTTCGTTCTTGCAGCCTTCTGTGATAGCTTGCTCATGGCCTGTTGCACTGATGCTCCTCCATGTTCCTTGGTGTTTACTATGGGTGGCATTGAACCTTCTGTTCTCGTTGCCTTCTGTGATAGCTTGCTCATGGTCTGTTGCACTGCTGCTCCTCCATGTCCCTTGGAGTTGCCTATGGGTGGCATTGAACTTTCTGTTCTTGTAGCCTTCTGCGATAGCTGGCTCATGGTGTGTTGCACTGCTGCTCCTCCATGTTCCTTGGTGTTGCCTATGGGCGGCATTGAACGTTCTGTTCTCGTAGCCTTCTGTGATAGCTTGCTCATGGTCTGTTGCACTGCTGATCCTCCATGTTCCTTGGTGTTGCCTATGGGTGGCATTGCATTTTCTGTTCTTGTATCCTTCGGTGATAGCTTGCTCATGGTCTGTTGCACTGCTGATCCTCCATGTTCCTTGGTGTTGCCTATGGGTGGCATTGAACTTTCTGTTCTTGCAGCCTTCTGTGATAGCTTGCTCATGGTCTGTTGCACTGCTGATCCTCCATGTTCCTTGGTGTTGCCTATGGGTGGCATTGCATTTTCTTTTCTTGTATCCTTCTGTGATAGCTTGCTCATGGTCTGTTGCACTGCTGATCCTCCATGTTCCTTGGTGTTCCCTATGGGTGGCATTGAACTTTCTGTTCTCGTAGCCTTCTGTGATAGCTTGCTCATGGTCTGTTGCACTGCTGATCCTCCATGTTCCTTGGTGTTGCCTATGGGTGGCATTGCATTTTATGTTCTTGTATCCTTCTGTGATAGCTTGCTCATGGTCTGTTGCACTGCTGATCCTCCATGTTCCTTGGTGTTGCCTATGGGTGGCATTGAACTTTCTTTTCTCGTAGCCTTCTGTGATAGCTTGCTCATGGTCTGTTGCACTGCTGATCCTCCATGTTCCTTGGTGTTGCCTATGGGTGGCATTGCATTTTCTGTTCTTGTATCCTTCTGTGATAGCTTGCTCATGGTCTGTTGCACTGCTGATCCTCCATGTTCCTTGGTGTTGCCTATGGGTGGCATTGAACTTTCTGTTCTCGTAGCCTTCTTTGATAGCTTGCTCGTGGTCTGCTGCACTGCTGCTCCTCCATGTTCCTTGCTGTTGCCTATGGGTGGCATTGAATGTTCTGTTCTTGTAGCCTTCTGTGATAGCTTGCTCATGGTGTGTTGCACTGCTGCTCCTCCATGTTCCTTGCTGTTGCCTACAGGCAGCATTGAACTTTGTGTTCTCGTAGCCTTCTGTGATAGCTTGCTCATGGTGTGTTGCACTGCTGCTCCTCCATGTACCTTGGTGTTGCCTACTGGTAGAATTGAACTTTCTGTTCTCGTAGGCTTCTGTGATAGCTTGCTCATGGTCTGTTGCACTGCTGCTGCTCCTCCATGTTCCTTGGTTGCCTACGGGTGGCATTTAACTTTCTGTTCTCGTAGCCTTCTGTGATAGCTTGCTCATGGTCTGTTGCACTGCTGCTCCTCCATGTTCCTTGGTGTTGCCTACGGGTGGCATTTAACTTTTTGTTTTCGTAGCCTTCTGTGATAGCTTGCTCATGGTGTGTTCCACTGCTGATCCTCCATGTCCCTTTGTGTTGCGTACGGGTGGCATTGAACATTCTGTTTTCCTAGCCTTCTGTGATAGCTTGCTCATGGTGTGTTGCACTACTGCTCCTCCATGTCCCTTGATGTTGCCTACGGGTTGCATTTAACTTTTCGTTCTTGCAGCCTTCTGCAATAGCTTGCTCATGGCCTATTGCTCTGCTGCTCCTCCATGTTCCTTGGTGTTTACTATGGGCGGCATTGACCCTTCTGTTCTCGTAGCCTTCTGCCATAGCTTGCTCATGGTGTGTTGCTCTGCTGCTCCTCCATGTCCCTTGGTGTTGCCTACAGGTGGCATTGAACCTTCTGTTCTCCTAGCCTTCTGTGATAGCTTGCTCATGGTGTGTTGCACTACTGCTCCTCCATGTCCCTTGATGTTGCCTACGGGTTGCATTTAACTTTTCGTTCTTGCAGCCTTCTGCAATAGCTTGCTCATGGCCTGTTGCTCTGCTGCTCCTCCATGTTCCTTGGTGTTTACTATGGGCGGCATTGACCCTTCTGTTCTCGTAGCCTTCTGCGATAGCTTGCTCATGGTGTGTTGCTCTGCTGCTCCTCCATGTCCCTTGGTGTTGCCTACAGGTGGCATTGAACCTTCTGTTCTCCTAGCCTTCTGTGATAGCTTGCTCATGGTGTGTTGCACTACTGCTCCTCCATGTCCCTTGATGTTGCCTACAGGCGGCATTGAACGTTCTGTTCTCGTAGCCTTCTGTGATAGCTTGCTCATGGTGTATTGCACTGCTGCTCCTCCAACAAATGTCCGTATTTGACAATTGTCAATGTCCTAAGGGACATCAATGTATCCAAATACTCCATCCAACCTAAACCATGATTACACCAACCCGAAAAAATAGATCCATGTTTTGGTCATGTGGGCCAGCAAGTTAGTTGATTAGGGGCTTACACAGCTAAATGCCAATTGTGTACATTACTCATTAACGCTCTCAACGTTCTACTTTGTTCTTTCTGCTTATAAATGCTTTTTTCAAGTTCCGTATCTTCCATGTGTCCCTCCTTCCAGTGAGTGTTTCATTCTTTCCATCCTTTTCTCTCGCTGCTTTTCTTACGCCCCTTTTATCCTGGTTCTGCATGACTCTATCACAGGACTCTCTACTTGTCTATTGACTCTGGCCATCAATCCCTGTCCATTCTTCTTGATCTACCCCAGTCCCATTATTCATTGTAAACTAACTCTGCCATTGACCATGCATGTCGACTTGTGTTTGCATGTGTGTTTGCTAGCAGATCCCACACATGCGAACGTGCCCCATTCCATTCCTGATATGCTGGTCCAGTCCTGCTGTCTCCTTTCCATTCTGGAACCTGCAGTCCTGGGAATATAATGCGAGCATCCAGTACTACAAGAGCCAAAATACAAAGTAAAAACTGGTTCTGGACCAGCAGCTTCCAAATGGAATGGGTCATGTTGGCATGTATGCATTTATGTATCCGAATTATGAGCATGTTCATTTTATTGAAAAGGAATGGGAACATGTTTTATCTTCTTTTGTTTAAAAAAATGATGTCTGTATCATCCCCATTTGAAGGTGAAATATCGAGAGTCCTGGCGCAGTTTGCGAGCCCAAGGCTACCGGCTAACCACAGAAGCTATTCCATTCCAGACCGCCAAGGCATCAGGAGATATAGCAAGCGATGTGAGTAGCATACAGTAGTAAACAGTCGCTATTGATTGGTTAATCCTTTCTATTGAGCCGGGGTCTGCAACTGTTGGCTCTGTAGATGTTTTGGACTACAATTCACATTGGCCACAACCAGCCCAGCCAATGGTAAAGGATAATGGGAGTTGTAGTCCAAAACATATGGTGAGACAAAGGTTGCAGACCCCTGCTATAGAGCTATCAGGTTTGCCCTTGATGTGCTTGAAAAGTGCATCCAGTCGTGTTCCTCTTGGAATTCTGGGACTCGTAGATTTCCTAAGTTTAAAATGGAAAGAAAAAACTACATGTCCCACAATTCAAAGGTAAAAAAAACAGGACTGAATGGCCTTCTCATGCACGGCAAAGGGAAACTTAAGAGCTATGTTTCTTATACCTCTTAGGATGTGAATACAACTTATCGTTGAAGATGGAATCCAGAACGAGGCTGTAGCATGATCATTTACAATGATTTTGCAGAACTAAAAGAAGCACATGTATTCTCGAATCTGACTTATCAGCCTTTTTACTCATTTGTTTTTTATATTTGTATTAAGTATCAATACAAGCACAACTTTGTGGAAGAGAAAGGAAAGCACATTGGAGCCAGGAGCATTCTGGACGACCCCAAGATGCTGCACTGCCTGCAGGTGGCCAAGCTGCAGAGCGAGCAGCAGTACAAGAAGGGGTTCCGGGACAGCCGCTCCCACTTCCACCTGCCCATGGACATGGTGAACTTGGTGCATGCTAAGAAGGCGCAGGCGCTGGCCAGCGACCAGGACTACAAGACGCGGCTTCACGACTACACCCTGTCATCGGATGACGTGAAAATGCTGTCTGCAAAGAAGGCGTATGAGCTGCAGAGCGAGGTAAGGTGCGGCGTGTCTCATGCATGCAGCACGCAGGCGGACGTCCTGTCATTGACTTGCAACAATAGCGAAGAAGTTCCGCCTTTAGAAGTAATCATGGTGTAAAATGGCGGGTATGCGGGCAGTATAGCTCAGTGGCAAGGCGCTCATCTTAGAAGTAAGACGATGCAGAGCAACACAGGTTTGAATCCCGGGCCGTGCTTAGAAACCTCTTCAGTATTAAGCGCGTTATAAATAACCAATATAATACTATAAAGGCAAGGACAATGGTACCAATTAAGTAGAACGTTCGTTTTGGCCAGGTCAGTGTTCTGTGGCATGTATCTTTGTTTAATGTTTGTTTAGGTTCTGGTCACACGCAAAAGAAGTGTACATAGCCTAGCTGCCCTTGTGGGTGGGACCAGACTGATATGCAAATGTGTATTTCTCCTCTGTGAAGGGTGCAGTGAGCTAAAACGTGATGGCAGAACCTTCCGAGTGGAAGAAAAACCCGTGTTCGTTCTCAATAGAGGGGTGCCCACGGTTCTTTTAAAGCACATAGCACAACACACTGCTTTCTTGCATGGACTGTCATACAACATACCCTAAGGTTGTTTTACCATTACCAGCCAGCTATAATATCCAGGTCAGCATATCACAAGAGGGTCAGCACCAATGTAATGTTGCAGCATTATGTTGCGGTTCTCCTATGTGTCCTGTGTGTCTTTCCTGGTGCTTTTACAGCATCCTATCAGCATGACTGCTCAGATACCGCGAGCCCGACTTTCAGAGCTTTTCGTGGCGCAAGTGTGCGCCTCACAGGCTTGCACATTCAGATGCCAATGATACTTTATTTCGGTTATTATGCCATAACAGTTTACATAAAAAGAAATCACAGAAATACAAATTGCAAACACCACACAAGAACTAAATAACTTACACAATTTGCGAATCAGAAATTAATAAAATGCCAATGTTGCGTGAAAAAATGTTTCTTAAAAGGCTTCTAAGCCATACAAGTTTGCATATTAAGTGCCCGATTCATGTACAAGTGAGCATAGATTCTGCAAAGCCTGCGTGCCAAGAACGACTCGGCGCAAGCCTGTGCGCAGAGGTTTTTCTGCATGCTCTGCATATTCATGGAATTGTTTGCGCAAAGTAACCGTATACACAAGTCACGGCCGGAACGCCCCCGAAACGCCCCCACGCAAAGCAAAAGCAGCTAGAAACAGCTACCTTTGTGTGCTCCCCATGCGCAAATACATGCACCCTTTAAACAGTGCGTGGGCTCCCCCGCAAGCAGGCCTGCATCTCGGGGACCCTGCGTGGGGTCCCCGTAACTGTTACCGGCACCCCGACAACATGCGTACGATTTATCGTAACTTGGGTAAAACGCAGAAAATCTGCGTGCAAGCCCCTGTAAACTGTTCCTGCTCCCTGCAACACTGCCTACACGCACCCCTAAGTTAGATTGGAACCCTGGCTGCGTACACGCATCCCTAAATCCAACACCTGATCATACCTTTGCGCGGCAAATCCTATGCGCAAGTGCCTGTATGCCTGCCTTCGGGTGGTGGATAGTATGAGGGCTTTGAATGGCCATTTGCCCGCTGAGACGTTGCGGGGTCGGATCCATGAATATGCATCATTCCGTGCAATAGTATGCATGCAATAGACTGCCTGAGGGTCGTCCCTTGTAACACCCACATTTTCCCTTGTTCTTCCTCATTTTCTACATTCCGCCCCCTACTCTGCCCTCTGCGCAAGTCACGCCCACGCTCTGCATGGTGTTTTGCGCAAGGCACTCGGCCTCTCGCAGTGACGTGCTGAGATTGCACGAAGTCCACGCAAAGTACGACAAATTCCCGTCCAGTTGATTCCATGAATAGACAAACAGGATTTTGAGCGCAGTTTGGCGTGCTTTGTCCATATTTTCCGTGCAGATAATTCCATGAATCAGGCCCTAAAAGTGCTGATTTAAAACTTACAGAGAAGACACAAATACTACATGGCATGCAAAATTCTGCAAATCAATTTTTAATAAGATACCAATAGTGTGCATATACAATAGGATGCAATCGCAGTTCAGATAATTTCTACACTTTAAACGTTTTCTTTGATAAGAAAAGATACATTTGAAACTTGATCCCGCTGCAACTACTGAATGATATAATAGTTCTTCAAACTCGATATTAATAAATTGCCAAAAGTGCATTTTTAAAGTAGCAGGTGGACATGATTCATTGGGCCGCCAAACAATCTTGTCTTCTCTTAGCTGCTCTTATCAAAAAAGTTAGCATTGCCCATCCTAGCATTGGGGTGTCCACCATCAGAAGGTAGAAAAGAGCACCACGACATTGAGTAATGCCCTTATTTTTGTGGGCGTATGCCGGGCAAAAAAGAATAAAAGGAAGCAAATCTTCATCAAATGCCCTTTTTCACCCCTTTGTGCAATTGTGTAAACCATGGAACGTGTCTGTGCATTTTAAAGTGCATCTGAATTCATCAATGAAGTGCTGTTTGGAACAGACATTGAGGGGGGCACAATGCGTGACAAGGACATTTCTTACTCTTTTAGGCATTTTTTAAGCGTTAGAGCAGGGGTATGAACTTCTGCTCTCCTAATTGTTTTTCGGGGATAGAAATGTGTTTTCTTTTTTAGCATGTTAACACAATAGAAAGCTCAGGTTGATTGATTCTGTGGGGATATTCTGATAAAAATCTTTAATTTTTTATTTTTTAGGTTCACCCTCGAATGAGGTACTTAAGGTTTCTTAAACTGCTTCATAGATGAAAGAAGTGATTTTATTGGATTTCTCTATCCACAGGATATTAAAAAGGACAGTACAAATAGACGTCTTTCTATTATGTACTTATGTTCATTTATCTTAGAGATAGCGTCCAGTTTTTTTTTTTTTTTTGGTTTTGCTTCGGGATTAAACTTTCCCATTTTCCTCTTCTGTTCTGATCTTTACCATTGTTTCTTCAGAATTCAGTTTGGAAATTTTTGAGAGTTCCCATCTGTTTTATGGGAGATCATAAATCAGGGAGTCCGGCGAGTTGTAGACTGATTGATTATTCGTCTAAGACTATTCCTGATATTCGAGGCCACAAAAAGGGCTTATTTTCCAGGTATTTGTATTTGAATTTATTTGTATTGCGCACCTTGCCCAGGGGCATCTGGGCACATAATTTGATAAGGTAATGGTTACATACAGTTAGATAAAATTCCCAGTGGGAGATACAAATCTTAACATTGAAGATACAATAAGGCAGCATGTCAGGCAAACAAGTACATAGTCACAGCAGTTACTGTAGAACATTTCTAGTAGTAAGAAGGGCAAGGTGCAAAGCATATATGTACAAAGAATATATAGACGTTACAGGTGCAGAAGGAGGCTGAGAATAGGGTATTAACACAGTCTTAATAGGCCGAAGGAAGTTAGGTGGATGAAGCTGATGTGTCGAGCTCATAAAGCCAAAGTTTGTCTTTGTTCTTAAAGGAATAAACAGACGGTTCAGTCCTGAGTGTAGTAGGTATAGTGTTCCAGAGTTTGGCCGCAAGGACTGGGAAACTTGAACCCCCGGCTGTCTGAAGCTTGTAGCTGGGTACAGTCAAAGTGTGGACATGGGCTGACCTTAGGGGTCTGTTGGCTGTGTGCCGCATGAAGCGATTGGCAAGGTATGCGGGTGCCAGATTGTTCTGGGCCTTGTATGTTAGAGCGAGGGTTTTGAGCGATATTCGGTGAGTGACGGGGAGCCAATGTAAATTGCGTCTTGTAGCAGGGATGTGTGATCTACTCGGGAGGTTAAGGGCAGCCATGATGGCATTGTTCTGAGTAACTTGCAACTTATCGATGTTTCTTTGGCTAGTCCCTAAATAGAGGGCGTTACAGTAATCGATGTTTGCTATGATGAGGGTTCTAGCGAGGATAATGCATTTATCAGATGGCAGGAAAGGTCTGCAAGCGGTGATAAGTTTGCAGGTATAAGCCGAGGCAGATACAACGGCATTTGTTTGTCTGGTGAGAGATAGTGTCGAATCAAGGTAAATACCCAATGTTTTTGTGTTGTTAGAAACTTTGATGATGTTTCCATTGATGGTAAATGATTTATAATCAGAGTCTAGTTTATAGAGTTTGAGGTGAGAGCCGAGGACAAGTAACTCAGTTTTTTCATCATTGAGGCAGAGCCCATGATGTGTCATCCAAGCCTGGATGACCGAGTAGACTTCATTGAGTGCTTTAGAGTCGATTACATGGTCGCCTGTGATAGGGATGAGTATCTGGGTGTCATCAGCATAGTTTGTGTAAGAGACACCCAGATAGTCAAGTATGTCAAAGAGCGGCTTTGTAAACACATTGTACAGTGTGGGAGAGACACAAGATCCTTGTGGGACACCACATGGGACAGGTGCTGGATCAGCCGAGGCAGAAGGTGAGAAAACCCTCATGGTTCTGTAAGCCAGGAAGGAGCTGATCCAGGATGTGGCATAGTCTGAGAAATGAGCAGCTATTTTGAGGTGGTGACAGAGAATTTGATGATCGACCAATTCAAAAGCTGCTGAAAGATCAAGAAGTAGTAGGAGTGCCAACTTGCCCTTATGTTTTAGATCCTCTATTTGTGTTTTTAAGTCTTCAGGGCAGTTTCCGTCCCATGTCTGGGGCGGAAACCAGATTGCCCGAGACCCAATAGTTTATTTGTTTCAAGGTAGCCTTGAATTTGTAGGTAGGCAGCGCGATCCAGAATTTTTTGTAAGTATGGCACAGTAGTAATAGGCCGGTAATTGGATGGGTTACTCGGGTTAAGCGTGGGCTTTTTGATAAATGGAATGACCCAGGCATCCTTGAGGTTGTCAGGGACAATACCAGATTTAAATGAGGCTTTTATGAAGGTGGTGATAAAGGGTGCAAGATCATGCACAACTTCCTTGATGATAGGAGCAGGGCACAAATCTCCTTGGCAGTTTGGTGGTTTGAGCTTCTTGATAATATTTTCAACTTCTCAAATAGAGAGTGGTGCAAAGCTGAATGGTTTGAAGGCGTGTTTAGGAGTGGGGAGGTTATATGACAGGGAGTTAAGTGTTGAGTCTAAGAGGTTGCTTCTTTTAGCGTTAATTTTGGTTTGAAGCGTAGAGATTTTATCTAAAAGTGCCTTTTGGATGTTGGTACACCAGGCAGTGTCAGGGGTGCAAGTATCAAGGGGGGCTACAGGGGACTCTAATTTCTTAAGGATCTTAAAGAGTTCCTTTGTATTACATTGTGCTTGCAGGATGCGTTTATTGTAAACGTCTTTTTTGGCTGCAACTAAGGCTTCTTTATAAGTAGAGGAGGCATTGGTTAGGTTGATTTTGTTAATTAGTGACGATGTACTTTTCCAATGTGCATCGGCCTTTCTTTAATTTTTGCATAGATCTCTGAGGAGTGGAGTAAACCATGAGTTAATGTCGTGGCGAGGTTTTTGTATGAGCAGTTTTAGGGTTGCAATGGCATCAAAGGCTTTTAGCATAGTATGATTGTAAGTATCCACTAGAACTGTGGGGTCAGAAAAGGTGGTTGTAGCAATATTCAGCAGAGGGAGAATCAGAGGGATAAGTTTCTCCGTCATGATGTTCTTCTTATTACGGGTATGGATGGATGGGGCGAGGTTGGGTTTGGGTGTTTGTGGGTTGGAGGCAATAGAGAAGATTATTTTGTGATGATCAGACCAGAAGCAAGGGGTAACTGAGATCAGGTTGATAGTGCAGTTCAAGTCTGCAACCCAATCAAGGGTGCAACCTTTATTGTGGGTAGGCTCTTTGATGTGCTGGATAAGACCGGAGTCTGAGTCGAAGTCTAGGTGTCACATCCTTCCTGTTTCTTTGATTCACATGCTACATGTTGAAAATTGCAGCCTGCTTTGAAGTCCTATCCAGTTCTTTGCGTTGCTTAAACACAGTTAACACGCCTGTAACGTAAATAATCTCTCAAGTGAGTTTCCTTTTCTTCAGAGATAGCCGGGGCGCTCCACCAGAGCCTTAGCCGCCTTCAAGGGTGCTCTAGGGGGGAGGACCCTTGTGCTGCAAGTCCACTGGTGAGGCTGATCCAGGATGTGCCTGGGTTTAAGATGGAGATCTTTGCCTGTTTCGCTCCCGGATTTCTTGAGATGAAACAAAGAGGCAGAGATGTACAGGCCAGGGTGCCTGGGGTGTGGTCATCACATACAGTGTCCGAACCTGATTTTGCCAAAGTTTGTTCATTCCACACACATTTAAAGCCACCCCCACTAACCCAATCACACATGGCTAGAAACCCATACAACCTCTGGTTTCTCACAGAAACCCAATCACCATAGAAGTAAATAATTAACCACCAATGGGCTGGGCAGTTTGTTAAATCAACTCCTTACTAAGCCCTAGTGTTGAAATATTGTGCCCAAAGGTCCTTGGAGCACTGTGGCCAGGCAGAGGCCATTTTACCAAGTACTGCCGTTTGCGGCAATGGTGGAGTAGGGAAGAAGTAAAGAAAGGGCGCAGAAGAAGGTGAGAGTGAAAGAAGCGTTAGTGGTTGAGAGGTCAAGGAAAAGGCCTTAAACAAGGTTCTCTTGGCTCGCAGGCAGAGGAAACGTGGATTGGAGCACACACACATGCTCACGTATGCCCCCCACACACGTACACGCACGCACACAGGGAAAGTGGGGATGATGGGCACAGACATACACACGTGTTTCATACTACTTGATCTACAATATTGTGTTCTAACGCTTGTGGATGCCCAAGACCAATCTATGCATCACTGGCTGCCACACACGCCACTATTAGCTTCTTGAAACTTTTAATATGGTCCACGGTGCGATCTCGTTCCACACCTATTCTTCTGCACGTGTGGCTCCACCTTCCCGGTGATTAGAGCGGAGGAACAGAAATGTCAGGTTTCTGGACATTTTATGTTAAAAAGTGGTGGAAATCATATTTTTTTTTTATCAATATTTTTGGTGTAATAGTACTGGTGTTGATATGTATCTGCAGAGAAGAACTGCCTCTAACATATTATTCTGTAAAGTAGATTCCCAACATGAATTGTATACACAATTTCATTTCATCCCAATGTATTATATTTGTAAAACGCATTGGCCAACTGCACCTAAACATTCTGTGACAAGTAAAAGGCAGTATTAATCATTATGCTTTTTACTAGGCTGTAATTGGTTATTTATAACGCGCTTTATACCCAGAGGTTTATAAGAGCGGATCCGGGGATCGAACCTGTGTTGCGCTGCGTCATCTTGCGTCCACAGCGAGCACGTTGCGCCTGAGCTATCCTCCTGGGACTGTAATGGGATACAGACAGAAAGGGAATGTCAGGATGGTTTAGAGTTAGAGAGAAGGGGAGGATTAAAAAGGAAGTGGAATGAAGTGATGGGGCATGGGAGTTCCACAGTTTAGGAGCTAGAAGAGAGAATGCGTGTACACAGGATTGAATGCAACGGGATCGAGGTAAGGAAAGAAGAAACAAAGGGAGCGAGCAGAGTACTGATAGAAATGAGGGACCACAAGTAAGTAGGGGCATGGATATATTTAAAAATGATACTCTGGTGTCTGAACTGAAGACGGGCAGTGGCGGCAACAAGTGCAGGGATGCAAGCGGAGGTGGACAAGATGTGAAAACATGGGAGTCTTGCTGGATTGGCAGGTTAGAAAGGAATGAGCCTAATGCAAGTCCAAGAGTTGGCACATTGTAGAGATGTGCCATATAGAGGAGGAGGAAGGGACAACAATGGTCCTAAATATTGGGCGGAAGACGAAAGGCGCAGGGGGACAAGAAATGCAAGGAGCACAGAACACAGAAAGGGAGCAGAGAAGGGGAGAATTCCCATCATAGAAGTTTAGACGAGGTTCTGTTTGGTTCTCCGTGACCTTAATGCAAGCCTACACATATCTGGATTCTTGATAGATGGAACATACCAGAAGGGGTGAGGGAGACTTGGCTATCAATGGGTTATGCCTAAATTCCAGCCACTATTTATCGGTTTTATTAATATGATTATTAATAATAGTTCTTTTGGAAATAAACCAATACATAAATAAAATAATACTTTCTCGGTGTTGATGGAGTGTCAAGGACCCTGAGGGTCTGATTCTGATCTCTTGTAAAACGAGAAAAGGGTCATTCCTGATGGAACCGACATGTGTCTTATTTGCTGCGTATTATGTGCCTATGTTTTTAGAAATACAGAATTTGGAGCACATAAGAAAAGCATCTTTCCATCTCTGAGTGGGGCTTTCTTGTAGTCAATGGAGCTCTGAATCAGGACATGAGTCAATAATATCTATTCGGCTTTCTCCATTAAGAATTAAACAAAAATAACATTTAAACTAATTATTAGAACAACAAAAAAAGCAAACAATGCATTGTGCTGCTTCCACAGGCTTGTTTAGTTGTGCAGTCACAGCTGCCTCAACAGTCTTGCAGATGAGGGGAAGTCTTGAGATTGGACAGCACCTTTTTTAACTTAAGCATATTTAAAGCCATTGAGAAAGCGACCTGAGGTAAACAAGGAGTTTATAATGGTTCTGATCGGGTCACCTCGGGTCACCTCTCACCGTGATCATAGGTTTACTTGTTTTTGCTGAACATAGGCCAAGAAGCAAGCCAGAGAGGTTGAAGGAAACATGTTTAAGTTTAGGTTTAAAGACTGAGAGCCAGATACGTCACTAAGGGGGGGCTATAGCCCCAGGTCTTTTGGCTGTAGCCCCGGATAGAAGCTCAGCGGCTACAACCAAAGGGTTTGGTATCCCCGAGTCCCTACAGTCCCAACATTAGCGTAGCCCCAGATCTTTTCCAGACCGAGCAACAGCCCTGCTCAGAGCTCCAGGAAATACTTGAAGAAATAATAGTTAGGGGTAAGTAATTTTTCTTGCATTTCAGTGAGAATATTCCCGACTTTATTCTGAAAATCAATTGTCTATGTCACCATGGAGATGTTGGGAGGTTTTTGTGACTTGATCAAGGAATGTAGTGGAATGAAGATCATTCAGGATTTTGAGTATTTCTTTTGAGGTCTTTTTTAGCAAAGACCTTTTTGTAAAGTATGTTTTTTTTTTTGCATTTAGGATGTTAGTTTTGTAGATGCGTGAGGTATCTTTAAGAAGGTAACGAACCTCTGCAGTTTGGGCTTTTAGAAATATGCGTCCTATTCTGCACAAATGTCTCTTTTTTCTTGTTCAGACTGCTTGAGTACCATGGCTCGTTTTTTCATTCATGTTTTTCTTGAAACACTTTGTTTTGGAACCAAAGAGTCTGTGGTAGAGGATAGGGTATTATGAAAAATATCCAAATTCTCCAACGATTTTGTCATAATTTGGCAAGTGTGACATCAGTGGTGTAAAAGGCAGGGTAGTCATTGCTGTCCATTTTCTAATATGCATTTGATTAGAGATTGGACACATGTCCACTTTGGTGAAAAATTGAAAAAGGATTCCCTAAGTGATCATTACAGGAAGTGGGCCGGCGGCGCGGGGGCTCATGAGACAGATGTGAAGATGGTATTACCCGAATTGACATCACAATTGACCTTTCGACCTAATTCACGAATTACAGTGGTCTTAATTGACCTTCTGTACAATTGACCTTTTAATTATTATATTTATATATAAATATCAGTGATGTCATAAATCATATCTGTGATGTCATCTTTGATGTCATGGGTGTTATTCTTAGCAGTGCACGGTGGTGGTGCGAGTTATGGTTGCCTAGCTTTCCATAACTGGCTCCAACACCTATTCCTGCTCATCCATGAACAATCTAGTACACAGTACATACTTTTAACAAAACTGCTATTTATCTTAAAATGGAATCAGCTAATGCCATAACACACGTGCAAAATTTTCCCCTGTCCACCTGACCCTCCATATTAGTGTTTGGTGCTTCTTCAGTCATTTCTATCCCCACGTTTCGGTCTAAGCTCTGCTGCCAAAAAAGAAAATGCATTCAAAAACAATAAAAGAAATGTTCCTTTAGGAAACATCTTTCACAGTTAAAAAATAGAACTAAAAAAAACGTATAGACTCAATCTACTTTATATTTCTCAGTAAAGTACATAGACTCAATAAGATTTTCCAACATTGCCATTTGCATTTTGTGTTATGCTAATGGCAATATTGTGGCTTTTATCCTCCATTCCAGGAATGGAACGGTGGATACCGGCCTGGCAGCCCAAGTTATCAGCCCAAGCATAGCGAGGGTGAATAACGAGGTCTCTGGACCATTATCCCACCATTCCAGCCCCTGTAATGGGGGATGAAGGCCATTAGCACCCTAGGTTCCCAAAGCGGGAACCCAGAGTGCTAAAAAAAAGGATTTTCCTTCCTACACCGTCCCAGTATAGGAAGGAAAATCCTTTTCCAAGATGGCCACCATAGAAAGGAAAGGCAGCGTTCCATACAGGGCCCCTCTTCGCTTTCAATGGCAGCCTGCAGAAGGCAAAAAGAGAACTCTATGACCATATTACCACATGCACATTTTTCTTCCTTTTCAAATCTATCCCAATTTCGAATAACTTTACCACAAAGTCAGTCCCAGGTGGACATGGCCACTTTAACCCCATGTTTTGTTCCTCATGGCCATGGCCAGTAGCCAGATTGTCTGGATCGTGACCTTATTTCATGACCCAGACAATCTGGCCACGGCCCATGGCCACAGGCTACACCTCAGTCACCGGGGAGGCGGTGGCAGGCCGTGGTGGTCATTTCACTTTCAGGTGGGAAAGGAAATAGATAGGTAGGGTAAATGACCGCTGGACTGAAGCATAAGGGATCATTACGCTGACCCCTTCTGGGGAGGCGGTGGCAGGCTGTGGTGGTCATTTCACTTTCAGGTCGGAAAGGAAATAGGTAGGGGAAATGACCGATTGACTGAAGCATAAGGGATCATTACACTGACCCCTGCTGGGGAAGTGGTGGCAGGCCGTGGTGGTCATTTCACTTTCAGGTGAGAAAGGAAATAGATAGGTTGGGGAAATGACCGTTTGACTGAAGCATAAGAGATCATTACACTGACCCCTGCTGGGGAAGTGGTGGCAGGCCATGGCGGTCATTTCACTTTCAAGTGGGAAAGGAAATAGATAGGTAGGGAAAATGACAGCTTGACTGAAGCATAAGAAATCATTACACTGACCCCTGCTGGGGAGGTGGTGGCAGGCCATGGCGGTTATTTCACTTTCAGGTGGGAAAGGAAATAGATAGGTAGGGGAAATGACAGCTTGACTGAAGCATAATAAATCATTATAGTGACCCCTGCTGGGGAGGTGGTAGCAGGCTATGGCGGTTATTTCACTTTCAGGTGGGACAGGAAATAGATAGTTTGGGGAAATGACAGCTTGATCGAAGCATAAGGGATCATTATACTGACCCCTGCTGGGGAGGTGGTGGCAGGCCATGGCGGTTATTTCACTTTCAGGTGGGAAAGGAAATAGATAGGTAGGGGAAATGACAGCTTGCCTGAAGCATAATAAATCATTATAGTTACCCCTGCTGGGGAGGTGGTAGCAGGCTATGGCGGTTATTTCACTTTCAGGTGGGACAGGAAATAGATAGTTTGGGGAAATGACAGCTTGATCGAAGCATAAGGGATCATTATACTGACCCCTGCTGGGGAAGTGGTGGCAGGCCGTGGTGGTCATTTCACTTTCAGGTGGCAAAGGAAATAGATAGGTAGGGGCAAAGAGGAAAAAGTAGACCTCAGACAATACAAGAGTTGGAACATATCATGCAATCAGATCTTGCGTTTGCCTCTTACACATGAATAATTATGTTCATTTTTCTGCTTTCATCAACTAAGCACTGAAGGATTTAAAACATCATTCTTACTGTTTTAGAACTTTGCAATGTTCAAAGGGCCTAGAGAATGAATCATTTATGCAGACTCACATCTTTCGAGGGGGCATATCAGAAGCCTTTAATTAGCGCACCGCGAGGGGAGCCTCCCGCGAAGCGTGGAAGTGCCACGGGTGCGGCGGGCCCCGCATTAGACCACGCTGCTTGGAACATACGTCGATGGGGCGCACCTGAAAAAGGCAATAATTAGCAGTGCTGTTAGTGACAGAACCTACAATGGCTGGCAGCCTGACACAAAAGGAATGCGTGATGCCGGCTGGATCCATGCTTGGAATCGAGGCGGCGCACCCACGGGGGTTCTCCGGCATCACGCCCGCTGCATTATTCAATGCCGCGTCTAGCGAACGCATGCAAACAGTTTGACTGCAAGATTCCTTGCCGCATGTTTAATCAATGTGTGAACTCTGAAATATTAATGCTGATCAAGGACGCTTTGCTTTCAAGGCCTAATAGTTGTGGGTTTAACATTGATGGAAGCTAACACGTTTCTCCCTCGACAGTCGCGCTACAAATCGGACTTGAACTTCATGAAGGGCGTCGCCTGGGAGGCCCTGGGATCTCCCCAGATTGAAAGCGTGAAGAAGGCTGGAGAGCTCATCAGCGAGGTACTGGGAAAAGTTTGGGTATGTGGGGGGACGGGGGGGGTGTTGTGGAAGTCCAGAGGAGTTTTAGCCTGTGGATGGGGAGAAGAAATGGCATCAATTAACTGTATGCAATGTTTTTATATGTAACACTTTATGTATGCTCCAGGTTACTAAGCCCTCTTCTTGTAACAGCGCCTCGATGCCTTAGGGTTGTTTGCACGCTTTATAAATTTAAAAATAAATAAATAAGAGCGATGTAGCATTAAGCAGGGGTCCCATTCAGCTTTATACTGATGAGAACACACTCAGCGGCCAACCATTGTAAAATGCTACGTCGCCGTTTTGGCAAATTAATATTTACGGCGCAGACAGTTACTTTGAGAGTTTGATGATTGACCTGTACTACATTGTTGCCAGCTTTTCATACCAGTCGAGTAACGAGCACCACAGGGTTTAGTAAAAGCCATGTCAATTTTGTAGAGCGGGATGAAATGACACAATTTTGATTGCAAGTGTATCGTAAACACCCATGTTGTGTTCTGATTCTGGTAGTTGGGCTCCATAACGAAAGGTGTCTTGGGACTTTGGAGTGCTGTTTTTGGCTTCTTTTATGGTCAGCAGCACTGGAATTGGCCACAGTGTGGCAAGGGAAAGACACTGTGAACTATGCCTTCTTTCAGCAAGACTCGGGGGCGCAAATAAACCTACATTTACATGGGGTAGGGAGGTTAGTTATGATAGAGCAAATATGATAAGTGTTATTACATGGCCAGACTGGTGTTTTGGTGTAGCCAGTTGAGCCATTTTTTACTGTGGCATGACATTTTTTATTGCATCTATCTATGATGAAGGAAATGTAATAAGTGTTATTACGTGACTAAATTGCCATTTTGGCACAGCCAGTATTGACCTATCTTACTGTGACATGGCATTTTTTACTGGGCTTGGATGATGAAGCAAACATAATTAGTGTTATTACGTGTATGAACTGGCCTGCATTGGAGCAGCCAGTTTTTTTAAAATGTTTGCTTATTGTGAAATGGCATTTTTGATGGCAAAGCCAACAGGAATATGTTGTTACATGTGGGTAGTGGTATTTATTGGCAGACACAGCTCAGACATATGTTCTTATGGTATAATTACTGGCATTATGCATAAAGCAAGCATGAGTATGTTCTTATATGGGCATACTGGCATTTATAGGTGCAGCCAACATGAAAAAGTATGGGGCCAACCAGCGTGGACATGTTTTTTATGCTGCCATATATTGTGGGGAAAGGCATAATGAAAATGCTCCTGTGCACTGTTGGTGAATTCCATCTATTGCATGTTTTCATGAATTACTCCACAAAACCGATTGCAAACTGTCTGGCTTTTCCCCCAATGTTTCATAGAAAGTGGGCTGTATAATGCACCATTTTAACCCATTATTCAAAATTGTATGTCAGGACGCTCCTCCAATTAAAAAACCAGCCAGCAGTGGTAGTACCAAAGGAAAAGTTTAACTTAGCTTAGCTCTTATCACTGGAGAGACGGACAGTATATTATATTATATCACCCTAACAGACTTTTCTTGGATGGTAGGGCCATTGCTTGAAAACTAGATTTCAGTTTCCAGTGAAATAAACCATCTTTAACAAATTGCTTTCTATTACATTTTTCAGAAAAAGTATCGTCAGAACCCAGGTTCCATGAAATTTACTTCAGTCGTCGACTCTACTGGTCTAGTCCACGCCAAGTCAAGCTATCTCCAGTGCAGTGATGTACGTATGCTTCAAAATCCCAATGAACATAATCCCGGCTCTGCCTCTTTCTTCTGTGTGACTGTGAGCAGGTCTAATTTTCACTCTCTCACTACTGGTTCACTGCAACGGACCTGGGGTTGACCAGTTTTCACACTCGTCCACTCTCCTTTTTCAGAAGAATGTTTTTTGAGGTGCTCCCATTGTATGTTAGTGATGCCAAAATCCTGTGTTGTCCAACTCTGAGTCCTTCATTGTTGCAGGAGCATTTCCTCAGTTTAGAACCACATGAACATCACCCTGTGCACTACCAAATAGGAATGATCCTGCGTTCATGTGATGAAACTGCATGTTGAAGTCTTCTTTAACATGTCTTGGTTTCACAGAGACTCTACAAGGCGGGCGACTTGGAGTCCATGCACCGATGCTCCCTGCCTCCAGACCATCCCGATTTCCTAAGAGCCCGCCTGAATGCTTCTCACATCAGTGATGTAAGTGACACAAATCTATAAACAGAGTTGGAACAGGGTAGTGACAAAAGCCTTGCCACCGTAAGCGTGAAATCAGAATGTGATCGATGGAAACGTTAGTGCCAATGCTTCTCAACCACCAGTAAAAGTACTGGAGAATATATCAATCCTTGTCTCTGCCATTACTCAAGGGCACAAACCATATCCAAATGAGTCTGAACTCAGCCACCAAAATGACAATCTAGCCAGTACTGTTAGGTCAGGGATGAGAACTGAAGGAACTGTAGATGGGTTGCTGGCTTATTGGGCTTCATGGGTAAGAGACAGCTTGGGGCTTTGGGGCCATGTAATGGGTGGCTCCCCTCACTTAGGGAGACCCTCTAAGAAATCAAAAAGTGATTGATGGAAATGCTTGAGCCAGCTCATCTTGGCTATCGGGGATTTGCTAGCTAGCCTTCTAATCCATCATTGTGTGTCTTGCATTTGCCATTAAAGGGGGCGACCAACCACAACTTCTGCCGATTTCTATCCATCTCAGTCCATTCAGACTTTGGTGGGTGATATGACGCTTGGACTAGTGTGTGGTCCAGAATAAGGTGGGACTTGCTCAGACACCTACATCACACACTACAATAATACCGATGTGCTTTTTTGGGGAGTTGTATACAAAGGTCAGGCATTGCCACTGTGTAATCCCTTTCTTTAGGAAATTGCCCTGTGTGTAAAAGAAAATTCACTCACTCTAAAGATACTATCTTTCATGTCCTGCTTATCTGAATGATTCTCCAGAATGAGTTTATTTCTTTCCCCACAGAAAGCATACAGAACCTCCTGGGAAAGGACTCGAGCTGCAGGGTACGACCTCCGATTGGATGCAATCCCTTTCCAGACCGCCAAAGCTTCCAGAGAGATCGCTAGCGATGTAAGTTTGTTGGAGAGTTGTGGTAAATGAGAAGATGCATTGGTGTAGTCCACCGGCAATGAGGGCGGCCATTAGATGCCAATGGATGATATGACGCTGTCTGTGTAACTCTCCTGCGTATCTCACATAATTCTCGATGCCACACAAGTGTACTGTAAGTGAAATCGACATTTGGTCATAGCTCTCTTTTTGTCTTACCCAAAGAAGCTATCTCCTCAACAAATATTGCCACTTTGTTCGCTCCAAAATCTCTCTGAGAAGAAGCTGATACAGCTCTTTGGGACACTATTGTTTCAGCACTAGGTGTCTCCTTGTCTTTCAACAGGGATCCTCATGCCTGCACAGGCATGCCCTGTCCACAATGCTCACACATCTTTCGGTGGAAGGAGTTTCACATGCACTCAGGAAAGCGATATAACGAGAGCACTGATGGGCCAGAAGGAATGTACACTCACGTGGGAGAGGAGCATCCCAAGGAGCAGTGGGACATATCCTCCCCACCAATGATCTCCTATTATTTAAAAGATTGTTTTGTTAATATTATGGGCCTCATTATGAGTTCGGCACGTTACCGCGCCACAATGCCAAACTATGGGTTTGGAGGTAAGGTGGAGGAAAAACAACCAGCAAAATGCTTGAGTTAATTCCACCCTTTACTACCAAAAAACTGCCATTTTGTCAGAATTACAGCTGGTGAAATTACTGCCTGTGTCAATTCCGCCGAAATCCCCATAGTGTCCTACGAGTTCCATAAATAGGGACTAACACACCATACCGCCACTTGTAATCCAGCGGTAATTCTGCTGGACCAAGTGGTGGTAACGGTAAATACATGTGGGCGTATCTCAGGAGATTTACTGCCGAGATAATACCAAACTCATGATGAGGCCCATGTCTTTTTTACTCTGCAGAGAGGAACTGGTGGATGCCCGTGCAAATACTCTTTCTGTATGTCAATGTGAAGAGGATGCAGATGTTTTGGCAGCCTGACCTGGCCATGAGTCAAAGTGACTGGGAAAGTGACACTCTTTATGCACGTGTTTATGCATTTAATCCTGCCACCTGTAAAGTTGTGCAAAAAGGTTGTATACTAATTGACCTTTTCACAATTGACCTCGGGAGAAATGACCTCAGGAGAATTGACCTAATTTAGAAGGTCAATTAGGACATATATGCCCCCCCGCAATTCCCCACCCAATCCAAAACCCTCTGCAATGCCCCACCCAATCCCCTTATATTTGTTATAATCCAAAACCAACCCAACCCAATACATATTTAAAATAACTAAAATAATATAAAGGTCAATTGTGCAGAAGGTCAACTAGGACCACTATATTTAGGTCAATTAGGACAAAAGGTCAACTGTAAAAGGTCAATTTGGGTAATACCACGCAAAAAAGATGGCACCACCCGGGAATGCTCTCGGGTGGCTCGAAGCAGAGGGTGGAGGGTGTTATTCTTGCCCGCTGTACCAGCCACCTGATTGGCTGAGCACCCTTTCCCAGGTGCAATATGAAATCTCTCTTTACTTGGAAATCTTTCTCTTAAAATATTTTTGATTTGGTAGATTCACGCGAAGGTTAGGGACCAGATATCGATTAAGTCAAACATGTAAATTAAACTGGACACTGAGAATGCTGCCTTCTGGTCTAATCCACAGTTCAGGTACAGAGAGGCCTTCGTCAGGGACAAAGGACATCCAATTGGATTCCGCAGTGTAAACGATGACCCCAAAATGAAGCACTTCCTGAACGCCAGTAAACTCCAGAGCGCGAAAGCATACAAGCAGCAATCCGCAGATTCCAGGTCTCAGTACAAGATGGAAATGGACCAGCCTGGATTCCGCCACGCGAAGCAGAGCCAGCAACAAGCCAGCGACGTCAACTACCGGCAGCATCTGCACCAGTACACCTGCGACCCCGAGCAACTCAACCTAAAGCACGCCAAGGAGGCCTATAAACTCCAGAGCGATGTAAGTCTTTTCTATAGACTCTTTGGTTGCCTTGTTTCAAGTTATCTTAAGTGAACTTGTAAAGCGCATGCTCTACATTGCACTTCTACAGCGCTCACTCACTATTGTATCTGCCTTTTAGAGCTCATTAAGGCTGGGGTTGGTGACCCACGAATAGTGAAGCCCACTGAGAAGCTATCACCTCAGACAATGTATATTTCTCTCATGTATACTCAGTGCAGATATCAGGAATCCTGACTGGATATTACTCTTCAGTCAGTCAATGCCCCAAGCTGTCATGGTCATCATTGTTTTTGAGGCCAGGCTTCAGGAATAAGTGGGCACTCTAGTGACTGGGCAGTACTGCTGCTGTTGAAGCTCTCAAGCAAAAGTACAGACTAAAGTTTAATACCAGTAATCAGAATGGCCCTACTGCTTCCCAAGGTTTGTGGTCTGTGCTATACCTGCAGGCCACAGGTTGGAATCCTAATAGGGATTACGACCTGTGACCTGCTGAGGTCCATACATTCAGAAGCATTGCATAGGGGGATAGTGATAGTAACACTTGGAATTTTCAGTGCTATGAAATGCTACAAATGGCAGTAGTAAGCTTTTGCTTTAAAACAAGTTAACATACTTACTGGTGGCATCTGGAGTAGCGTTAACTGATCTTACCTTCTCTCTCTCCCTCTCTCTCTCTCCCTCTTTCTTCTCTCTCTCTGCACTCATTTTCTGCTTCTGTCTCTCTGCTTCTCTTCCTCTCTCTCTCGCTCTCTCACTTAGAGTCTCATTGTTAAGTGTGTTTTCATTAGAGCCACAACATGAAAAAAACACATATATTGAAGTCAGGGACAGAGTTTTTCAATGGTTAAAAGTAGAATGAAAGGGGGGTGGTCAAGCGGCAAATCGAGCGGATGTTGTTCCTGTGAGTTCCCTTACAGAAGAGATGGCCTGGACCCTGTCGTTGGAGGAAGTCCAGCTGACTGGGACCCCATGTGAGGCGGAGGCTCTCTGGAACCGGGAGGAGGTCACCCGATCCGAATTGGTGGTGTAGGAGAGGAGATCGAACTCCCGGGTGTCACCCCGGAGTCCGGCGTGGCATGACAAGATGGTGGGCGGTGCTGTTAGAAGGCCCATTGAGGGGAACGGAGGCACGGGATGCCATCTCCTGTGCCTCGGGACCTGCCGTAGGAAGTGCCAAGTGATGCCTACCCTGGGACGGAATGGGGGCCTTGTGAGGAGCGACAGAGGTGAATGGCACCCTGGAGAGCAGCACCCGTTGAAGAGGAACAGCGAGCTCCGGAGCGCCTGGGGCACAGCAGGTGCGTGCAGAGCAATGGATGCTGTGCACCACACACCGCATGATGCGTGGCCCACTCCTGGATGCAGGGAGCATTGTGAAGAAGAGGCCACGTGAAGCAAGGGGCTCAGTCCCCCTCTTTAGTGAGGGGCAACGGCCTCAAGATATATAAAGCATGACAAAAGGGGAGGGGGCAGCTCCTTAATGTCGTGACCCGCACCTGGGGGTGGCCTGCTGCCTGAATATATAGCACCCTGAGAGGCGATTTGGAAGCCGTGGAGAGCACAGGTGAAACAGCGCAACCCTGGGGCTTGCTGGGCATTTTAGCAAGGGAATGCAGGAGCGCTCGCCTATCCCCCCTATTCAACGACTGAAGGCCTGCAACAGCATTGAGGAAGCGATGTCAGGGCCAACAACAAAAGCTAAAAGCGCATGCCCGGGGAACATCAAAGAGCTCCTACAGGTGCAGGAACGCATGGGGAAGAAGCAGCCGATTTCGGTTGATGCACAGGTCCACGTGCAGGCCTCACCCCAATCATCACAAGCGTCGCTGGACATTCCCTCTTTAAAGGTAGATCTCAGATCCATGCTCCTTGAACTGATGCAGGACATTCATGGTAGGGCCGACCAACTGGCTGGCTCCATCACAGAACTGAATGCACATATAAGGGCCGATGGCCTGGACAACGTGAAGATCACACTGGGGGAACAGGCTCACGAGCAAGCCCTGCTCACACAAAGAATGGACTGTATGGAACAGCAGATGGAAATCCTAATGCCTAAGCAGGAAGAAACTGAAAATCGCTCCAGGTGAAACAATGGCAGAATTCGGGCTATTCCGGGACATATTCCTGCTCAGTAACTGGGAGACTACATGGAGGGCTTGTTTCACCATATCTTGAAGCTGCTAGCAGGAGACAAGTTCATCCTGGATCCCACCTATAGTGCGTACACTTCATCTAAAATAAAAAAAACAAGCTTACCCCGGGCACTTTTTCAAGGGTGCACTTTTTCCACCAGAAGGACGCTGTAATGACAGAACAACATCATGTATAGAGAGCATAAACCAATGCTTTTCCAGGATCTCTCCCAGCTGACTCTACCGGGTTTCCCACGCTGGCTACTTTTCGACATCGGAGAGAGAAAGAATAACACGCCCAAAGAAGAAGAGGCAGCATCTGTTTGGGAGACGGAGCAGGCATCGACTGGAAAGGAGAGTGAAGGAGGTCGAGTGACTCTCTCTGAAAGCGTGGCAAGCTGAGGTGCCCGGCGGGCAGAGGCGGGCCTTCTTGATGGGGACTGCTCATGTACTCAGAGCCGAGTCCGGGTGACCTGAGGACGACAAAGAGCCTGCAAGGGGAAACTTGTCCCTGGGGTCGAGGTGGAGGCCCAAGTTGTTGGTAAAGCAAACTCTGAGACTCAAGAAGTACTGGGGGTTTATCACACTCATGGGAAGTAAAAATATCTTGGGATTGGAGGTGTGGGAGGCCGCAGTTTGGACTGTATTGCATCTGGCGTTGTAGGGGTGGGGAAGGTGGACGAGAGGGTCAGAGATGGTTAAGGGTCGGATTTTACTAACCAGGGCGCACAGCTTTGTGGTTATAGGCTGGTTTAGTTGGTTCACTTTTTATGATTTGGGTTTATGTTGGTTCTCTTTACATCACCAATGGTCACTGACGGAGGAAGAGGTCTGGGGATGGCCGAACCACACCCCGCCTGCATAGGGACTGTAGGCAGTCTAACGCAGTGCAGATAGACAACACCTTACTCCCGTGGCAGACCAGAGAGTGGGCTCTTGGAATGTCCAGGGCCTTAATTCCCCAGTAAAACCGAAATCAGTTTTAAGGAGGATGAGGGAAGTACAGTGGCAAATTGGGTTTCTTCAGGAAACCCACTCCCTGGCGAGAAACGAATGAGGGATGGGGTCTACTCACGGGGCTACTTTACCACATCAGGGTGGAATACCAGAGGGATGGCAATACAAAACATAGTTTGCAGCTAAGGATACTCTCAGGGACCCCAAAGTGAGATTTGTTGTTATCAAGAGCTGACTTTATGAGCGCATGATAACATGCATGGTGGTTAATGGCCCTAACAAGAATCCGAATGGCGACTTCCTCCGCTTGATCCCGGTGGTACATGCTTTCACAGAAGGATAACTTATTCTGGGAGGTCTTCAATTGCGTGGTAAATCCACTCATGGACAAAACCGCACTGGCTGGTCCAGCGGACTTGAGAACCTTAGGAGCACTTACGAGGTTACTGAGGGGACTTGATCTAATGGAGGCCCTGCGATTTCACCCCCAAGGGGAGAGGGACTACACGTTCTACTCCGCAGCGCACAGAAGCTGTTCGAGGCTAGATATGCTCCTAATCACCCCATTACTGATCCCCAAAACCCAGGCAGTAGATAGAGCCAGTGGTAATAACAGACCATGCACCAGTTATACTTACATGAGTGGGTTTAGCGCCCCTCCCCAGGGAGCAGGCATGATGGTAAATAAAGGAGACGGCACTAAGGGATCAGGTGACTAAGCAACACATCATGGACACCACAGGCAACTACTTTCGGGAGAACGATCAAGGTACGCTTCATCCTGGCCTGGTATGGGACGCGGGTAAAGCGGTCATCAGGGGGGAGCTTATTGGGAGGACTGCAGGTTTAATGAAGGCTAAGACCTTAGTGCAGGAAGATCTGGAGCTGGAGGTTAGGACTATGGAGAAGGAGCATAACATGAAAAACACTTTGTACGCTGTGAATAGTCTGATCAAAGCTGGACGCGCTGCACATGGGTCAATCAGCCTCGGCGGTCTTACACATTAAGCAATTCTATTATTTAAAATGGTATAAGGGAAACAGAATTATGACAGCCAAATTAAGACAAGTAACATTGCTCAATTGCATCAGGGCTCCAAGTGACATCTTGGGGGTAATTAGGCACGGGGAGTAGGTGAAGACTCGAATCATAGAAACCTTTTACGAGTGGCTCCTGAAAGGAGATGAAGAGGGGAATGGGGAGGACTTGGAGGGCTTTCTTAACTCAACGCATATCCTGCAGCTCTCTGAGGCAGAGTGAGAAGGACTGGAAGGTCTGATCACGCCTCTGGAGGTGGCAGGGGTCATCTGATCCCTGCCGCATAACAAAGCGCTGGCCCTGATGAGTTCTCTGCAGCTTTCTATAAAGAGTTTTGCCCCACACTAAGCCTCCACCTAACAAAGGTTTTTTAACTTGTTCCTCCACACTGGAAAGATCTCAGAAACCATGATGGAGTCGAGAACAACACTTCTATTCAAACCCGGGAAGAGCCCACTGCAGTGTAACTACTATGGGCTGATAGCGCTGCTAAACAGCAATTTACATTTTTTTGCCAAGATCATGGCCAATCGGCTAATATAGGTTATCCTGAAATTGATTGATGGGGGCCAAACAGGCTTTATTCGACAACATCCGGTGCATAATGAACCTAATAGAATGGGGCGGCAGCTCACAGCAGATATCGGTTCTTTTATCGTTGGATGCAAATAAAGCATTCGACTCTGTAAAAAGTCCCTATATAGCGAAGGTGTTATCAGTTTATGTGTTTGGAATGAATTTCACGAAATGGGTTCTTGCCAGCTTCCAATCCACGTTCACGATAATCAAAGTGAATCAAAACTTCACTAAACCAATTACCATTGGGAAAGGTACCCGTCAAGGATGTCCCCTGTCCCCACTTATTTTCTCCATAGCAAAGGAACCCCTGGCACACAAGATAGGAAATGATGAGACCATTCCAGGCATCTCAGTAGAGAACAGGCAACATAAGATCATCCTGTATGCAGACAACATTGTTCTCTTCCTAGGAAAGGTCACCGAGTCCAGGCCGAGAGCCATCACAGTTCTAGAAAGTTTCAGAGAACTCTCAGGGCTCATGATTAATTATGACAAGTCAGTTGGGTAGAACATTGATGAATCTGAGCGCACACTGAGGGCACTCCATTCAGTTTCACAAGTCAAGTGGGCCAATGACAAACTGAAGTATCTAGGGGTGATCTTGACGCCGATTTATGAGACTCTTCATAAGGCCAATTTCCTGTCACTGCTTAGAGAGTGCGAGGAGGAACTGGACAGATGGGATCTGCAACACATCTCCTGGCTGGGTAGAATCACAGCAGTCAAAATGTCCCTGATCCCAAATGTACTCTACACCTTCCATGCCCTCCTGGATTGACGATAGTTCAAAATGCTGGCATTCATTTGGAGTAAAAAGCGACCTAGGTTAGCCAGGAAAATGCTAACATGCTCGCTATGGATGGCGGCCCTAGGGGTTACCTCAATCAAAAGGCACCTGATGGCAGCCCAGATAAGATTAATGCTTGAATGGATTCGCCATGAGGGGACGACACTGGTGGGGTTGGAACAGGGGGTCACAATGATGCCTCCCATTCATCTGCCATTCATGTATGACTCCATCGGGGAGTGCGGGAGGCAGTTACTTCGAGCCACAGAGGTCTCTCAGAGATACTGGTAAAGAGATTGCAACATGTTGGGAGTCTCTCCGGGTCTGGGGTTGCTCTTGCCAGTCATTGGGAGCCTAGAATTCTCACCAGGGATGGAAAAACAGACATTCAGGAAATGGGAAGTGGGTGGCACGCTCAGGCTGGGTCAAATGTCTGTAAACACCACCCCACTCACATATGAGGAATGGAAAACAAAATCCTTGTTGACTGAGATTGAAAGGCATAGACATATGCAGGTCAGGCACTGGGTTACCAACCCAGAGGTAAAGAAAAGGTGTGTTAGGCCTCCCAAGGGATTGGAACTACAATTGGTAGAAGGGGCCTCCTCAGGCCAGACGGCACAGTGTTACAGGTTGTTAGATTCTGCACAAAACACGGACACACTGACACACATGCATAAATTGGAAGAGGACCTAAACATTGAGATTCAAACAACTTTGGGGGAACATATCTAGGAACGGGCGGATAAGGCATCGTGCTGCACAAGTATTAGGGAGTGCACCTACAAAATCCTCCTGCGATGGTACATATCCCAAACTAGGCTTAATGGGTTTGATAAAAACATATCTGCTGAATGCTGGCACGGTTGTGTGGAGAGGGGTATGATTGAACACTTATGTTGGTCATGCAGGGCATCACAGATATTTTGGAAGGCGATACTATCGCATATAAGAGACTTATAAGAAACCTAGCCGGTGCATCCCTTCCATAGGACCTCAAAGTGATCATTCACAGAGATTCGGATAAAGAGAGGGTATACCCACTTCGATGGCCTAGAGCCAAAGAAATCACACAGCTCTTATTAGCTGCCAGGCTGACTCTGGCTCAATCGTGGAAGACACGAGAGGAGGGCCCGATTGTTGACCAAAGGTGGGTCCGAATCTGGACCCTAATTGCTATGGAAAAGATCACAGCGATTTTAAGTTTGTTTGTTTGTTTGTTTATTCATTTATAATGTGCACCAGACCCAAGGGTATCCGGGTGCAACAGTTACAGGATATGCAAAGCTTAGGTTCAACAAATTACACAATAAGGTATATAGACAAATCAAATATATAAGCATTTATAAATTCAGAATATTTACATATTTACAGAGCAAAGAGGTCAGATGTATACGATTAGAGAAATCCCAATTACCATGCAGGGTACTCGCAAGGATAGGCTAAAGATCAGCGGACTTGAGCCAGTTTATGTAGTTGAGTCGGAATTTCGTGTAAGGTTGATCTTCTCTGATGGTATGTGGCAGGGAGTTCCAAAGTTGGGCAGCTTTTACAGGGAAGCTGCAACCGCTAACCTTAGAATGCTTGAATCTTGGGATAGTGAGAAAATTGGAATTAGAGTGTCTCGTGGGTCTAGTAGAGGTTCTCCTATGGAATCTGTTCATGAGATAGGTGGGGGCTGCGTTATTCAATGCTTTTATGTGTAAGGGATGCCGTTTTAAGCTGAATTTTGTTAAGGGTCGAGAGCCAGTTATTTTGGTGTCTAATTATAGTTATGTGTGTTTTCCTGGTCACACAGAGAGCCGCTCTTAAGGTGTTGTTTTGGAGGATTTGCATCCTCTGGATAATCGATTTGTTGTCCCCGATATATAGGGCATTACAATAATCAAGTCTCGAAAGTATAAGCGCTCTGGCCAGGATAATGCAGTTTTCATTAGGGAGAAAGGGTTTGCCAGTTCTAATGAGCTTGCAAGTGTAGGCTGTGGCGGATGCCATAGCGTTCACTTGTTTGGAGAAGGAGAGGGTAGAGTCAATGTAGAAATGAAGGGTCTTGACCTCCTTTGCAACCTTGATGAGATTGCCATCAATTAAAAAGGGGGAATTGGCCTGGTCTATTTTTTTGAGATTAGTGTGGGTGCCCAGGATGATAAATTCTGTTTTATCATCATTCAGGCATAGACCATGGGTAGCCATCCATGCCTGGATGATGAGGTACAACCTATTCACCAAGGCCAAATCCTTAACGTAATCCCCTGAAAGTGGGAGGAGTAACACATACAAAACTTTCTACACCGATTGGCTCCCGGTAATCACAGCATTGCAATCCCAGGAGCAGTTATATCGCAAATCACTCATTCTAGAAAGTTTCCATTTGTTGTAACCCAGGGGATTTTGGTGGCCCAAAGGACGAAAGTAAAGAGCGAGGTCTGGAACGGATATGGGGGCAGAGGTGTGGAGAGAGTGAACTCCGACAATGAAATAATGTCAGGATTTATATGGTGATGTATTGTCAATTGTTTTCTTTCACTTTTTGCTAGATCGATTCTGTTGGTTGTACCTGACCCTACTTGAATTGTTAAAATAAAATGCAAAATAAAGCTTTAAAAAAAAAATAGACCGAGGCAGCATTGACAGAGGCATGACCTGTAACAGAGAATGCCCTGGTATTTGGAAACATACACTGTATATAATATGTCCTGCAGTTTCACAGAAAGTAAGCATTGTGCAGATGGGGGCCGATAAGGGAAGGAGATGACTCTGCAAGGGTTGTCGGAACTAGGCGCCGGGGACTCCTGCTGTCTATTTATCTATCTATCTATCTATCTATCTATCTATCTATCTATCTATCTATCTATCTATCTATCTATCTATCTATCTATCTATCTATCTATCTATCTATCTACCTATAAAGCGCTGAAGCCCTCGGGCATCCAGGCGCTGAGACAGAGAAAACATAAGACAAGAAAGAACTACACAACAAAACACTCTGGGATCCATCCTAAGCGAACAACCTGGTCTTAAGGAGTTTCCTGAAAGTGGAATGATTTTCTTCCTTCCTAAGTGATTGAGGGAGCTCATTCCAGGCCTGCGCCACCCGAACAGGGAAGGAGTGGCCATTCCCCCAGACTCTTTTTTAAATTGGTTGACCTTCAGGGTACAGTCCTCTGTTGAACGTAGGGTCCTACTGGGTCTGTAAAACTCCAGTTTCAATTTTAGGTATTGGGGTGCGGACCCAAGGACAGTTTGTTGTTTTCTATTTTTTGTTCATAATTAGTGTTTGTGCAATCAGGGGTCATCAGCCAAAATGAAACATGTCCTTGGTGTTCGCAGAAGAAACAGATCATTGGCTTAGTTCTGGAAAGGAGGGACATTTTTAGAGACAACTTGATGGGCACTCTCGGCAAAATATTCTATTTTGAAAGAAGGACTTTATTTAATTGTATTAACATTGTGAACTGTCTCTTTTCACAATGTAGCGCTTCTAATGATCACTTCCAAATATATTGTATTCATTGTAAGGACGTTACACTTTATGGATCAGGATATAGGAGTCCATGGACCTAAGGGGTGGTGGAAGGGAGTTCCAAAACTGAGGGCTGGCCACAAACAAACACGTGTCCCCTCTGGTGATGCAACGGGGGCTGGGGCGGAGAATGGGGCCACCAATCGGTGTTGAAAAGCAGAATGGTGACAGCGAGTAGGATGGTAGGATCTGATTCTATTGGCAAGCTACGATGTGACTAGTCCATGGATGCATTTAAATACCAGGCAAAGTGTTTTAAAGACAATTAGTCCCTGACGAGGACACAATCAGAATGATACAAGCATTCTGATTGGCCCTCGCCGGGGCTTTGCCCAGGGATTCCAGCTGCCTTTTCCACGGTGGGGGGCGTGGCAGCCCCTCAGCCAATGAGGAGGCTCGAAGGGGGCCATCCCCGCTCCGTGCCTTCCCACGGCTGAGAAGCTGCCTTCGCCCTCCGCCGAGGACTCAGGTATTTTTTTTTTATTCCATTCCCTCCCACCTCCCCCACCCCACTTGCGTTCAGCCTGCTTTGTCCCCGGTGGGGGATGATGGCAGCCTCCAGCCGTGTGGAGACTCGGAGCGGGGCCATCAGAGTTAAAACTCTGGGGGGTTTCTGGAAAAGAACAATTTAACACAGTAAAACAGAGGATAACATAATATAATAGATACAATGGATGAATAGTTAATGATCAGGACTCTGTCATTTTACTCACTTTCATCCAAGAGGACAAACCAAAATGGGGAATGCAGAGTTCTCGTATATGCTTTCCTACTGAATAGATTTTTCATATAAAAGTACATTTCTAAGTGATTGAATAGATTGACAATTTTCTAATGCACCTAATTTGAGATGAGTCACTGATCAATGATCTGTCCCAAATTCTTTGCCTATTGTGGTGTTTATATTGGGCTTGTGAAATTGACTCCCAATGTATTACTATCATACATTTCCAGGTGAAATACAAGTCTGACTTAAACTGGATCAGGGGCGTCGGCTGGACACCGCCCGGCTCCCATAAGGTGGAGATGGCTCGACGGGCTGCCGAGCTTGCTTATGCTCAGCAGGTGGATTCACGGCCCACTTCTACAGAGCCCGAGCATCATCAGGTGAGAACACAATCATATGCTGAAATACCCTGACCTGCGATAGAGGGTCATTGCCCAACGGTATGTACGATTCCCCGATCTCTACCAAAACACACACATTTTAGTGCCATTGCTGGTAGACCCTAATCTTAATGTCTCAATTTCACTATGTGCTGTTGCATTGCAAACTATGTAAGCTTGACTACTAGCCTATATAACTAAATAGAAATGGGTGCAGCGGTATAGGATTTACCAGCGATGAAGACGCATGCGTATGGGTGAGAGAGAAGATACAAGATAAGTCAAGAGTTGGCATTATACCTAAAGCACCCCCACTCTAAGTGTCTCCCCCAGTCTTGTACTGAGAATCTACCATCCTTCAACCAAGCCCATGGTGAGGACTCCGTTCTCCCAGGACCTCTGGTTCACTCAGACACTTTATCACCTCCAGGCTCTTGCACGAGCCAAATTCAGGGTGGGACCCTTTGCACCCATCTCCAAGAATGCCAGCGACACGTATGTAATTCCTCATAGGTAGTCCAGCCATGCTTTGATGACAACAGGAATGTAGTGAGAGACAGGATGACATCTATCGAGGAGCATAATCACGGTAGATTAAGACCAAGGGTAGGACTAAGTAGAGATGTGCGTTATCAGAGTTGAATTCAATAGCTGTCTGCAGTTGTTGCAGACGGGGATGATAAATGTTGTATAGGGGTTTGGGAATGTTACAGGGAGGTGCACTATATGTTTTCATAAGTTATAGAAGCATAGAGAGGATCTGAAGTACAGACAGATACATTCATACCAGAAGGCAGCACCGTTTATAAGTGGAGGCATGGTGGATGAACATGACCAGCAATACAATGACATATCTTCCCACCAGTGAAGATCTGATACTGACATGACTCTGCAGCAAAGGAGATCTATGGAGTGAACGAGGTAAAAGATCAAGAAGGACTACAAGATCAATGTCAAATGTAGGGTTAAAGGAAAGAAGAAAGAAAATTGATGGTTGAGAAAAGAGGGGGGGGGGGATAACCTGCAACAAGTCTTTCTTGAACATAGTGTGTGACTAGCTTGTACTGTTGTCCTACAGGATAGGGACTTTGAAAAGTGTTCAATGGATCGAGTACTTCTCAACATGCTTGGCACTCTTTCCTTGACCTCATGAGGAAGACCCGGTGCGGTTGCTCTGCTAGGGTTTGGACTTGGGATCAGCAGGCCACACACAGACAGGTCTCTGTAGCAAACCCATTAACCTGCTGGCTTGGTACTGAGAGACATTCCCGGTCATGGGACACGTGTGAAGTGATAGGGTGAAAGATGGAAATGGGAAAGAACCCGTAAATCATCAGAGAGGACACACACACACACACCCCTATTTGGCTGTGCAGTGTTTAAAGCACAGGGTCAATAGCTGAACCTTGAAGGGCACCGTAGGAATTACCTGAAAAGATAGACTATTCCAATGCATATACCAGTACTAGACATATCCAAGCTAGGAAGCAGATCACCCAGAGGTACAGAACAAGATTATGGTTGTCATAATTCCATGCAGTGCTTAAGACCTCCCATTTTGAAGGTGTTGGTATAACAGGTGTTACTATGACCCATTCTAATATTGTTTTATTTATCAACCTCGCAAGGATGAAGCAGCGTAGGCCCTTCAGAGTTCAAACCCATGACTGCAGGCTGCACATATACTTCTGAAGCAAACACTTAACCTGAGGCCAAATGGCATAGAAAGAAAGAAGATCACTGCCTAGCAACTACCTGGCAATGACGAGGATAGGTTCTGGGGCGAGGGTCTCAGGGGAATTTGTGGGGAATATGCCAGATTGTGAACGAAATGGAAGGGGCATGGTTTAGCATTTTCTTCTACAGCAACTGATCCTCACCAGATGTATAACCTTAGACTAATCTCTGTCTGCTCCCCATAGTAGACTGAGGAGCTGAGATTATGCAGAGGTTATGAATCTGTGGGGATGCTCTTGCTATAGAATTATTATTACAGGGAACTTTTGCTGCTCCAGCAAGGAATCTCCACCAGAGTCATACCCATAGGCCAATCACTGGCCACCAGGCTTCAGAGTATCTCGGGGAGCGGACATTATGCTAAGGTTATGAATCTGGGAGGATTCCTTTGCTGGAGAACTATTGTCACTGGTTAGTAAAATGTTCTTCTACAGCAAGGGATCCTCGCCAGATTCATAACCTTAGACTAATCTCTGGCTGCCTGGCAGGTCCCCATGGTAGCCTGAGGAGCTGAAATGTTGCAGAGGTTATGAATCTCTGGGGGGTGCTGGAGAGAATTACTTTTACAGGGAACCTTTGCTACTCAGCAGGGAATCTCCACCAGAGTCATACCCATTGGCCAATCACTGGCTATCAGACTATTCTTCAGAGTATCCCCGGGAGCTGAGATTATGCTAGGGTTATGAATCTGGGAGGGATTCTCCTGCTGGTGAACTATTGTCACAAGTGGGTCACATTTTCCTCTACAGCAAGGGATCCTCACCAGAGTCATAACCTTAGACTAATCTCTGGCTGCCTGGCTGGTCCCCATGGTAGCCTGAGGAGCTGAGATGATGCTAAGGTGATGAATCTGTGGGGGGTACTCTTGCTGGAGAATTGTTATTACTGGGAGATTATCCTACTCCAGTAAGGAATCCGCAACAGATTCATAACCTTAGAGTAATCACTGCGTGCCTGGCTGGTCCCCATAGTAGCCTGAGGAGCTGAGCTATTATGCTAAGGTGATGAATGTGACAGGACACCGTTACAGTTAAGTAACATTTCAATGTTTGGTGTCTCTTTCTACAATGTCAATTCACTTTCTTCTTTCTCTCTCCTATTCTCTCCATCAGCAGGGAATGCACACTCAGCCGGGAGACGACCCCTTCCAGCAGAGTGGAATCAATCCCGATGCCTCGGAGATGCTGCAAATCAGAAGGAAGAAGATGCAGCCAAGGAAGAAATAACAACTCAGACTCTTGTGCAAGGTTAAGGCAGCCAGTAGAGAGGGGAATTCCTGAAAAACACAAGTTCTGCTTCCATATACTTGCACCGTGGAACTATTTGTGGGGGGTTATTTTGGCTAGTCGACTGAGCTGCCTTGAGAAATACCTTATGATTGACACCTTGAGTAGTTATACCCTGAGGATTTGATCTTCCTCTTGATATCTGAGTGGATGTGTTTGCTCAATATTTCTGATTGCGTTCATTTAAAAGTTGTACACAACATTAGTACTAGAAGACTGGCGGGTTCAGCTTTGTACTAAAAGAGAGAACACAGATTATATTTAGATTGTAGAATTCTAAAGGCATTTGTATTTAATAAATTAAAAGAGTCTTAGTTTTAAAAACCTTGTATTCCAGCTTCTTCAGGAGGAAAGTGTAACATTGCATTGAATGAAGAATGTTTGGTGGGAAGGGCATTTTTCTATGCATTGCTTATTCAAAACAATTGTGGTCTTGGTGAGATCCCCATAAAACGAATACGAACCCAAACTGGAGCATTCCATACTCTAAGATCTACCAATGCCGACTGAATAATTAATACACCAGCAGAAGCGAAACATGTGTATTTTTACATTTACCACTATTCACAACTAGTGATGCCATTGCATTGTACACAGGGCACAGATAAAGCGTTTGATTTTGCGATGCTATGAGTTATGCCCACTATGCACTGAGAGCGGATGTTCATTCTGAGAGTGCCATGTTGTAGCCTTAGTACATCATGCTCATCCTCAGAATGCAGACATGTAGTCTAAGTAAGTTTAGCATGTTCATCCTAGGGTCCACTGTGGTAGCCTCAGCTTTGTAGCATGGTAGCCTGAGTGTGCAGTGTTGAATACTCAGTTAGCTCAGCATGTTCATCCTGAGGATGCAGATGTGTAGCCTGAGTAAGTTTAGCTTGTTAATCCTAGGGTCCACTGTGGTAGCCTCAGCTTTGTCGCATGGTAGCCTGAGTGTGCAGTGTTGAATATTCAGTTAGCTCAGCATGTTCATCCTGAGGGTGCAGATGTGTAGCCTGAATAAGTTTAGCTTGTTAATCCTAGGGTCCACTGTGGTAGCCTCAGCTTTATAGCATGGTAGCTGAGTGTGCAGTGTTGAATCCTCATTTAGATCAGAATGTTCATCCTGAGGGTGCAGATGTGTAGCCTGAATAAGTTTAGCATGTTCATCCTAGGGTCCACTGTGGTAGCCTCAGCTTTGTAGCATGGTAGCCTGAGTGTGCAGTGTTAAATACTCAGTTAAATCAGCATGTTCATCCTGAGGGTGCAGATGTGTAGCCTGAGTAAGTTTAGCTTGTTAATCCTAGGGTCCACTGTGGTAGCCTCAGCTTTATAGCATGGTAGCCTGAGTGTGCAATGTTGAATCCTCAGTTAGCTCAGCATGTTCTCCCTGGGAGTGCAGTGTTCACACCTCAGTATAGCATATTCATCTGAGGGTGCAGTATTGGTGAGTGGAAACATTTATTACGTGCATAACACTGAATATGCTACCTCAAGCCACCTCAGTTAGCAAAACATAGTCATCCTGAGGGGGCAAATTTGCACCCTCGGTTAGTATATCATGTTCATCCTGAGGGTGCTGTGTTGTAGCCTCACTTAATATACTATGCAATACTTAGGCTGCAGAATGTTAGCCTCAGTATAGCATCTTCATCCCCAGGGGGCAGTGTAGTAGCCTCAAAAAGTCTGGCATGTTCATCATCTGGGTGGTGGAGTGGAGTATCCTCAGTTGGTAGAGCACTTTCATCTTGAGGATTCAGAGTTGTAGCCTCACTTATTATACCATGATCATCCCGAAGAGGTAGTGTTGTAACCTTAGTTAGTATACATTGTATGGTCTTCTTGAAAATGCAGTGTGGTAGCATCATTTAGTATGGGATTCTTACCCTGAGAATGCAGTGGTTTAACCTTAATTAGCACCCTGTGGGTGGGAGACAGCCAATCAGAAGGATAGAAAAGCGGGCTGATATTCCTGATCTAGCCCGCATTCAAAGCTGCCTGATCGCTGGCTCCCCAGTCCGCCATCTTTCCCCACAGTCGCAGTGATTTTGCCCCCCTATCCCCACTTACCTGTTTGCTGGGGTGGTGATTACTCCTGCAGCTTCACTCCTTGCTCCATTTGTTCGCCTCAACCATGGCAGCAATTATTACACAGTATTTTCATTCAATGAACGGGAAATGCGCAGCGCCCTATTCATTGAATGAAAATACTTTTTTTAACACCCAGGGTTACTGCTTTAGTAACCCGGGGTGCTAATTGTGTTATTAACTCGTTCCATGGGCTATACCGAGGGTAATGTCCTGGTGCCCTCACCTCGGGCTGACGGCCGTTCCCCCGGTTTAGCCCATGGAACGGGTTAATAACGCCATATTAGTATACCATGTAATCCTAAATACACAGTGTTGTAGCCTCAGTTGGTATAGAATGAACACCATGAGTGTGTGGTGGTGTGTTCCTAGTTGCTGTTGCATGTAATCCTGAGAATGCAGTGTTGCAGCCTCCGTTAGTCTGGCAGGCTTATCCTGAGGTTGCAGTGCTGGTGCCTCAATTAGTATAGCAGGTAATCCTGAGGACTCAGTGTTGTAGCCCCAGTTAACATGCGCATTCTCAGGGTGCAGTGTTGTAGCCTCAGCTGGTATAGCATGCAATGTTGAGGATGCAGTATTGTAGCCCCAGTTGTCACAGCATATCCATCATGAGGATGCATTGTTGTAGCCTGAGCTATTATAGCATATCCATCATGAGGATGCATTGTTGTAGCCTGAGTTATTATAGCATATCCATCACGAGGATGCATTGTTGTAGCCTGAGTTATTATAGCATATCCATCCTGAGGATGCATTGTTGTAGCCTCAGTTATCATAGCATATTCAACCTGAGGATGCATTGTTGTAGCCTGAGTTTGTATAGCATATCCATCATGATGATGTATTTATTGTGGTAGCCTCAGTTAGCATGGTATGTTCGTTTTGAGAATGCAGTGTTGCAGCCTCCGTTAGTCTGGCAGGCTTATCCTGAGCATGCAGTGCTGGTGCCTCAATTAGTATAGCATGTAATCCTGAGTACACAGTGTTGCAGCCCTAGTTAGCATGGCCATTCTCAGGGTGCAGTGTTGTAGCCTCAGTTGGTATAGCATGTAATCCTGAGTACACAGTGTTGTAGCCTCAGTTAGCATGGCCATTCTCAGGGTGCAGTGTTGTAACCTCAGTTGGTATAGCATGCAATGTTGAGGATGCAGTATTGTAGCGTCAGTTGGCATGCAGTTAGTAGCGTATGTTCATCCTCATGATGCCGCACTGTGCCTTTAGTTAGCATAGCATAAGTGGTTGCTGTGTCCTCAGTTGGTTGATATTTCATGCACATCCTTTGGTGCAACAGTCCCAGTGCTTATGGGTCCCTGGACACAAACAACGCAAGAGTGTTTTACTTGGAAGAGAGACTTATTTTTATCTTTCCGAAATGCAACACACTTCAATTATCTTGGTATCCCTGTGTAAGGCAGATGCCATTAAGCCATTGTAGATCTTCGTGGTGCCCAGTGCAAGCTTCACACGAGGCCTCACATGGAGGCCTCATGTGAAGAAAAGACACGTGCTCACAAAGAAAAGACGTTTGGAAGGAGAAACTGACTCCAACCACAAAGGTGAAGCAGGGGTTAAACTGGTGATGCAAAAAGAAACATTTGTTGATTAGAGCACCATTTTAGTTACATAGGATACCAAGAGAACACTTGCTTGGTACTGGCTGCACCGTTTTGGCGAGGCCAGGGGAGGAGTAGCAGCTTTTAGCCTGAGGGGCAGGTCCAAACTTCTGACCCAGGCCCACAATACAGCGTCCAAGACTTCCGGAACAACTAAACCTAATACCACCCACTCCCCCCTTGTAGTCCTTGACATTACTTGCCTTTTATGCAACATATCTTTCAGCTGTGTTTGTGTTTTCCTAGGGACCAGGCCCCAGGGTACCTCCCCCACATACCACACCTGGTAAAATTACTTTGCCAGGATAATATAATTTGGTGAAATGGGAAACCTGGGGTTTGAACCCAGGTTTCTTGTGTCCCGGTTTCCAACTGGACAGCAGGCTACATCTCCATTGGTAGAGCAGAGTCCGGGAGCCTGGCTTTCATGTAAGAGCCAAACACGCGCTGGCGTGGCAAAAGATCCATATCTAACCTGCTGCCTCCCCACCGCACAACACACAATCAATACCTGCCACCCTGTTCCCCACAACACAAGGACCTCACTTGGCATACTGCCTCCCCGCCAATATTTATGGATGGATTAACACTATAGATGATAAACCCACATGAGTGAGACTTGCCCTACTAACCATTAAGTGATGGAAAGTGATTTGCTTAGGGTACCATAATACGTCAAATGTGGTAGGTGGGGATTTAAGCCCAAGCTTCCTGGTTCCACAGTTTTAAACTTAGCCGGCAGAGGGGACTTCATCTTCTCCGGTTCCATCTTTAATAATGGACCCAACAAAATGCTTTCTGGTGAGTTGTTGTTCGGAAGGTACACTAGAACACTGTTCGATAAACCTGGTATTCAAAGCACCAGGTCACATAACAATGCAACCTGACCAAATATAAGCAAAGTCTTAATTTTGAAACATAGGCTCATAAAGCAAGTATGGATCACTTTGTCAGGAAAAAGGAAAGGTATTAAGCCTGCCCCACAATCGGGTACAGTGGCATGCAGGTTAGGCACAGATCTCAGGAACAGGCATTCAATCTGCTGGCCTATGTTTCCAGATGTGTACCTCAGTCTCATTTACCCTATTTTCCTTTCCCATCACACTCCGGTGTCCTTCCATTTGCACCCCATCCTTCATGCCACTTCAGCGTCTGCCATACAATTACATTCCAGACTTCCTTTCTCCTTTTGCACCATCCCTTCCCTTACCCTTTCGCACTGTCTCTTAACCCTTAACTAAATCCCCTTCCCTTGCACTCCCTTTACTCCCCCACATTGCTCAGTCACCAATTCCTTGTAACGCCGCCCCCCCCCCCTTTCCATTGCCCTGGCTCAACAGACGACCTCAATTTGCTAATCAGCCTCTGCCAGGCACGACGAAAGGCAGTGCTTGGGGTCTTGTTGGTAAATGCGGCTATGGGGTCTGCCCTTGGACAATGCGGAGCAAAATATGCAGGGGGGACATGGCTTTTATTGCGCTCCCAAGATGCATTTTCAGGAAAGTCGGCCGCATATTTCAGTTCATGGAACCAGAGGGAACGGCAAGAGTCTATCATGGATCTGTTGATGGAGCAAGACTAAGATCGAACTATCATATTAAGTTGTGTTTTCAAGTAAGATGGAGGGGGTTTTGTGCATGTGCTTATGTTCTGTGTGTGTGACTATTGCGATGTGGTTGAGTGTTTTTGCAATTGGGTAAAGTATATGTTTAAGAATGCATCTGCATTCATGTGACTATATATATGTATATCAAAATGTTGTTTATATGTATATGTGTCTTTTGTTGGTCAGATAAGAATGTTTCTAGACAAGACAAAAAATGATAAAACTTAGGGGGTTCACTCAGAGTTGGGTAGTATTGGTAAAATCAGTGGATTTTTCTGTTGGCCCAATACAAGGTTTGATGAAATACCACTGGCAGTATTCCATGGGAATACCAATGGCGGTATTCCATGGGAAGGCCGACGGTAGTATTGTAAGCAGACTTTCTGCTGAAAATCTGCCTATTTTTACCTCCAGCTAAGAGGTGGAATTAAAAAAAGTCAAACTGGACTCAATGTTCCTGAAAGGAAATGTCCCTGTATAGGTGGGAAGTGTAGGCACTTTCTTTTAATATAGTGAAACATGATTTTTTTATAAAGGGAGATTGTAAGGGGATGAAAAGATGGTCATCTCTGAAGCCCCCCCTCACTCCATACCCATGTTTTGCATAAACGGCTCAGAATGGAACATTAGCGCATAGAAAGTGTACTGCAGTGATATAAAACAATAATGTGCATAATCCATATGCACCTTCCCTTTGAAGGTGGAAATGGCTGACATTTTCTTTTAACAACACTTCATCATTTTTTATGACCACTTACAGAGGTGACGTTTCTAAAATACCTCCTGGAGGCATTCTGAAAATACTATCTCTGCCGGTGGTAAACTCTGAATTGAACGGATTTTCACAAAAACAATGGCAGAGGTGGTAACTTTCTACAGCGGTATCTCATGAAACAACTCCACGCGACTCTGAATGACCCCCTTACTATGCAGTCTGCTAATATTTAATACTTGAATATTACATCTTTCTGTGTGTGCTTTTCAACTGTGCCCAATAGTGTGTACAGCAAACAATCCAACAGCCATTTCTATAAGCCCTATTTACAGTAATATTTATTTATTTATGTATTCACATTTGTTGAGCGCACAACAGCCCAAAGGCATTGTGGCGCTTGTTACAGTGGGTGATCATAGCTTAGTTACATAAAAAACAACAGACAATCATAATATGATATCCATCGATGCCATTAAAATCTTTTCGTTCTGAGCTCACCGGGAATCAAGAAATTCACCAGAGGAAGGGAGAAGCATTCTTAAAGAATGAAACTTGGTACAAACTCTAAGTAATGGGCCCTTACTTCCTTGGCAAGTAGGAGCCGTGATAAACTGCTGACGATTGTAACAGATCAATTGTGTATAGCCCAAAGCAGTGCCAATATTACCATCTAGGGTCATAGAATCTTGTCATTCAAATGCATACATTGGCATAGGGCAATATGAACATTGCCATGTGCCTAAGCTCTTCTTACTCTCAGTTACCCACTGTGGAGGGCCATGTGTGGGCACCACCTTGGCACATCTGCAAAACTGCTGAAATCAAGACAAATGTTTCACTCAATCTAAACAAAAACAGAGCAGGCCTGAGAGCATTCAGTTATTTAAGGCAGGCTAGATTATGAAGTAGTGTTAAAAGTTATTGCCCCGTATCACATGCGCATAACCTTGTAACTTGTGAACTCTTTGATTTAGTAGTATCGATTACTCAGTAGCCGAGAATGGCAATCTGCTATTCACTTCATTCAAAGAATCATGTACTCCACAGTTTTATCAAACAATTGATGTTTTAATGTCAATTAACAAAACATCCTGTATATCATCAAATGCTTTAGATTCCCTTATGCCATGCCAACCTGTTTCAAGCTATCCTTGGTCTCTCTCAAGGCTCTCTGCTACTGTTAAATTATAGGCAGTAGAGGAAGCATATATTGAAGAGCTGTCCTGTGAAACTCATGTCCACATTTGTGGATCTGAGTATTGAATTCCCGATTTAGTCAGCATTGTGTAAAAATGCCCTTGGGCATGTGTACAGTAGTGGAGTCTATAGTATCCAGATAACGGCGTGCTTTATATTAGGGAGTAGCCTAGCTCTGTTTGTTGTCCGCAAGCTCACATGTTAGACATAGTTAAAAAAAGAGACCGATTAAATTGACCATGTACAATGGTGATCATGTGCTCACAATGTATTTACGTGATTAAGGGCCTGATTCATAGAAGGGTTTTATAATGTCGCCATCCCATAGGAAAATGTTCCATGAGTCAGGCCCTAAATCACACACATGTGGTGCATTGATGTCTACAAATTAGCAGAAAATCAATGCGGTTAAACCTTTGGAATAGCACTAGTGTACCAAAATATCTTAAAAAATACAACGAAAGAAAAAAGAGAAATGAAAAAATGTTATCAAGAAAAAACGAATGCATAGTTAGGACATTAAAATATGCAAATTAATACCTAGACACATTGCTTACAAATTTGGTACTAAAAATTGTCTCCAAATATTTTATTTATGGGTGCATATAACAGCCTATAATGCGAAAAAACTGGGTGGAAACCACACAGTTACTCAGTTGCTCTCACACCGTTCACCAAAAAATGGTGTCGAGATCGCTATCGGAGGTATCTTTTCTGCCAGTTCCTTGTGAACATATGCTGCAAGTAGACTAATGTGTATCAACTCGAGTCGCAGAATTTCCTTAGTGAGGAATTGTTATCACACAAAAGTGAAGGAGGCCTATTGTTGCCTCATCAAAAGAAGAGCTCTGATGCCAATGCATTTCAGAGTGGCACTCCTTCATCAGGGCGGAGCCCTCCAATATATTTCACACAGTACAACCCAAACGGTAAATTCATTATATAATAACAGAAGTGAACCACAGTAATGGGATAATTAGCCAAGTAGCATACATATCATGGTTGGTGCACGCAGAGATGCAAGAAATGGATATACCAAGGAGAAAAAAGGAAACCGGATCTTAGTATCTAACACCAATGGGCTGAGAAGCTATGTAAACATGTGCAAATGCCAAAGAAAACCAAAATGTGTACCTTAATCTTCAAAAATCTCGAATGAAAGAAATAAATGTGCGAGGTACTTTCGATTCCAAACTCTGGAATTCAAACATAATAGAGCGCTTGCATCAACAATGATGAAATAGACCTCTAAGCGTACATGTTTTGTACCTCCGTGCTCGGATCTGAAGTATCTCTAAAGGCTCTCAAGTGAGAGAGCAGCGTGTACAAAGTACAGCGAATCTCGCGTTCTGGAATTAAAGAAAATGAAACCGATGCGTTAATGATGGGAGAATGTAACGGCAGAACATGTCGCTGCTCACAGCGAGCGGAGAGAACGCTTGCCTTTAGCTGCAGGGTGCAGACAGTGAATGGAGGACGCGCGAGGGGTGTGGCCTCTGGTCGCTATTAAATGTTTCAATGAAGACTGGTGGGACGGCGGGGGTTGTGGACGCGGCCACGCGTCTCGCATCCCTAACTCTTTAAATGGTTTAGTTTAAATGTTAAGAGTAAAATACATCAAGATGCACGGGGCAGTGCATCTCAACCGGAGAGAAAAGCAAGAATCAATGGACCAATCAGCTGGCGCGCAGCGGCACACCCAACTGTGTAGCTCTGCCCACTTGCACTGGCAGCCCGGTTAGTGAAGGGAGGGATTGCAAAGTGGCAGTGACAGAACGGCTGAGAATCGGACCTGTGTATGTAAATGGTAATGGAAACGCCAACATTGGTAACGGCAGTCCTGCATGGAGAGAAGCTCTGAAGCAGCATTCCCAAATTACATATGTCCTGTTGGGGGCGGGTCGGAGCCCCCACGCGGTCCCGTAAGCCCCCACCACATGAAGGAGTCAAGCCGACACCAGTCCTTTGTGTTCGGGCTTCCCGGTCGCTCTGATGCGGCCGGGAACGCCCCCTTTATTTATACTCAGCGCGGCGGCGTGAGACATCACGCCGCCGCGTAAGCCCGTCATCGGGCAGCGCCACACTCCTCCTTTTCCGGGAGGAACAAGAAAATAGATTAACAGTAACTTTATTAACCAGGAAACCACACATCTATCATAAACACTACTGCACACCCAAAAAAAAAACCCTTTAATGTCATCCACCCAGATCTTCTCACCCCAGTTCACTAATCAAACGTCCCACAACATATTCGCTGAGGTAGGCAGGTTTCCCTCGCCCAGCCCTGTGGGGGTACCTCCGGCCTACCTCCAGCACGTGACGTCCTTCCGCCGCGTCTCCCCGGACTGGGGATTCGGGTCCTTCGCCCCAGAGACCTCCGTCAGCAGGCATGTCTGGTGGATCAGGTTCGGGTGGGGTTTCAGTTCGTGGATCACCCAGCTTCTTAAAGAAACTCACGTTTCGGGTGACAGCAGATCGTCCATCCGAGGCCGTCACCATGGATCCTTTCACTGCCACTACATCCAATGGCTCCGGTTCATAGGGGAGCGAGAGCTTCCCGTGGGGGTGTCGATTACGGATAAGGACCTCATCACCCAGTTCAAGTCTTTGAGGTCGGAGACCCCTGCGCAGGTTTTCCTGTTCCGTTCGGACTCGCCTTTCAGCCTCCACCCGCGGACTATCGATGACCCCTGGTTCTTTCTCCCCAACTTCCGGCAGCAGTCCCCTGGAGCACCTCTTGAATAACGCCTCTGCCGGTGCCACTCCCGTGGCGGCATGTGGGGTGATGCGGTACACCCGCAGAAACTGATAGAGGGCGCGTTGTAAGGATTGCCCCTGCTCCTGAGCAATTCGGAATGTTTTGTTCAGAGTCCTCATCAGTCTCTCAGCGTCCCCGTTTGCTCGGGGCCACAGGGGGGAGACCTTCCTGTGCTGTATTCCGCAGCTCTCCATCAACTCGGAGAACCGCTCACTTTGGAAGGGCGATCCGTTGTCAGAGCATAGAGTGTGGGGGAAGCCATGGGCCGCAAATATCTTCTCCATGGCCACCACCACATGCTCAAAGGCCACAGATTCGACAAACTCAACCTCCGGGTATCTCGAGTGTTCATCGACTATTACCAGGAAGTGAGTGCCCACTGATGTTGAGCCAAAGTCGGCGTGGACGATCTCCCAGGGCCTCGTGCCACGGGGCATTGGCTCAATTGCAGGTTCTCGTTGCAGAGGAGAGGCCGCCTGACACCATACGCAGGCCGCCACAAAGTCGTCCACCCTTTTCTCCAACTCCGGAAACCAGACTTTCGAGCGGAGCCGCGCCTTGGTCTTGGCGGCGCCCTGATGTCCATGATGGGCGGGACTGATCACATCGCTCACCTTTGACCGTGGAATGACGATCCGGTCACCACGGAGTAGCAGCCCTGAGTCGGAGAACGACAACTCCTCCTTCACCTTCCACAACTGCTCCAGAGCTGTTTTGGCTTCCGGCGTGCGCCCGGACACGGCTCTGAGGATGGACTTCCAAGACCCGTTATGCATTGTGTCCTTCAAGATTCGAAAACACTCGTCCTCAGCCGCAGCAGCCTCCAACTCCTCTAGGGACATCGCATTTGGCGTTGCCGCCTCCACCACCATTCGTACATAACTGTCCGCTTCTTCTCCGCAGGTGTCATGTCCATCTCTCCCACCTACTCCCGGATGGCGAGACAGGTAGTCCGCGGCATTGTTGGCCCCTGGCCTATATACCAGGGTGACTGAATACTCGAGGAGGGCGAGCATCCACCTCTCAATTCTAGCTGGTGGTTTTGACGATGAGCCCACTAGAATCGGAAGCAGTGGTTTGTGGTCAGTTACCACCGTCACTGGACGTCCCAAGACATAGAGCCGGAAATGTTTGCAGCCCCACAGCACTGCCAGGGCCTCCCGCTCGATCTGGGAGTACCTCTGTTCCGTTTCGGTGAGCGCTTTGCTCGCATATGCCACAGGTCGAACAGTCCCGTTGTGATCCACTTGAGTCAGCACTGCCCCCAACCCGAAAGGACTTGCATCAACCACAATCTCTGATTCCAAGGCGGGGTCGAAAAACGCCATAGTATCTCCCGTTGTGAGGGCACCCTTAATGTCCTCAAAGGTGGCCTGTTCGAGAGGGCCCCAATGCCAAGGTGACTCCTTCTTGGTCAGCGCCCGGAGTGGTTCAGATCTCGAGGCTAAGTTCGGGATGAACCGCCCACAATACGTTACCATCCCCAGGAAGCTCCTCACGTCCGTCACAGACTCGGGGGCCTTCGCCGCTTTGATGTCCTGAACCTTCTTCGGGTCTGGCGACACCCCCCCCTCCTTGAATATGAAGCCAAAGAATTCAATAGAGGGGCGCATGAACTCACACTTCTCCCTGTGCAGGGTGAGGCCCAACAATTGAAGTCGTTTCAGAGTATTATCGAGCCTCTTCATGTGATCCACTTCGGTTTTGGCAAACACCAGAATATCATCGCTGATATTGAGGACGCCCTCCAGATCTGCTAGGGCACCCCTGATGATGTTTTGGAACACTTCAGCGGCAGACGATACTCCAAAACTCAACCGCTGGTATCGATATAGTCCCCGATGGGTGGTAAACGTTGTTATGTACCGGGACTCTGGATGAAGGACGTCCTGGTGATACCCAGCTCAGAGGTCCAGTTTCGAGAACACTCGAGCCCCCTGAACATCAGCAATGATATCATCGATCGTTGGAGTAAGATGGCGCTCCCTTTTGATTGCCTTGTTGGGGAGCCTCATGTCCACGCAAATGCGTACCGAGTCAGGTTGCTTGGGCTTTCTGGCCACCACGATCGGAGACACCCAGGGGGTTGGGCCCTCAACCTTTTCGATGATATCCAGGCTCACCAAATTGTCCAGCTCCTTATCGACCTGCTCCCTTAAATGGAATGGTACTCGGCGGTGTTTCAATGCGATGGGCTGCACTGACTCATCGATGTGTAATCGAACTGGTTCGCCCGTCATCTTTCCGATCCCACTGAAGAGTGCAGCATATTTGTCGAGGAGATCATTAATGTCCTCCAGGTGGAAGGAGTATGCAAAGCTGACGATACCTAAGGCCTCCGCAGCTGCGCAACTGAGCAGGGTATTGCTGCTCACCGGGGTCACATAAAATCGAGCCTTGATTTGTGAGCCATCATGTTCCACGTCTGCCACGAAGGCACCGTCGAGCGGTAGCGGTTCCTGACCCCCAAAAGCAAATATGCGGGCCTTCGGTGCGACCAGACCTGGGAGGGGTTTGAGAGAGTCATAATGCCCTCTGGCCATCACATTGACAGAGGCGCCTGTGTCAACGAGCACTGGGACTGGGGAGTGGTTGATCTCGACCACACATCTCGGCTGTCTCCGGCTTCTTCCTTTGAGTATTCCCACGCTTGAGACGAAAAAGATGTTCTCCTTGTCTTCCTCTTCGGCTCCTTCCGGATGGGACTCAACTTCACCCTGTTCTACCTGGGCAATACTGGGCTGTTGGCTCTGGCGCGGAGTCCATGTCCGTGCCTGACCTCTCGGCACCATCACCGGCATGGCTGCACGACATACTCTCGAGAAATGATCGGCCAGTCCACACCTCCCACAGGTTTTTCCAACCGCCGGGCATTCTGCCATGTGAGGGAGGTCGTACCCGCACTTCTGGCACGACTCCCCGGCTCTTCCTGCCCTGTCTCGGGGTCCTCCACCCAGGCGTCTCACTCCTCGGCCACCACGCCACACGACACACACCTCCTCCGACCTCACCGACCGAGACCCAGCTTCCATCTTGTTGGCTCGTGCTTCTGCTACCTCGTGGCACCTGCCCAGCTCCAGTATGCAGGGCAGCGTGATGCCCGGCTCTCTCAGGACTTGCCTCCTGAGCTTGCCGGAGGAGCATGCCTGGATTAGCATCGTGCGTATCATGTCGTCTGCATCCCCCCATGCACAACCGAGGGAGAGGCGGCGTAGGCGACCATAAAAAGTGTCCAGTGTCTCCTCCTCCTTCTGCTTCGCCGAGAGCATGACGAACCTCTCATAGTCCACGTTTGCAAGGGGAAGGAAATGTGCGAGGAGGGCCGCCTTGGCCGCATCATAAGAGTTGTTGATAGGAGTAAGCGATTCAAATATCTCCTGGACTGTCGGCCCTGCCGAGTACAGCATGGTGGCAATTCTGCTGTCATCATCCGTCACTTGAGCAGCCCTGAAATACATGTCGAGGCGACTCACCCATCTTCTCCATCGGGGCACCATGCTCGAGGGTGGGCCCGATGCATCGAATTCCGGAATGGGCTGCAAGGCGGCATGGGCCGCGGGTGCTCGTGCTTGAGCCATGATGGGAAACCCTGGTTGTCCAGGTGGCGGTCCTGCAGGGACTTGAATCACCGGAGGTAGGGCGGCCTGTTGTTGAGCCGCTGCCTGGCCACGATCGCGGGGAAGGGACGCTGCTGCACCACCACTGTCCGAATCCTCAGAGTCACCCATGGGCTTGAGCGCACAGGCACCCCCACCTACTGTCCTGAGGGCCGCAACTCAGACACCCACCATCATAGTGCGACTCACCCCTCCTTCCCGGGTACACGAACAGTTCCAACACGGGGAGGCTTCCGGACAAGGCACCAGTGGATGTACAAAAGACTCAGGTACCCAGAGCATCCAATCTTGATGATGAAGAAGACAAAGAAAAAAAAAAAAAAAACCCACGGCACTCTGATGATGAAGGGGACAAAGAGAACACCGTGGATCCACCTTGCCACAATCCAAATGGACTTGGAAGTTCCAAAAATTGAGCCAAAGGTGATGGATTGGCCTAGACAGGCCCTGTCATATAAGTCCTCTCCTGGCTTTCACACGACGTAAAAGACCCAAAATCGGGTTAAAACCCACAAATCAGACATGGGCGTGCAGGGTAGACCTCCTGCTATGAATGTGTCCAAAAATTAGGCCCGTGTTGACTTCACGCTCCAAACAGGAGCCTCGTGAAGTTTCACGGCCTCCAAGACAAAATGGCCGCCGTCCGCATGTGCGTCCCGCGACCCGGCATGAAACGAAACGAAGGTCCGTTCCGCTTCGTTCAAAAAAATTAATCTTCCACAGATTATACCGCCGTGTCTCCCACACCACTCGTCGCCACTGTTGGGGGCGGGTCGGAGCCCCCACGCGGTCCCGTAAGCCCCCACCACATGAAGGAGTCAAGCCGACACCAGTCCTTCGTGTTCGGGCTTCCCGGTCGCTCTGATGCGGCCGGGAACGCCCCCTTTATTTATACTCAGCGCAGCGGCGTGAGACGTCACGCCGCCGCGTAAGCCCGTCATCGGGCAGCGCCACATGTCCTGAGATTCCAAGTGTCTAGTAAAGCAGATGACAGAATATGTTAAGAAAGGCCAAAAGGGCCGAAATGGTAGTACGCCATGTGTGGGGAACAGTGATCTGAATGGCAGTAGTAACAATAACTGTATATGAATAAAGGGAAAACCTAGGAGAACGCTGTGGGGTGTGAGCACTTAGATAAAAGAGGGAAGGAACCTGGTTAAGACAAATGGAAAAGAAAGGCAGCTGTGTCGGGAAAGATTAGAAAGGGAATTAGCACTAAATAGGGAAATTGGAAAATACTGGATGCACAGAAAAAACGTAATGACAATCAGCACACGTTGCTGCTCTCAGATATAACATAGGAAATTAATTTCCTCGTTCACCCCGTTAGGGGTGAGTGAGTCAAGGCGGTCTATCCAGTAAGTCTCTCTTCTGTCCAATTTGGCATCAATGTTCTCGTGAGGATTTGATGTATGCACAACCTCCACTATTTGGAACCTTATCTGAGATAAGTTGTGTCTCTTCTCTTGCCAGTGTCTAGCCACTGCAGAGTTCGTGTTGGCATTCCTAATGCACGACCTGTGCTCATTCCATCAGACTTTTCCAGTTCGTTTGGAATTATCATTGTAGTACAGCCCACATGGACATTTGACAGCATAGATAATGTTATTAATGTCACATGTTGCATAACTCTTGAGTTTTATTTTTTCACCTGTGCGAGGGTGGTTTATGGTATTTCCTTTGGTTATAAAACCAAATTTGAGCAATGTAGGCAGGGGGAAGTTCCAGTGAATTTAGTGATTGGGTCTTTGGCCAGTGGTTTGATAAATTCCTACTTCTTTGATATGCAAATACCAGTAGGTCCTTAAAAGGTGTTCCACTCCAGGATCGTACGTGAGAGAATTCCCTAGTTCTTTTTGATGATATTTCTGATGTGATTGCTCTCTGTTGAAAACTTACATGTACTAATGGGGGTGTTTTTTGGGTTCCTTCTTCTGCGTGAGTAATGTTTCACGGTCAATCTGATTGATCCTGGTGGTAGCTAATTCCATGTCTGTATCTTTGTTTTCTCTGGCCTTACAGTTTTTCCCCATTTCAGTGTGTTCTCTGATGTAATCTTCAGGGTCACTAACTATCCGTTTAACACGGGGCAATTGGTTAAACAGTACATTTTGAATGACGATGGGCTGGTGAAAGCTGAGAACTGGTGAAAAGCTGGGAACATCAAGAGTGTTAGAGATAGAAAGAGGCAGGTTATGCAGGGCTTTGTCAGGATGTGAGTCAGCCAAAGGTTCAGAAGGAGGAGAGAACGTAGCGGTGAAAGCCTCAACTGACGCACGCTTCATGGGTCGAATAACCGTGAAGGTAGGTGGCAGTGCTGGGATCGGCTTGGCCTGGGGGTAGAGAGAGATGGGAGGAAAAGAGAAAGTGGTCACTCCAGGAGAAAGGAGTGGTGAGAGGGTTGAAGAGTGGGAAGTCTGAGGAGATCAGAACATCAAGAGTGTACCCTGCAAAGTGAGTTGGACCAGAGGGAAGAAAAGAGAGACGGAGGGAATCACAGAGGTTGCAAAAGAGTCCTGCAGAAGGACAAGAAGCATTCACGTGGATGTTAAGGTCTCCGAGGAGGAGAAGTTGAGAGGCAGAGGTGAGGAGGGAGGAGGAGAGATCTGCCCACTCATAGAGGAAGGTGGCTTACTGGCCGGGCGGCCAGTAGATAGTGGCCACAGTGAAAGAAAGGCCAGGAGAGAGAGAGAGAGAGAGAGAGAGAGAGATCCTGCAGACTAGGCATTCAAAGGAGGAGTAGTCATGCATATGAATGATAGAAGCAGGGATCCACCAGGGATCAAGGCTACACCCTCACTGGGATGGTAGGTCCTGGGCATGGAGAGGATCTTGTAGCCATCAGGAAGGAGAGTGTCAAAGCTTGTGACAAAGCTGATTGTGAACCACGTCTCGGTCAGGCTGAGGACATCCAGATCGAGTTCTTCCAGGAGACGGCAGATGTCAGAGGAGTGTTTGACAGCCGAGCGAGAGTTGAGAGTGGCAATGTGGAGCAGATTGCCACCTTTGAAGGACTTCCATGGAGTGGGACAGGTCAGAGGTACACCCTGAGGAAGTGTTGGAGGCGACCAAGGGTAGGAAGAGGAGGAAGGAGGAGAGGGCAAGGTAGCTAAAAGAGAGGAGGTGAGTGCCAGAGGGGTGGCAGAAGGAAGAGACAACAGGGTGGACAGAGAAGCAGCAGGGGCAGCTGTAGAGGTGGCTGAGGAGGAGGGAGGCAGAGGAGCCAAAGAGGGGAGAGAAGGGACAGCAGGAGAAGAAAGGAAGTTGATAAGGCATGGGAAGCGTCTATCGAAAAGGAGGAGGTTGGCCTGAGGACCTTGCACCAAGGCAGTGCCATTTAGGTAAACATTAATGATGGTCTTGGAGGAGTGGAAGCGGGCCATAAGGGCCTCCCATCGGGTGCCACCATTAATGGGTGAAGAAGAAAAAGGAGAAAGAACAGAGACCATATGGAGGGTGCATAGACGTGGAGAGGGAACGACAAAGAGGATGTGGGTAAGGGTCTGTCTGGAGGAAGTGCTGGTGTAGGTATCAGTGATGGGAAGGACTGGGTTGGAGACCAGGATATCCCTCTTGAACGTCTACCTACCAGACTTAGTGAGAAGGATAGGATAGTCAATAGACAAACAGTTAGAGAAGATAGGAGAGACAGAGAACACCATGGAGGGTGCAGAGGTCAGAGTGGGGGGGAAAGAGTGGAGGGGTGGGTAGGGGGCAGGCAGGAGGGGGGAGAAAAACTAGGATGGGGTACAACACTAGGTTGAGGGGAGGAAACAGAAGGGGGCACAAGCGGACAGAAAAATGACAAGCTCAGATACAATTATAGACAAGCAAACGAGAGCAAAACAACTGTGAGAAAACAGTACAATCAAACAGGGAACCTGAAGGAAGGAAAGAACAGCAAGATGTAGGCAATACAATGACTTGACCACCCAGGGGAACAGAAACCGCAAACAACCAGAAGCTAAAGATGCACAAGACCGAGCAATCAACCAGGGGACCGACCTAAAAAAAGAATGAACAGGGAAACAGTGACATAAACAACCAGGAGTTTCAGAATGCACAGACAGAACAATAAACCGTGGAACCTAGAAAAGAAAGAACAGCAAGGATGTAGGCAGTACGATGTAAGCAAGCAATCCTGAACAGTACACAACCCAAGGCAGGACAACTGCAAGGGAACCTAGAGGGAAAGCAAATAGGCAACCAGGAGAACAATCACAGAGTAAACAGTAAGTCAAGTGAGGGGGTTAGGAGAGGTGGAAGGGCCCACAGGGGAAGAGGAGGGCGCGCAGCAGCTAGAGAAGGAGGCCTAGAGTTGGGAGGGAGCGCACGTGGCCTAAGCACGAGGGAACAGACACAATCAGGGAATGAGTGGGAATGGCCAAGGAATGCGAGGAGCACATGCGATCAAGGAAAGCAAGAGAAAACACGTGGCCTAAGCACGCGGATGAAGCAAGTGGAGCTAGCTTGAATAGCAAGGGGTCAGAATATCTTAGGGATACATTTATGCCTTACATTTCGAGCTGAGCTCTGCGGTCAGCAAATGCCTGCCTGCTGACCGTCCCTCCAGTTAGGTATAGCTGTATTGGTGGCCACTCCTTTTCAGTGGCTGCTGCTATATTTTGGAACTCTCTCCCTCTCTCGCTTAGAACTATCCCTGCTCACTGCGAGTTTCGTAAAGCTCTAAAAACACTCCTCTTTTAGACTTTCTCTTTCACTGTCTCACAGTGAGCGCCAAGATGTCTCCGGCCGAACGTTGCGCTTTATAAATAAAATCCAATCCAATCCAAAGTGTCCTTCTGGTTAAGTCTTGCAGAGGCATTTTATCTAAAAGGTGACGCTGTAGATAGAGATTGAGCATGTGAAATATTGGTATCACCTGTTAGGAGGCAGGAAGACAGCCGTGGATATATGTTGTTTGTACTTTTCAAGGTCTCGACGTCATTGGGAAATGTGTTCAGCATTGTTGTGAGTGGGTGGGTATTGGCGATTTTGTGTCCTTCACTTATGCATTATAGAGTTGACGTCACCAGTGAAGTTTGTGTATAGGACTCAGAGCACAAGGAGGTACAGAATTTTCTTAACAATCAAGGTTTGAAGGAGTTATGGCGTTTTGAGGTGGTGCGTGGATGGCACATGCGCGAGATTGGTGGGTGTGCTAGAGAAAGTGGAGGTTTGTAGAAAGGAGGTGCGCAAGGATATTGATTGGGAGATGGAGAAGCTTGCGATTTTGTACTGTTAATTGTGAATTTGAACTTAACATAAAGTAAAGTGCATCTGTTTGATAACAGCAGAATTGTCAAAAGCCCCGATTTGGGGTCAAGTAAGTATTAAAGTAATGTATTGTGGAAGCAATGTGGGGGACACACCCTACAGCATATGTGCATGTCCCTTCCATGATATAAGGACAACATTTATAAATATAGCGTGGAATGGACACAAAGTACAGAGGGTAAACTGCCTAAACCATGGCCAACCGGTGGGAGCTTCTCCAAATGTGTGCAGCAACTATTACACATGCATATACACAAGGCTTATAAGGGGAGCGAATGGCAATATTCGTATTGTGGAAAATGTTCCGGGACAATGGAGGGGATATGGTGCAGCAGCACTGGATGTTGAACCAACAGGAGGCCGCAGGCGAAATCCCCTCTGCCCCCACTTCTCCTCCTCCTGAACATGAGAGTGAAGGCGCGGCAGCGGGGGTCCAAGGATTATATCCAGCAAAGGAAATGAGAGCAGCGGCAGGGTACACAAATCTAACATTTGCACCTCCGGCATACAGCAGGAGGGAGGAGCAGATGGAGGCAGGACAAGTGGCGGCAGGAGCTGAAAGCACAGGAGGCAAAAAAAGGGAGCGCAGCGAGATCCAAACGCACGCAAATGAGAGTGACCTGGGAGTAGAAGGGAGACAGGAAAAACCGGAGAACATAGTTTCCAACGAGTGGGTAGGAGGGCAAATATTGGTCAAACTAGACAGGAAAGGAACAGTGGGAGAAGCGGGAGGTCAAAATAAGAAATTAATGGGTTGTAAGGATAGTAATGACGCAAGGCAGTGGGCAGAGATATTGGAAGAAGTGGAGAGACGAGAGGAAGAAAAGGAAGAGAGCGAAAGAGTGGGAAGGGAGAGACAGTAGGCAGAGTTGTGAGAGCGCAAACAGTGAGAGATGTGGAGAGAGCGAAATCGAGGACATGGCGAGGAAAAGGGCAGAAGAAGAATGGCTCATTAGAGAGCAACAGTGCAGGCAAGAGGATGAGCGTGTTGTAAGGGAAGTGAGAGTGAAATTGGGTTTAGCACATTTTAATGATAAGGAGGAAGGAGAAGAGCAAGCACAGCGAGACCAAGGCAGAAGATACGGTAGGGCAGCCAAGACAGAGCCAATATTGGGTCCTCCATGAGGGGGGACTGCTGGAGCATAATTGATGTAGAAGAGGGCAGCAGAGAGGTGCAGTATTAAGACGATTAATCTTTCAAGACAATATTGATAATTATGGCGGAGATACTGAGTCAGACGACGACTTAGTGGGGAGTGAGGATGAGGAGATGGGGTGACCTGCCCATCGGTCTACAGGGAAGAGGCCTGACCAAGACACGGTATGGGAGGCCAACAAGGACATGGGTAGACTGCGGGGTGACAAAGATGAAAGGGCACTCCATTCTAGAGCTATATCATGCAGTGCAGATAGCATTACTCCAGAGGCTCAGGGACCTTGCAGCATGGAAGAGGAGAGAATTGGTGAGGGCATTCACCACCACCAAAGACACTGGAAGGCAGGGGGAGAAGACAGGACTGACGCAGTTCCCTTAATAAAGAAGGGAGGGGGATTACCTCAATACATACCATGCCAGCAAATTGTCAAAGACAACTTGAGGTCTAAGTTACCTTCATTGACTGCGGGAGTGGGGAAATTGATAAGTGAGATAGAAAGACTAATAGTAGGCACAACACTAGCGGTGGGGCATATTAAAATGTTACATTTAGCGATTCTCAGGGAGGTCGCTGATGATGTATGGAAAAGGGCTGGCTACCCAGGAGTAACCACCCAGAACACAGCACAGAACGGTTCTCCATTTAACACCTGCAGATCGGGTGTATGGCAAGCTCTACGTGTGCAGTACCCAGACACCTCATACAGTAGCGCAATCATGGCACGCAAAATAGGAGAAGACGAGGACCCCTTGCAGTACATCCAAGCTATTCAAGAGATTCAAGAGAAATGGAGACTTGAAACATGAGAACCGTGGAACAAAACAGTGCGATTATTCTATCACATATTATGCCAAGGGCTGTCAGAGCAGGTGCAAAAGCAGCTCAAGGACTAAGCGGGGATGGAGGTAAAATCGTGGTCAGAAATTCAACTCACGATATTACACTACTGTATGTTAATGCAAGAAAATGCGAGAAGAAGGCACAAGGAAATGATACAAGAAGAGGCAAAGCTAGTGCAGAAGAAATTGCCAAAATATGCAATGGAAGGGGCAATGTTAACAATCACGGAGGGACCAAGTGCCCCACATGCACAGTACGGACCATCGCCCATGGAAGGAGGTTTCATGGGGTGGAGTGATGCGCATCACAGGTTCGGAGGAAGAGGGGGGTGTCATGACCACTGTGAGGGGGCACAAGTTGTGCCACAAGCAGGCTCCCACCAGAACCCTGAGGGCCTTAAAACCACTGCAAAAGAGCTTCTGGAGCCAGTCCTGGCGCCTTTGGCACCAGGCTCATGTGTAGGAAGGAAGGGCTGTTCAAACTCGGTCCCATTTATGTATCTGGGCCTTTAAATCCAACATGGAAGCACCCACACAGTCTAGTTCTAAGAACCAAGCCATGCGGTCTAGTGTTTTGGGTGTGGCAGGCCTGGAACTACTTTCCCATGTACTACTTTACCTGGGCTATATAAAACACACCCTGACTGCAGAACATGCTTTGTGTTATTCTGCAACCAGCAGCGTGACGCTCACCGTGTCCAGCTCCTGGTCTTCAGCATCTTCCTGTAATCCTGCAAGAACAAGAACAATATTATTCTGTCATAACTGAGAAAACACCATCCAGCACTCAGCATCTCAACTGGGCTGCAATCTGTGGAAACCGAGAGAAGAAGAAATATCACTCACCTGAGAGTACTAGCTTAAGGACTTCCGGTGAACGGCTACCACAGCTGCTGTTCGAACATTGCGACCTGCAATAACGAGAAAGGGAAAAACAATATTAGAACGTGCGCTTCCAAAACATGAAGTCCATCAGTCTTACTTGAATTCCATCGCGCTACGCCACGCTTCCATCCGGAGCACCACAGCAACATCTGCAAAGGAAAAGAAACATATTCAGGTTCGCTTTCAATATTAAACAACCGCACAGCGCTGTACTACCTCAACGGATTCCGGGGGCCTGTTTTTCATCACGTTCTCATCCACTCGCAGCACCACAGCGGCCTGTGAGGAGAAGAAGAAGAAAACACAGGTTAGCTTCAAAAGACAATAAAGGCGCTGTGCTTCACGCTTTCTCTTACCTAGAAACGTGCCTGTCCATCCGGCACGCCAGCATCAAGGCCTTTGCACCAGAAAAGAAGGAGATAAAGACATTAACGAATTCCCACCATAAACAGAACAAAGACTTACAATTAACAAACCTACCTGCCTACTAGCAGATTCGGGGTCACAGCAGGCCTGGTCCCAAGGAAGGCATACTGCACCAGTGAAGCAACTTGGGCAGCTCGTCAACAAACGTCAAGCGCCCCTGCACAAGAAACGCAGGACGGATAGCTCACCCAACAAATAACTAAGATTCATTATTCAGCACTGGGCAACTACGCATCCAGGGTTCCAGATCTCAGAGCCTTGCAGACGCCCCCGGGGATATCAGGTGAGCGTAACAGGGGGCCTATCAAATAAATACATATTCAGACAAGACCAGAACTGCTCTTAGATGAGAAAGAGGGGATGATGATCCCACTAGAATTAGAGGAAGTGATAGTAGGGGAAGACAGAACACTAAACAGGATAGATGGCACTGGACGAGCATGGAGGACAGTGATTGCAGTAACAGAAGGGCCAGGTTGACTACAGTCATTCACAAGGAATTATTGAAAGACAATTGCTCTGATCATGAGCTGTTGTTCTATATTAGCATTACATACTGGGTGAAGATACACTACAGACAAGTACTGCAGAGAATGACAATGATGCTACAAGCACTGTTGTCATTTCTCGAGGAGGACTTGGCCAAGGTTCCCAGTGTTTTATGGACCACAAGTCCCTATGACGTGGGGCTTCTGAAGGGGATAAAAGCTGTGAAGATAAAGGGGCCAGGAGCCTTTTTACCAAGAACAAAGCAATACCCTCTGTCGAGGGAGGCAGATGAGGGCATTTACGAAATCATTGCGGCCCTGGTTAATCAATGCATTCTAGTACCATCAGAGTCATCGTGCAACACAGCAGTGTACCCTGTGAAAAGGATTTTGATTTTAAATGGTACATATGGTTTGCTACTTACCAACATGTACCGCTGTTATGCTGGTGAGAACGCTGTCCATGTGATATCACTCTATATCTATAAACAAGTCCACACAGACTTGTAAGTAGCACATATAGATGCCATTGTTTAGCCCAATTAATCTAAACTAAAAGGTTAGTGTAGGAACAGCTTCAAATTGATATACCTGTATTTCAGGCAAACCATATGTACCATTTAAAATCGAAAGAAGTTGCGCTAATATGTGAACAAAGTGGCTGCACATTGGAAATAAGAACATGGTTTAAACCCAGATTTACAGGCCCTCCCACTACTGAAGAATTAACAGATCGAGCAGTGAAGCGCAAAGGAAAAAAGCCTGAAATTACATTCAGGACATCAAGGCCTGTCGAACAGCAGCCTCTCCTAGCAACGACAGCAAAAGGACCAATGTTCCACAGGAAGAAGAGCAAAAGGATCACATAGGAGCACCGCAGCCCAGCAGAGGCCACCCCATGATTACTCGCTCTCGCACAAGAGAGAATGGGGAAAGGACATCCTACACATCCAGAGAGAGGGTACACTGTTTGTTTCTTATTTTTCTTTTCGCACACTTGCAGCATTCATCGTGAAAGTTGCGACTGTTATTGCCGTATTGTCCCATGCTTCCTGATGACCCTCACCCCGCGACCTTCCAAGGTTAATTTGTCCTCTTTGTTAGGAGTTCTAACCGTGCACGAAGACCCTCTTGCAGTTTATTTGTTCATTTTTTCCTGCCCTATTTGTCCCAAACATACCCACAACTTCATCAAGGAAGTCCACCTGTACTTTAAGTACTTTGTGACCCTAGAATACGCATTGTGTGGGAACAGTTGTTCTTTATTGCACTAGCACAACATTGTGACCGTAGAGCTTGAAACTAACAACATAATAATGCATTTCTAGCACATTTCAGGCAGTTTGTCAATTTCTTCAAAGCTGCACAAGATTCTGAAGCGGAGTAAGCAATGAATGCCACCATAAAAGTGTGATAATGTTGTCCTGTGTCTCCTTTTCGTTTGGTATATTTGCCCTTATTTTTTGGCGAATGTCGTTTGCTTTAGAGAATAAAGCGGTGACCCCTACTAACACAACCCCAAATCCAGCAATGGCTACCATGTCAGGTGGGGAGGTAAGCACTGCAAGATCAGTAAGGAGAGGTCGACGCATTGTTGATGTAGACGTAGGAGGAGTTGATCTCTAGCTCACTGATACTGGTCGAGTATCCAATAACATGTGGTACAAACACATGACTAAAGTAGACAAACAGACCACTGGAGGGAGCTGCTATGTCTGCTCTCTCATCCCCTATGGTATGAGTGCCTCCAGAATGTGTGTGGCAGCAAAAATACCAGCAGTAAGAGCACAATGCCTTATGTACTTAGCAATGTCTACTACCCGAGGACGATTCCAAGGGAAGACAGCAACCCTAAGATGGATGTCCAAAGTAACATTTCCCTATGAAGACAGCTATATAAAAACACTAGACATGATGGACAGTTATTGGAAAAAGACCATGCTATACAATGGGCCTCATTCCGAGTACGGCGCTAACCAATGGCGCTATTAACGCCTTGGTTGACGCCGTACCCGGACCGGCAGCGCCTTGGTGGATGGCGGAATTACCGCCCCATTCCAAGGTTGGCGGGGCGGTAATTCCCCATTCACCAAGGCTCTTCCCCATTCCCAAATGAGCCCCCATAGGGCTCAATGGGAATGGGGAAGATGCAAATAACGGTGACCGTTCATTACGGTCACCGTTATTGGCTTGGAGGCCCCTTTGCGCCCTCGACTTTAACACCTGGTCAAAGCAGGCGTTAAGGGCGAGGGCGCAAAGGGAACTCGGAGTATGGCGGTAAGGGATCACCGCCTCCGGTCTCGTTACCGGTGGCCGCTATCCCTTACCGCCATACTCGGAATGAGGCCCAATATATCACTGACAGGCCAAAGAAAAGGGAGACAAAAACAATAACATTGGAAGAATGACCATGTCCTAAGAAAGGGTGAATAGAAATAGGAGAACCAGGATGCTGGGAAAGACCACAAATGCTTGTATGTGGCCAAGTATACACAACCAAATGATGGAAAGAAGGAGAACGCATGCTCTCCTAACAGTTCCAGTTCGCACAGTTCAAGAGGAAAATGACAAATGCCTGAAGGAATCTGAAGCAAGTGCGAAGTTACTGACCTGGGTGGAGAATGAAGATGGGCTGATGCCCATAATACCACTGAAGAAAGCAGAATTATGTTGCCAGAAAGATGGAGCAGTAAAGGTTGGAGAAAACAAGGAATGCAAGCAGACAGTAAAGGTTCCAGGCATGAAAGTGGGTACAGCAGTATTAATGGATAATTACCGGGCCTGTGCATCCAAGGCATATGAAAAACTGCCATCCAACTAAGGAGGAACATGCTCACTGGCACACATCAACATGCCAGCATTAGTAGTTCCACAGAAAGAAATTAAGACAAACAACTTCTCTTAAATGGACAAAGGCAGAAGAAAGAAGAGGTCAGTCGAATTAACTAAGGTGAAAGGAGGAAACTACATATCCTCAGCAATAGACGACTTTCTGGACGACATACCACATGAGCACCGGTTGTTCAAGACAGAGATGTTCTACGCATCAGTAGTTCCTGCAGTACAGACATGCACAAATGCAGAATGGCTCCAGATTATGAGGTGGAAGCTGATGCAAACAATATACTCAACAGTTACCAGCTTCAACGCCATAAAAGAAGAGCTCCAAGCAGTAAGGTTGATGGCCCTCCGGAACACTTATGTTCTGGATCTCCTCACAGCAATGGAAGGAGGAGTTGCGCCAAGATCGGATCTTCTTGCCTCACGTTCGTTCCAGCAAATGATGAAGCTAACGTAACACTAACTGAGGCAGTTACCAGATTGTCACAAATGCATGCCAAGATGGAGGAAGAAGCAGAAGGGGCAGGAAAAGATGAAGGTTGGCTGTCATATATATTCTCATCGATACCAACATGGATGGAGAATGGACTAAATGTGTTGCTGGCAGCACTAATACTGGTGCTACTGACACTGTGTGTGATCAGAATATGTATTACACAATGGCAAAAAAACAAAAAAACAACAGATAAATCTGTAGGCATGAAAGTATTAGTAAAAACAACTTTCCAAGAAGATAAAATAATAGAAGCACGAGATAGCCTGAGGACGTAAATAACATAGTGTCCACTGTTCCTGACTGGAGTATTGTCCGAAGATTGCAACTACAAGGAATATTGGGGAACATGGGTATGGTGCAACCCGGAAAGGGACTGCTGTTATGTGACATAAAGTTTAGATGAACATGCAAGGTTCTATTGGCACATGGGAGGAGTGATGAAAAATGTGGCTACCAAGGGGCAACGGTGAATAGGTTTGGAGAAGTGGTTGACAGGCCGAACATAAGGGGACTCAAGAGAGGGTCCCTGGAATGGCCCTTGTGTCCCCTATGCGTACGCCATTCTGAAGGATGAGAAACAAGAGGTGCCTGTCACAGTTTGGCTAACGCCCAGGAGGACCAGTGCATTCCACGTATGTGAGCAGATAGTCTCTCAGGCAACCGTTCAAACCATATCCAGCTGATGTCTTTGCAGATACCGATACACCATCACTGGACCAGGTTGACTAATTGTAAATATCCAGCTGTGCTGATGTCATTAGTGACATCATGGCATAGTAACATTAGTCATGAAGTAAACTCGCATCCCTGCACGAAGTTACGCAGACACACATGTGCACACACGAAGAACATGCATACACAGTTGTGTAGATAGAGGACAGATACATGTACATACTGTCAGAAGCCATTCCTTTTCACTAACCAAACGCAGAAACGTAACTAACCATATGGAGCTACAGGAAGAGCCGAATACTACTAACCTTTAAGTAGAATAATACTATATATATATATATATATATATATATATATATATATATATATATATATAAACCATAGAATGAATGTAGCTAATTCACATGAAGCCACAGGCCTCAGAATAAGGTAAGAAGAGATGCAGACTCCACAGCACAAAGCACAGAGCCAGTGCTCACAGCCATGGACAAGGTCGGGAGGAAACTTCCTGGCTCCCGGGTCAGGGAGCCACCTGCAAAGTAACAGAATAAATCCACACTAATTTCAGACCAAAAAGCTCAGTTTTGCGGTCCTCACCCACGTGACTCACGCCTTAAAACATAATGCTTGGAGAACAAAAACTTACAGTGAAAAAAACACATCTAAAGCCCTCTTATGAGTTGTGCGACATGCTGTAATTATCTTATTTTTTTATTTTATTAAAAATATGTAGAAAGCACAAACTGTACCCAGGGTTTGAAGGAAAGCTAAACTGGATAGTCGCTTAATAAATATGAAAAATAGAATACAAAACAGACAATTTCCATCAACTCAAACAAAGACACAAACCATCAACTGTTGCTTACAAAACTAAAAAAGACTAAAAACCTGGGGAAAACAACCTAAAACACAGAGTACCAGGTTGAAGGAAACAAAAATTATTTCAATTTGTGCCAAAATGATAATAGTGTGTAGGCCATCCAGATAAAGAGTTTCAAGCTATTCCAAAAATATGAGTACATCAAGAGAAAACCTGGCATGCTCTGAGAGGATGGGCGGCCCTTCCCCCCCTCAACAGAAATGTTCAATTAGCAGCAGCCGAATGGGGGGTAATTGTAGCTGCATTGGGATGTCTTCTGGCCAAGACATCCCAACTTGACTGGAAGCCTACCCTACAGAGTTAGCCAGTGCAGAGTAGCATGAATGGGTGTAACTTGGATCTATTTCCTTGAACCACAAACCAAGTCACCCTCTACATGTGGTTATTTGACGGTCCCTGCAATATGATGACTTTACCAGCTTCCTGGTGGCAATGCATGTAGATTTCCCAAAATATAGAATAAGGTATTTTAGAAAATCTGCATGCAGTATTTTTTCTTTTTTAATCCGTTTCCATCCCTTTTTGAGGATGGAGAAGCATTGTGCACTGAAGAGAAGGGTTATTATCAATCCTTTCCTACATTACGCTGCAAAGGGATGCCCACTTTTTCACCCCAATCCTTTTTTATCAGGGTTTTAAAATATATGTTATCCCATGTCTTGGGAGGAGTTGAAAATTGGGGTACATTTTATGGACAACTTCCCCTCATAACCAGGAGTGATTTACAAAATAAATAATTCCCCTGGAATATCGCATGAGGTAAACACCAGCTGTTTAGTTAGGCGGGTGGTAAAAACAGATGACATCTGAAATACTGGCCATGTTTTCCAATAATGCAAAAGTGATGTTGTGGACCCTTTGAAAGAATTCATGAGTTGGGTGTTACCAGACAGCCCTTTAAGATGAGTGGCAATACCCTGGAGATGGATGGGGATTCAGATTGTATTCATACATCAATAATCAAGATGACACAAATAGCTTGCCAAAGTTTGTCTCTTTTAATGTCAAGTATCTCAAACAGGGAGTACAATGAAAATCTTCAATCAGCCAACACTCTAACTCTACTTACTTCATTAAAAAACTGGGCTTTTGTACCCAAAATTGGTCATCATTGACGTTTTGACCTGCGTCATTACCAATGTCATCCTACGTGGCAAACTACACAAACCTAACGCAGGGTGTGATTGGGTCTAAATGAAGGTCTAAGTATAAGCTCTATATCTGTATGGAGTAACAAAAGAAGGTGGTAGGATAATTAACATCAGGAGGGGCAATTAAGCCCTCCCCTTAAAATGACCACTCTGAACGTCACTAAATGTACGATGTCCCATTGGCTACACAAGGTATAGGACCCCCATCTATGTGGTGCCCTACAATTGATTAGCTCCCAACCCCCATCAGTACTTTTCCACCTATGTCTAGCAGCACGCAGACTGAACAACCAGGCACGGGTGAGCTCGTTTTAGCACCAGCTTCCCACCAATTAGCATATCATCCATCATCACCTCAATGGTCCAGTGTCAATTAGTGCTTTGGTGTGATCATCTCGCTCATCCAACTTCCTTCCATAACTTGACGTGTATTTGATTTTATTCTTCAATAGTCCTCTGACGTCTTTTGTTTTTGCTTGACCTCTCTGAACAGGAGCTTCTGTTCTTTCACATTAATTGTATCCAATGTCAGCCAATTCCAGTTTGATAAGACCATGACTTTGTTGACTCAGTCAACTCCTTATCTGAGCTTTTATTCTGTTTAATTCAATTGCTTTTCTTAACTGCAACACTGAAATCAGGCCTTCTTGCTTTGTTCAGTACTGCTTATATGCGTTGTGGAAACATCCATCCTTTATTTGTCCATATGTTTCTATATATGTATATGTTGGCGCTTGCCGCGGTCTAACTATTCAAAAGCATGTGGCTAGCTTCATGATTGCTTTGCTGCTTGCGTTTTCTTGCATCTGTACACGTTTAAACTAACTAAGTATTTTCATCAGGTTTGTGGCATAAGTTTCTTCATCTTGATCCCAAGATGGCACTTATCGTTGGTATTTCTTTGTGTTTTATAAATTGTCTGCCTCTCTGGTCTGGCTATCTTTCTATATTGGTGTCAATTCAACTTTGTATGATGTCACCATTCATCTTTGCCATTTAGTTTCTCTGCTTCATCAGGAATCTCGTTCAAATGGACATCATATTGACTTGTATGCAGGTATGGTTTCCTCAATGGGTACTTTAACTCCAATATTCTCTTAGGTATAGGTATTCTTATGGGTACTGCACAGAGTCCACGCTCTTCTCTTTGCTGGTTTAACTGTTCAGTATACGTCACTTACTTTGGTTCATACTTTTCAGGTAATGTAGGCGGGGCAGTTGGAGTGGGGGTCCTTGGCTCCTACACTCCCCCTTGTGTGCGATTTATCGACCACTCTCACATCATATTTTACATCTAGACATCCTGGTCTGAAGAAATGCTTCTTAGCGATCCATATTTGTATGACTCCCTTCAAGCATCCAGCTGATTTCACATGCTCATCCTTGTTCCATGTCATGAGCATGCACTGTCCACTTGGACTGAAATAGATCAATTTTCCCACATACTTCTTATGGCCCTCTGGATACAGGAACTTTGTTCCCTCATGTGCATGAATACTGGCCTTTACAAAGTCTCTGATTTCTTCATCAGTCATATCTTTAGGTTTCCATCCTTGTTCAACATCAATCATAATTTTCATCCCTATGCCTTTCTTTGCTGTCTTCTTTCACTATGAGATTATTATCTTGATCACACAGAATCCAAGCATCACTAATAATAACAAAGCTCCAAGAAATGTGAACATATCTGCCATTCATTGTGGAATCCACGAGAACAGTGATCCAAACCAGCTGTCATCAGCAATGTCTTCTACCTCTTCTATCATCTGGCCATGGAGTTTCGTCAGCATGTCTATGGCCTCTGTCAAGCTTCCATTCTCGTCATCATGAGAAGGTATAAATGTGCAACATGATGCTCCAATTCTGTCACAAATACCTCCATCCATAGCTTTGATCATGTCCAAGACGCATCTGTTCTGGAGCGTCATCAGTCATATGGCTCTCATCTCATCTCTTCTCTGATTGCATTGAATCCCTTTATGGTTTTATAAATCGTCTGCAGCAATTCCCATCTGGTGATCGTAAGCCACTTGGTATTTGCTCCAACCTGGATCCTTGGCATAAAGATCAACGTGAACACTAAAGAAGTCTGGCTGAAGAGTCTGTGCTCACATGGAATAGCATCAAATGCTTCTATTGATTTGGCAGAGAAATAGTTCTCTCTCTCTTTATTCGATTCATCAGCTCCACAGATCTCTTCTTCCTCAGATGAGCATCTGCTTTCAAGGAAACTATTATTGTTCAGGTCACCTTTAGGAATCACCAACGCAGGAACATGGACATTCACCAATGTGCAGATTCCTCCCCAATCTTTAGGCAGTCTGATGTAGGCCTTGGATTACTGCTGTTCCAATATTCATTCCTTGTGCATTGAAGATTCGCCTACAGTTCTGATCTCCCCCATTTTTATTGTACCATTGTTCCTGAAGAACAATTTGAACTCTCCAATGGTACTATCTGCAGGGGTCCTCCGCTGTCTTTGAACCATGTCAGTAATTTAGCAGGTTTGGGCATAATAGTTTACAAAACATTTGTGCATTCTCGATTGTTGGTTGGTATTGACCCATTATTACCCAGCCTCTGCAGATCACTACTCCTTCTTCCCACCATCTGGTGATAGAATAGTTCCCCAAATCTGCATCTGGCCTCTGTTTTCCATCTACGGATGTCTTCTGTAGATTGTCCTGGAACGTTCAGTTTTTTATTTAATTCTCTTCTTATTCCCGTTCCTTTTACTCCAGGTTTCTCGTATCTGATCACAAGATTATTTGTCTTGTCATTGTTTCTTGTCTTTACATCTTTAACATAGTCATCTTCATTTAGATCTGTCCATTCAGTTTCCCATTTGAGAGAGGCTGTTCGACCCATGAACTGGCCTCTTGTACTACAGAAAGCTAGATGCACTATCCAGTGTGCAGTTAGGGCATCTATTTCAATAGCCAAGAAGATCATTGACTTCTCCATGCTGTATGGCAGGAGTGCACATACAAAGCATTATTCATATGACGTCCTTCTTCAACTTCTTTCATGTGTTGGTACCATATGTTATTTCCCAAGTGTGCTTTCCTGTCCAGGTGATCATTCAGTTCATAATTATCTTCTTGGTTGCTTCTTTTGGTTCGCAAACTCTTCATGTAGTTTTCTATGACTGCGTCTCTAAATGTATCAACATAGCTCCTTCTGGCTGGTTTGTTTGTAGGAACATACATCCGGGTTCCCTGTGTAGAAGAAAGTTCAATAAGTCTTTCTCTTTCCATCTGTCTTTTTATAGCAGCAGCTAATGACGGCCATAAAGATTCTGCTATAATCTCTATGCTTGACTTTTCTTTGGGACTTGTGGTTGGGCCTCTTGTCACTGGACCAGGTGTGTCTGCATGCATTATCTTTGTAGGCTCAACCTTTATTAACTCCTTACTTTGCCTGATCTGCCAACCCAGTCTCCGGTGTTTAAAAGCGTTTTCTGAAACAAGTGCTGTGTGTGATTGATTACTAACAACACCCATTTCAAGCTCAGGTATCTTCCCCTCTTTTCTTGGGACAGGAATAACTATGTAGGGTCTAGGCTGCCTTGTAGTTACCACGCTCACCTTTTCCTTCCGCTCAGAAACATATACAAGAGTCTTGGCCCCATGTACTCCTATATAAAATGCAGTTCTCACTGTCAGTGAAAGCAATATGAGTATGAATACAATGCATGTGTAAATGACACAAAGGTATGTCACTTTTCAACATCTGCTCCTTGGACAATGTGTGCGTCTGTTCTCATGGGGCAACACAATGTTAATGTTGAAATTCCCCATCTCCATCATTTGATGCTAAGGAAGGAAAAACACATTTTAATGGCTCTCCATTTTTAGATTGCTTTCTGGAAGCTGTTGTCTTTATTCATCAATTGTCCTCGATCAACTATCTGCTTTCTGGATACTTAAGAAATGACTTCATCTTTCTCTCTGGAACCAGTTTTTTCACCAGTCGGGATGCAAATGTTCCATTTTCGTTAATATATCAGCTCCCAATCGATGCCTCGAATCTGCTTCAGTCCAGATGACATGTTGTTTCCCTGTCAGCATGAACAAAAGGTTTGTCTTTTGTTCACTTCCTCAATCTGTCCCTCGGAGGAAAGTTTCCACAGCTTTCTGTGATTTCTTTCAGAATAGATGCTCACCTGGATGATGATGCCTTCCAAGATTACATTCAAGTTTTCAGTGTTTCTTGGATCACTCAGAGATGTCACTACATCTGCGTGTCTTCCAACAAGATGCGGGGATTATTCAATTAGATGAAAGAACACCACACTGACCAGTCTATGTGCTGCGTCGGCTGATAAGGGCATTTGTGTTTTCTTCACTGTACTCAGGTAACTTCAAGAATTCTTCAGTGATGATTATAAGCAATCTTCGTATGATTTTCTCATTGTCAGGATCTCGAATAAAAGCTGAAATGCAGCAAATTCTCCCCACCAGTGACGGATAAGAACGTAACACCAACTCAAAATACGTAAGTATGTTCCTGGAAAGGTCATCACTCGGTAACACCATGAGTAGATCCAAACAGGAACTCTGTGTGAAAAGAATCTGGGTATTGTACCCTCTTCCAATTGCTGTATCCACGATCAGAATCTGGCATACTCTTATTCTTATCAAGGCTTAAGCATGCCTCAGTCCAAACTCAATAAACCTTTCTCACTTTTCTTGTTATCAAGGCTTAAGCATGCCTCAGTCCAAAGTCAATAAGCTACTGTGGCTTTAAGAATGCAGATCTTCCCTTGACTCTGCAACTAAGATTCACAGAGTGTTCGATTGTGTCCTTTGACCCTTTTATTTATGGCTCAAAAGGGAGTGTCCAAAATGAAGCCACAGTCCAACTAAAGGCTTCTTTACACTTTACACTTGTCAAGTTATGCGTCCTTCTTCTTCGTCATAGATCTTGTCTGCACGTGCTGTGGTTTTTCCCTGATGAATGTAGCTTCTTTGCAGAGGGGTGTAGGCAGAGGGGTTTCTCCGGAGTAGATCTTTTTATCTCCCAAGAAGATCCAAGCGCGTTTACCCTGCAATTTGACAGCAGATGGCGATACGTCCTCAACGACAAAAGGACTGTTGAACCTGGGCTCGTCCCACTTTTTCCTTGTGTGGTTACGAACTAGCACCGCATCTCCGGGGTAATGTTGGGGAAGATGAAATTCCAGAGGTTGGGTTTTTGAAGCATCTCCTTCGGTGTTCTGTACTGCCCTACACCCTCGTCTCTGCAACTGTCCTGAAATTACAGAAAAACTGGAAGTCACACAGTTCAAATAGTTTTGCAATTCTAATCCTAAAATTCTGACGTCGGCTGAGCATCACTTATAACTCAGGATGGAGGCATTAGGGGTGGTCTCATTCGCCTTCCTGTCATGATTTTTTAAGGCGTAAGATGGTGGTCAGAACCTGGTTGGTTCCTCAATGCATATAATGCCAGTGGTAGGCAATGCAACCACCCTTTCTTCTCACAGATCCCATTTCCTTTCGGATGATAAGCCAAAGAACACTTGTCCTTTATACCAAGCAACAAGCTGATTGGCTCGAAAAGTATCAGATCTCATTACCTCGCACACTCCCCATCTAGGAAACACTTATCGCACTAAATATTTGGCTGAATCAGTAGAGTCTGGGTGTGTGCATGGACCTGCCTCTATCCATCTAGAAAAAGGACAAACTACAACAAGCAAGTATCTATATCCATTGCATGCTTGTATCATGTCCACATAGTCGATATGCAAGTGCTGAAAAGGGCCATTGGGTCTTGGAATGACTCCCCTCACTATGCGCGGTGTATGCCCAACCATGAAATGTTGGCAAATAATACAATTTAGCATAAACCAATCATCAGCAATAGTTACAGCAAGATTCTCCCAAGTTGTATGCGCTGGGTAGTGTAGCTGTTCCAGCACCACCCTTGATAAGGCTACAGGCATCACTGGTTTACCAGTGCTGTCTTGTCGCCACAATGCATCAGAGGGGTTTAAAGAACACCCTCTTAGCTTGCACAAATTAGTTTTCTCTTGCGGTGCCTCCCCTTGCAGCTCCATTATCTGTTTTGCAGACATATGATTATATCCTTCAACCATAGTCGTCATTACATTCATCCTTTCATTCACATCAAGGGTCTCAACATTCATCATCCCTATATCTGTATTTGCTATGCGCTTGGCTTCAGCGTCTGCTGCTTGATTTCGGCACAAGATAAAGTCTGTCCCATTCGTGTGCGCTGTGCATTTAACGTCTGCTATGTTTACTGGGAGTTGTAGTGCCTTAATAAGCCTGTCCAATAAGGCTGCGTGCTGCACTTGCGTGCCGTCTGCTCGGAGGTAGCCCCTCCTTTTCCAGCGTGCTAATCCTGTGTGTACTGTCAACATCAATAGGCAGAGTCGATGTACACTGTTACTTCCTGGTCTGCGCGATTCTCGATCGCGAGTATGAACGGCAATAATTCTGCAGCTTTTGCTGAATAATGAGATGGCAATCGAGTATTAACGAGCACTCGAAATTCTCCATTTGCCAGATGTTTCGCCACAGCGGCACCTGTGTATCTTTGTCCATCATTTTGATTGATTCTCAAAGACCGTCAATAAAAACAATCTCTCCCCCTGCTAGTGCATTCTCCTTTACTCTAGTGAGCTCATCACAGAACTCTTCATAGTTTGCGCAATCGTGCATGGACTCTCCTTCTGTGATTGGTTCAGCTATAGACATGGCAGGGTTCACTATTTTACATCAAACTATTTTAATTGCTGGATTTGATATGACTACCTCATATGCAGAAGCCCTTGGAGAAGTCAACATGTCTTTCAGTTTTTCCAAAATGGCAAATAGTGAGTGTTCAACAAATAACGTAATAGAACATCCAATCACTATGCTTGTAGCCTTTTCTATGGCGAACACGGTGGCTGCCAAACTTTGTTCGCATGGAAAGTGACCTCTCATTACTGGGTCTAAGATTCCACGGTAATATGCAAGGAGTTTGTACCCCAATGTCGTTCTATGTGTGAGTACTGCTGTCATAAAAGTACCATCTGTATGCGAGAATAAAAATAATTCCTCTGCATAATTGGGGATCCCTAGAACTGGGGCTGTGCAGATTCCTTTTTTCAAATCATCAAACCCTTCGTCCATTGCCTTAGTCCACACAATTTTTTCTTGCGTTACCTGTGCTTTCTTCAAGGCCTGTAAGAGAGGCTGTGTATACGAGCTGAAGTCAAAGACCCATGCCCTGACATAATTACATAGTTCCAGAAAACTCTGCATCTGTTTTATCGTGTGTGGCTTAGCTGTTTTTAAAATGGCCTCAGCTCTTTCAGGGGTGACCTTCTTTCCCTCATGTGAAATTAATTGGCTTATGTACAATACTTCTTGTTGACAACTTTTCTTTGTCAACCTTATGTCCTTTGTCAGTCAGTATAATCATCAGCTGAACAGAATCATGTCTGCACTCTTCCTCTGTGGTGCTGCAAAATAAAATGTCATCTTCATATTGCAGCGCAACGCTTTCTAAAGCAATATTGCTTAAGTCCATCTGTAGGATTTTGTTGAAAATATTGATGGAGACTCACAGTATCCCTGGGCAGCCTTGTGCTTTTTAATCGCACTTGTCTAAAAGTAAACAATGTCAAATCTTGTGAGTCTTTGTGCAATGGGATTGAGAAAAATGCATTTTTTAAGTCAATCACCGTGAAATATCGTGCATCAACTGGTGTAGTACATAGAATTGTAGATGGGTTCAGGACTAGAGGGAACTCGGCCTCTACAATTTGGTTTATTGGCCTCAAATCTTGTATTAAATGCCACGACCCCCCTTAGATTTCTTGAAAGGATAAACGGACGTATTACAGGGTGATTCTGACGTCACTAAAATACTGTCGTGCTCGAAGGCAAACTTGCTCCTTGTTTCAATTTAATCTTCAGCTCCCCAACCCCTTTCAGTAAGCCTACATCATAGGGGACAGTGGCCCATAATGAAACTGGTACTTTCATCATATCTTCATAAAAATATTCAGGATGCTTTTGTGCTAACATCATTTTCTGCGGAACTTCTCTCTTGACTGCCTTTACCCAATAAGTAATGCACATTTCAAATATCACAAAATCATCAGATAAATAATCTCCAAACAATTCTTCATCAGTGACATCTGTCACTCTGCACCCCTCCTCGATGGTAATGATTGTGCTCCATCGTCTACCCTTATAATCAGTTGCATCAAGTAAAGCCATATTTCCTCAGACAATAGCTGCTTCTGTGTCTAAGAGAAAAAATTGCCCTCCTCTTCATTCATGGGTTTCTGAGGCCTAAATAGAAACTCATCTGGTATACTCATGGTTTAACCTACTAGATCTGGTAGCCATGTTAACAGAATACGTATCCCACACTGGAACACAAGTGATATCGCCCTGGGAGCTATGTGCCCTGAGAATGCCATGATCATTTTGCACACGTTTAAATAATGCATTCCCGGTGTTGAGCATATTATGTGTTCATCTGTAAACGAAATGGCCATATTCAATTTTGTCATCAAATCTCGTTCTAATATGTTGACAGGCGTTTGCCTCGAATAAAGCAGTGACACCTTCATATTGCATTCTCCTATGGAGACTGGTAATTCTTCTGTGAAAGGACCTTGACTTGTTGCTTCTGTAAAACCCTGAGTATTCATCGCATTGCCAGACATTAAATATTTGCCCTCACGTATACATGAGCGCGTTGCACCCATGTCCACTAAGAATGAAAAAGCTTTGCCGCCAATATTTACATCTATCCTCAGTTCCTCATGAGGATTCGGCCTTATAGATAGGACTGAACACATCAGGTCTTTCAGTGAGCTGTCCTATTGCGGGTACAGTCTCACTCCATCACTCGTGAATGGATTTCCTCCATCAACCGTGACACCTCCTATTCTACGAGTCATTGGCGGTTCTGTGTTTGTGTTCTGCTGAAGTTGCATAGGAGATTGCTGTGATTGTCCTTGCGGTTGGTTACCTGCCATGTGCTGTGATTGCAAGCTTTGCTCCACTCTCGGCGCTTGCTGCTGCACTGTTTGATTTTGCGCAGATCCAATTCCGCTCTGCTGTGAATATGCAGGTTTATTTGGCATTATCTATCTTGAAAACTGATCATTCTGCACCATCCCTTGGCTTCTACGCATATGAGTCATGTGCCCTGTCATTCCACATGTCCAACATATAGGTGGTGGTCTCCCCATCTGTCCAGATTGCATATTCGGATTACCGTTTTGCATATTCTGAAAACCTCCCGGATTATTCAGCCAATTCCCTTGATTACCTTACCAACCTCTTCCCCGATATCCCCTTCCTCGTGGAGCATATCCACTATTTGTCTGATCAAACTGTCTTTGGTTATTCACGTGTGGTATGTTCACTGCCTGCTGAGAATTTGATCTGTCTACGCTATTTAACATTGTCCCTTCATCGCGTACTTGGACAGTTTTTTCTGAATCAGTTTTGCTTCCTCACCTTTTAGGTATCGTCTTTTTTGCGATTCTTTTCCTGCAGGAATCTGCAGTAATGTGCAATGGTTAACTGGATTTCTGAGCACGGTTTGGCTTCTATACCCACTCATTTCTTGAGCTGCTTCTGTACTTGCTCTGGCAGCCTTTGGCATAATATATGATAAAATCCAGATATATTTCCCCCAAGCCTCCCTAGTCTCGAGCGTCCAGGCGTCTTGGAAATTTAGAATGTAAACTAACGGATCATCTCCCTTCTTCATCTTTTTTGTCATTATAGCTCCCATATCGGAACATGCCCGGATATAGTACTTGTAACGCTTTCCAAATTGCTGCTCTGCAGTTATTAAATGGCGCTCCATCATCTGCGGTGTTGGACTATAGTCACACCAGGGTAGCCTGCCCGTGTCCATACGTCATCAGCTCTCCCACCAAGTATGGCGATCAGAAGACCTTTAATATCCCCTATCGCTAATGTATTCCCTCCCGTCATTTTTTCTAACTCATGTATCCATTTTCCAGCGCCGGAAGTTAAACTCTGGAGTTTGCACTTTAAATTATCTCTGTCTATTTGGGGCCACGGTATGTAGTGTGGCCTGGCCCCTCCCTTTTCTAGGAAGGGGAATTGTGATGCCCCAAACTCATTCTCATCTCTTATCATTTGTCTATCTACTGCCAGGGTAATAATTCCACATCGCTGTCTACCTGGCAATGATCTTAACCTGCTTACATAAGGTGGGGACTCCCCCTTCTGACCGTGGGGTTGCACCTTATGTCGGTCTGTCTGTGTCAGTGGCTCTGGTGCCTTAGACATAGGTATTTTTAAATCTGACCACCTTACTCCCTTATCCATAGGCGAATATCCCTCTGGACCACATACATTACTTCTCTCTTCCCTTTGGAAGGTTTCCCTTTCTTCGTGTGATACTTCTTGTGCCCAACTCGTGTGACTTCTCTCATCATCATCATCTCCATTTAATATTAGTCTGTCTAGAGACAGCTCCTTGTGTCTCGCACTATAGGAGGCTTCCCCCATGTCATACAAATGAGTGCTCTAGAGACAATCATTTTTTCCCTTCCCATGTGATTCTTTCTGGGCTTGCATTTCGTGGTATACTTTTTCGATCCCTTCCCCAATACGCCGCAAGTCAAACTCGACTTCTCGATTTACTCTAGACGTACCTGGTAATGATTCGGATTCGGGAAAAAATTCCTCTATGTTTTCCCATGCTACCTGTGGATTGGGATTTTTTACTTCCCTTTCTAAATAATCAAGATTGCCTGCTCTCTACCTTCTTTTGTGTTCCATGTCGTCATCGACTTCTCTGCACTTTCTCACTTCTTCTCTCAACCTGTCTTCCTCTTTCTTTTTCATATCCCTTCATTCATATGTCCTTTGTATCTCTTCATCCCTTCATCTCTGTTCTATTTCTTTTCTTCCTAGCCTTTCCTGTTCATCGACTACTCTTTGTCTATTGTCATGTTTTCTTTGCCCTTCTGCTCTCTCCTTTTCCCTATTTTGTTCATCTTGATATAACTGTTCTCATCTTTATCTATCCTTTCTTTTCGCTCCCTCATCTTTCAATTGTTCCTCTTTTTCTTTGTCTTTTCTGTCTTGTTCTTCTTGATCTCCCCTTTGTCTTACATCTTCGATACTTTTGGCATCGAGTTTAAGTAAAATCTGACCTCCCATACATTTGTTCTGTAAGAGCGCTATCTAATCAGTTTTATCCTTGTGTCCTTTCCATCTCTTTATTTCTCTCCTTATATCTAGAGATGTACTTGCTCGATCACTTCTCTCCTTATCACGTCGTCTTGTCCCTCGGGACTTTGGAGGTTGTATCTTTCTTGGTATCTTTCTCTGGGCCCTCATCACTACTTTGCATAGGTGACTCATATAATGGATTGCTATATCCCGTGGCTGCTTTAGGTTCCCTTAATGGGTATAACCCTTCGTCATTCTTAGTTTCGTCTTTTATTTCAGATGGGGCAGGCGGAGCAGAAGGCTCTTCACCCCCCCTATTTGCATATGTTAAGTATCCAATCTTAAGGAGGCTCCTCCTCATTTTCTTGTTCATATATATTCCAAAACTCTAGACTCGCTAGGGCTTTTCTAACTTTTTTCCTGTGTTTTCTGCATGCAAATATGTCGTCATATGCTGCAGAGCTGTCTTCGATAATGATCCGCCTTGTGGCCATGGCATAAACATTTTCTCTGCAGTTCCTTTAACGCACTCTGCACAGTATTGTTTAAGTTTAAGCACGTGCTTCAGCAGCTGTTTGCCAAGATGCAGTAAAAAATTAAATTTTTAACCTTCACTTTTCTCTTTGCTACCACTGGCTTATGCTTAAATTACAGCTTCCAAATTATGTCTCAATCAAGATTCACTTATGTGCGAGCACCAATCGTTGCAAGCTCCGATCCCTTCAAAACATAATTTCTTACCTTATTTTTGCTAAAAAACAACTGTCAAAGTTCAATTTCAAAACAATCAATTTTCGTGTCTCAATTTAACGCTTCTCTATTACATTAAAAAATGTTCTTTCAACTCTGATGTCATCACACCTTTGAATCACATAAAACAAACAGACAGACTTGACCGGCCACATGTACTATTCACAATCTTCTTCTTAAGACTCGTCTTGGCCTCTAAGATTGCTTTGATTGGAACTTAAACCTATCTCTTTCTGGATTGTCTTCAATCGATCCGGTCTCCTACGTCATTCACTTATTGGGACTCTAGATAAAGGTTTCTGCTAGCACTCTTTAAAGCCTAGGAACAGGGCATATTCTCTTATCGTGGCCTCACTCCCAACTATTCTTTTTTATATATTGCTCGGCCACACTCAAGTCAATGGGCCTCATTACGACCTTGGCGCTAAGGGATTACCGTAAGGGTACCCGTACCGGTAATCCCTTAGCACCTCATTACGAGGTCCCTTTGCGGGTTGGAGACTTTAACGCCTGCTTTTTGCAGGCGTTAAAAACCAACCCGCAAACGGACCTTGGTGCTAAGTACGGTGCCGCAATTTGCTGCACCGTACTTAGCGCCTTCCCCATTCCCATTGAGCCCTATGGGGCAAAAATGGGAATGGGGAAGGGCCATGGCGGCATGGGGAATTACCGCCCGCCAACCTCGGAATGGGGCAGTAATTCCCCATTCCGCCATGGCGGAGTCGGTAGGTTACCGGCATGGACCATGGTGCCATTAGCACCATGGTCCAACGCCAGCGTTGTAATGAGGCCCAATATCTTGTTTCCTATGTACATATATATTACACTCTTTCTCTTGTGTTATATTTTATCCCACCTCCCTCTTACTCTCCGTTATTTACTATACATGCATGCCTTTGCCACACTCTTTGGTCTATTTACTCACTGTTTGCATGTTTTTCTTCTACAGACATTCAGGGTCACTGACTTCGTTACCACCTCTTCGAGCCGCTTTTCGATCCGGTTCTCGAATATGTGGGAGGGGTTTCTATCTGGAAATAGGGGTCCCATCAAACTGTCCCTTGCAAGGAATTGTCTATTCTATCCACTTCTACAGGGAGCTTCCCGTCCTGTCAGCTGAATGGCAAAGGTCGTGCAATATTGCAGAGACTCTAAAGTTACTTATGTCGACGCCAATGGTTATCTTATCTAACCATTTTATCTCTGCTACCAAATGAGCTGGGTGTTTCTCAGACATCCCTTTAAGATATGTAGCAATACCCTTAGAGATGGATGAGGATGCAGATTGTATTCATACATAAATAATCAAGATGGCACAAATAGCTTGGCAAAGTTTATCTGTTTTAATGTCAAGTATCTAAAACAGGGAGTACAATGAACATCAGCAATCGCTCCATACTCTGACTCTACTTACTTCATAAAAAAACTGGGCTTTTGTACCCAAAATTGGTCATCATTGACGTTTTGACCTGCGTCATTACTAACGTCATCCTACGTGGCAAACTACATGAACCTAACGGAGGGCGTGATTGGGTCTAAGTGAAGTTCTAAGTATAAGCTCTATATCTGTATGGAGTAACGAAAGAAGGTGGTAGGATAATTAACATCAGTGGGGCAACTAAGCCCTCCCCTTTAAATGGCCACTGTGAACGCCACTAAATGTACGACATCGCATTGGCTACACAAGCAATAGGACCCCAATTACGTGGTCCCCTACAATTGGTTAGCACCCAAACCCTGTCAGTACTTTTCCACATACGTCTAGCAGCATGCAGACGGAACAACCAGGTGCGGGAGAGCCAGCTTCCCACCAATTAGCATATCATCGATCATCACCTCAGTGGTCCAGTGTCAGTTAGTGCTTTGGTGTGATCATCTCGTTCGTCCAACTTCCTACTATTGCTTGACTGGACACCATGAAATTGAGCATTTTCGTGTATTTGATTTTATTCTTCAATAGTTCTCTGATGTCTTTTGTTTTTGCTTGACCTCTCTGAAGAGGAGCTTCTGTTCTTTCACATTAATTGTATCCAATGTCAGCCATTTCCAGTTTGATAAGACCTTGGCTTTCTTGGCTCAGTCAACACCTTAGATGAGCTTTTATTCTGTTTAATTCAATTGCTTTTCTTAACTGAGACACTGAAATGAGGCCTTCTTGCTTTGTTCATTACTGCTTATATGTATATGTTGGCGCTTGCTGCGGTGTAAATATTCAAAAGCATGTAGCTAGCTTCATGATTGCTTTGCTGCTTGCATTTCCTTGCATCTGTACATGTTTAAACTAACTATCTTCATCAGGTCTGTGGCATAAGTTTCTTCACCTTGATTCCAAGATGGCACTTATCATTAATATTTTCTTGATGGTTTATAAATCGTCTGCATCCTCTGGTCTGTTTATCTCTTCTATGGGTGTCAATTCGATTTTGTATAACATCGTCATTAATCTTTGCCTTTTAGTTTCTCTGCTTCTTCAGGAATCTCGTTCAAATAGCCATCAACTTTACCCCCCATATTCTCTTTGGTATAGGTACACTTATGGGTACTGCACAGAGTCCGGGCTCTTCACTTTGTTGGTTTAACTGTTCTGTGTACGTCACATAGTTTGGTTCATACTTTTTCAGGTAATATAGGTGGGGCAATTGGAGTGTGGGGGTACTTGGCTCCTCCTCTACAGGTCTTCTAAGTATGAGGGGACAGTGTACCAAACTGCCACTACGGGTCAATGTTATTATAACATAAATATAAAGGACCTTATTACCAGTTTGGCGGTATTACCAGAGCTAATACTGCTAAAGTCACTGAATGCCAGTCCGGTAACAACGGTACCGGTAAGCTACCGGCACCGTTGTTACTGGACCGGCGTACTTTGAGTTCTGCGAGCGGGTGCCTTTCAGCCCGTCAGGTCTGACCTGGCGGATGGAACGACTACTGCTCGCAGACCTTGACGGTAACACCGGCACCATTAATAATGGTGCCGGTTCTACCATCCTCCCCATTCCCATTGAGTCCAATGGGACTCGAATGGGAATGAGGAGTATTTTTTTCCGGCGCCCGGCAATGGGGAATTACCGGGACCGCATGGGCTGCAATGGCCCGGTAAGTCCCCATTGCCGGGCACCAAAAAAAATGACTCCGGCAGCCGTTTTTACCCGCACGGCTACTGCCAGGGTCATAGTGAGGCCCAGTTACTGTTACTGCATGCAGTGCTACTGATCACTGATGACACCCAATGAGGCCAAAACATGTTGGGGATGCGCGTGGTCTCATGCAGAAGGTATATCACCAAGCAGTTCGGGCTGGGCCTCACCTTTTAGGGTGGTACCAAGCCTGATTTGCATATGGTTTTTCCCCTTTTGTAATGGCTTGGCATGTGAATACAATGGTCTGGAGGGTTGCCCAGAGCAATACCAGAGGTTAAGATTAATTCTAAACCTTCCAGCCATCACATTTTGTTGTGCTTTAGTACATTTCCGGTAACCATAATGGCCACATGATTTCAATTCGTGTAGACCCGTCTGTTATTTCCCATTCTGGAGTCCCATAGTGCTTCATGGGGATTTTTTATTACCACGTGTATTTATTTATTTGTTTATTATGTGCCAAAGCTTGCAAGTGTCAGGGTGCACATTAACACCAAGGACATATCACATGACAAGGTATAGGAGGGCCATTTAATGAAACGAGGTGGTCTTTGGTCGTTTCCATTCTTTTATTTATTTATTACCAGCAATGCGGTTATGCGTTTGTGTGGTGGTAATTACCTCCACACAAAAGCAGGTGTAACAAAAGAGTTCCAGTAAGAGAACTCTGAATTTGGTTTAGTGTTAATAAATCCGGCATTCAAAAATACCAGATGTTTTACTAAATACCGCCACTGGCGTCATCAGGCCCTTAGCATGCTCAAAACTGCAACGTACCGAAATGAAGCAAAGTATTAATTTTAAGTTTCGCCATTCTGGTGTTCACCATCTCCTATCCCAATAGTTGCCATCTTAGGGAGCCATGATCCTTTAGTATACATAAGGTAATTGTTTATTTCTCAATTTGTAATCGAGTGAGAGCTATGTTAATCTGCATTCTTAGTTATATGTTTCCCGAGTCAGCGATTATTGTGCCCTTGGGTGAGGCAAAAGATATACACTCCAAAGCATACATTACATATGTTTCTTATCAAATTAAAACAACATTTATTTAGTAATTAAAATCACAATTAATTACTATCTTCAAACTAAATTATCTTTTTGTAAGCATTAGGAAAAATAATCCTGATTGTACCTTTAGCAGCGCATGCCAACTCCTCCAAGGTGACCTTGTATTGGTAGCCTGAGAGTCCTAAACAGAGAGAATTCTTCCTTTTCTCAATTCTCTACCACTCTTTCCTCATGCTTGAGTTCTCTCTGCCTCACTACTCTTTTTTTTTAAACCTTTTTGCAACTATCCGTGGTCTTCCCCCACTGTGGGGCAGCGGCCTGTTGCATAAGGCAAAGATCCCATTCCATTTCCAGTCTTGGGAGCTTTCCATCTCTCCTCTTATGCCCCCAAGAGTGAGCGATATGTCTGTGATTCTATTTCTCCTCTCTTCCATCATCCCCACCCTCTACTTTCCATTTTCATTCAACTACTTATCGACTTCTTTATCTCCTCACAAGATCCTTCTGTTGGTTCTACTTCCTCAGCGTCAATGTTACCAGTTATATTATTTCACAAATTGTTAACATTCTCTCTGTCTTTAAGCTCAGGACTCTTGTGGCTCCTGGTTACTTTCCCTCTACCCCGGCTCGGCCTCATTTGACCTTTCACTGAAAAATCTATTCCTCTATGCCCTCACCGAGCCAATCGTACTGCTGCACCCGCCGTCACTCTGCCCTATACCCTAATCCTTTTCAATTTATTCCCCCTGCTGGACCACCTGATTACACTACTTAATTTCTACTTCTTGTCTGGGAGCTTTCTAGATTTTGTCAATCATGCTTCCAGGATCACTCATAAAGGCATCTGCTGACCAATTGATCTGTTCCAAGTTCCACCCAACTTCACTCACGCCTTCTCTCTCAAAGCTGCTTGGTCTGTCTCTAACTTTACTCTTTTTTTTAATCTTACTCTCTCTGTCCCCTTTCCAGTCTGACATCAGGCTAGCACATTCTACTCACCAACGAATGTATGGCTACATGTCATTCTAGAGATTCCATGCTTGTTCTTTATCTTTTAGCTTTTTTAGTACACTTGATCCCTCTTTACAGAGCCACTCATTTTCTGAACTATGTCTTTGTTTGTGTTGCTCTATTCTGGCTTCATCCTAGTTTTCCAGCCAGTAGTATGCAGTAATATGTAAACCAAATAATATGATAATTATCCTGAAAAATGCACAAAATTACGCAGAGGGATGAAACATGTGGATTGTTAAGCCATCTATTCGATAGCATTCCAAATCATTGTATTTCTAGCAAGTAAAACTGATTTTTAATATATCATTTTTCAATTCATTTGTTGGATACATTTTTAATTGTCATCCCAATTCTTATGGGATCCTATTTTATTCAATATAGAGAAGAGGGGAATGTGGTTTTGCTTGAAAGCCACTTAAAATGTTTTATACACAAGCAAGTAGCTTGAAATATATGTAAAAATCATTTTATAGATTAAAGGAGTAGAATTTGTATGAATTCAGTAATCTTTCATATAGAGGATTTTCCGATAGGTTATATAGTATTGAACAAAATTGACGTGAGTCACATATTGCATATACATTCTTTGTGCAAAGTTCATTCATACAGTTTTTTGCTTCATGCTTGTATAGTGCTTTGCTGGCAGGACTGATGAAAGGGTGTGTGTTAAGCTGGAAATGCCTTTTGAAGGGACCAATGTGTATAACTAGGGACCCCTCACTCACCAATTTGTTAAGAAGCTGTAGTTGAAGCTGAAGCAAGCGCTGAAGTAAGAAGATGTTCCCTGGAGCCCAGCTGCAGGAAGGAGCCTGCTACTCTTTATTAAAATCCAAAAGCTGATGTGTTCTTCCAAAGACTGAGCCAAGAGAGTACCTGGATAGGCAACCCCTTCCCGAGCTACGAAGGATCACCATGCACCTGTGTGTTTCCGGCCGAAATTGCGACCGTGTGCATGCTTCCACCATTGCTCACCATGTGAAGCCCAGCACACTCAAAGATGGCCGCCCGCCACCCATTTGAGGCACCCACTGCCTAATCCACCCAGCAGACGCTGCTGAGTCCCGATTGACTGGTGACCCTTCTTCAGCTACCTATCGGGAGCCGGCAGGCGAAGCCGGCCCACTCTCACCAAGGCCCAGTGAAACAAGGCTGACTCCTGTCCTAGCCTGTCCCAGCCTTACTCGCCGTTCGCCTGGATACTATGCCCTTTTTCACCTCTCACTAATCCCTGCTTGTGGTTACACAGCTGACTCTCCTCCTCGTGAACCTATGGACTAGCGCACTCCTCATCCTGAAAGTAAGACTGGTAACGTTATCTATCAACTATTCCAGCGCTTCCGAATGCTATGCTTATTCCCACAAGCTTAATACCTAGTATAGCTATATAAGCTGTTCACTCTGTGCCTACTGCCCTACAAGCATTTATCTTGCCTGTTGAACTTGCTGACATACTATCTATCCTGATGTTGGTAATGCCTTTACTGCTAATATAATCACATACGCCACTTGCTCCATTCACACCTCTGTACTAAGTCTGCACACCTATTACGAGCGTCCTGACTTTAATCAACTGAGCCGACTACATATTTGAGCCCTAGTCGCAACCTATTCGCGGTTGCTTACCACCAAGTGATCGCACCATTTCAGCGCCTTATTTGCTTGCATTGCCTATGTCTGTTCTCATTGCCGCCCAGCCCATACCTTCCCATTGCATGACCACGGCAATGCTTTCATTTGCGCCTCTGTTCGCCTGTGCTTGCCTTGAAACTACTATGCTGCCAACCCCATGCTCGCTTTTGAAATTATTGAGCTCTTGCTCAGAACTGCAACTTAGACCCACTTGTTAGCTCCATGATATATGCTACTCTGCCTGCCTGATACGCTCATTGTGTATTCCCAATTTTGCTGCGCCACACCTTGATCTATGCCTGCATATGTTGCACCGGTCCGCATAAGACATGTCCACATGATCTAAGCTAGGGTACCTGCCTTACTCTGCCGTGCCTTTCACCTTGACATTTACCTGATCTGCCAATACTTGCTGCCAACACTAGAATGTCTTCTCTGCCTGAATTGTTGCACCGTTACAATTAGATCACGCCTCTTGCATTCTGCATTGTTCCCTGCCTAACATGCTAATGTATATGCAAGCTTGGTATTTGCTTTGCCTGTGTACCCTGATCTGATGCACCCCCATTGCTTGACTCTGAATAAGTAGACTTAACCTGTCTTAAACTCATTAGCCTGCATTGCTCGTACAGAGCACGCACTGCCTAGCCAAATAGTGCCTGTAACATTTACCTATAACTGCCTCACAGACTCAGCGGCCCTTCCTCTCTAATCTCGGTAACATGCTACCACGCTGGTCCTCCCTAAGGTCACTGCTCTCCTCATTACAAGTACTACTATCAGTGTGGTCAATTACCAGGTCATCACACCTACCACCTCCCGATTTAGCTGCACCTAGCTCCTTGCACACCTCATCCATGGCCACCTCTCACAGATCTCCTGATACCTACCAAAGTACTGCACCTCAATACCACAACATCTAACTCAGCGATCCGGCCCTATGGCTCGACCATTTCGCCAAAAAACCCTCACCTAATCAACCATGTCCTATCACTCTTAGAAACCTAAGATTAGGATCTAGACTTATGGGTAAGAAGGGACACCCCATGTACCTGAGCCCACACCTCAAAACTCAGACGCACAGCCCGCCTCCACAAACGGCCACCTCACCCACGCCCCATCACACTCAAACCATCACAGCTTCATCAAGCAACGTTGGTTTAATTAAAGCTGCCCTGATTAACGCAAGATCCCTAGCTGCGCACGCTCTGGTCATTGCTGATCTTATCAAAACTCAGGAACTCGGCTTCATCGCCATCACCGGGACCTGGCTGCACGCAGCTTCCGGCCCGGCACTCTCATTGGCCATCCCCACTGATTACTCCATCATCAGATGTGATCGCACCTCAAGAGGTGGAGGAATTGCTTTCATTGCTAGAAACTCATTAGGACTTAGAACCATCCCAAGCACTAAGGTGGAAACTGCAGAGTTACTCTCTGTCAAGCTTGGACTCTCAGCTAACCAAACGGCTACCATCCACCTAATATACAGACCCCCTGGTCCACCCACATCCTTCGTGGATGATATCTCTACCTTAGTACTCAACAATGCTAAATCCAACTCCCAAACCATCATTCTTGGCGACCTCAATCTAGGACACCAAGACCCTAATGATCCTGCGGCCCTCGACCTAGCTAATACCTTAACAGATTTAGGTTTCACTCACCACATACAGGAACCCACCCACATTAAAGGGCGATCCCTTGACTGGCTTAGTGACACCAATTGCAATATTAGCGTAATCTCCAACGCCCCTTGCTTGTGGTCTGACCACCATGTCATCACTTTCAGCATTGAAGCAGCCCCACCACCCAGGCCTTTGATCGCCCCAGCCACCCTCACTAGAAATAAAAAGAACATTACAACAGAAAAAAATACTCCCCCTTATCCTTCTCACACTAAATAACTCTCCTGACACTTGCTCAGACCCCACCAACTTAGCCGACATGTATAACCAGTCCCTGCTTGCAGCCATCAACTCTATCGCCCCACTCAAACTGAGGAAACCCAAACAACGAGCACACCTTAACCCATGGTTTACTCCCCAGCTTAGAGTGTTACGCAAAGAGAAACGCTCAGCAGAGTCACGCTGGAGAAGTCACCACTCCGACGCCCACAAGGACAGTCTTCTGATAGCGACCCTTAACTATAAAGAAGCTGTACTCCAGGCAAAAAAAGATTCTTATAATAACCGCATTATGTCAGCCCAGTCCAATACTAAGGAACTCTTTAATATCCTTAAGGAACTCGAGACACCTGCAGCCCCCCTGACTCTTGCTCCAAAGACAACACTTGGTGCACCAATATTCAGTCAGCACTCCTGGGTAAAATTGCTACCCTCCAATCTAAAATCAGGGACAAACAGAAATCCCTACAGCTTGACCAACCACCGACCACACCTACACTTAATACACATTTAACCTAACCACATAAACCTTTCTCCTTCTCCCCACTCACTACTCTCGAAGTAGAAAACATCATAAACAATTTAAAACCTTCCAATTGCCAAGGCGACCCCTGCCCAGCTCCTATTATCAAGGAAGCATCTCATGAGCTAGCCCCGTTCATTACAGCATTCATAAATGCTTCTTTCAAGACGGGTATTGTCCCCGACAACCTAAAGGATGCATGGGTTATCCCACTCCTCAAAAAACCCTCCCTTGACCCTAATATCCCAACTAACTTCAGACCTATCACTACAGTCCGATTCCTGCTCAAGATCCTGGACCGCGCAGCCTACCTGCAGATTCAGGATTACCTCGAACTAAACAATCTCCTGGGCTTAAGACAATCAGGGTTCCGCCCTAAACATGGCACGGAGTCAGCTCTGATCGACTTGAAAACTCAGATGGAGTCACTGAAGGACAATGGGAAGCTAGCTCTTCTCCTTCTCCTCGATCTCTCCGCGGCTTTTGATCTGGTCAACCACCAAATACTCTGCCAGCATCTCAAATCCGCAGCCCACTTCTCCGACTCTGCCAATGCCTGGATCCACTCATGCCTGAGCAATAGATCCATGAGGGTCTTCTCACCGCTGGCATCAGCAGATCCCTCCCCCATTCACTGTGGCGTTCCTCAAGGCTCATGTGTATCCCCTACATTGTATAACGTATTCACCAAGCCCCTCTTCGATGTGCTTGACTATCTGGGTGTCTCCTACACTAACTACGCGGACGACACCCAGATACTCATCCCTATCACAGGAGACTACACAGCTAACACCAAAGCCCTTAACGATGTTTACTCGGTCATCCAGGCCTGGATGGCACAGCACGAACTTTGCCTTAACGATGATAAGACTGAGCTCTTACTTTTAGGATCAAATCATCGGCTCAACAAACTAGACCAAACCTACAAGTCCATCATTATTGACGGCAATGACATTAAAGTCTCCAAAGATACTAAGACGCTAGGGGTCTATCTTGACTCCTCGCTTTCTCTGAACAGGCAAATAAATGCAGTTAGGTCAGCTTCGGCCTATACCTGCAAACTTATCACTGCCTGTAGACCCTTCCTAAACTCCACCAACTGTATCACACTCGCCCAAACTCTTGTTATGGCTAAAATCGACTACTGTAGTGCTCTCTACCTAGGGACCAGTCAGTCTAACCTTAATAAATTGCAAACTGTACAAAATAATGCCTTAAGGGCAGCCTTAAACATCCCGAGACGCTCTCATATCTCCTCCGTCAGATTGGACTTACGCTGGCTCCCGGTAAAACAGAGAATTGCCCTGAAAACCCTAGCTTTGACTCACAAATGTCTGAACAAAAACGCCCCACCTTACCTGTCCACTCGCTTCTCACGCCACACCTCCACTCGACCTACCAGAGCAGCCCAAACTCACAGCCTCATCGTGCCTAGATGCAAACTCCAAAAAGCTGGTGGGGTGAGCTTCCCCGTCCTGGCCTCCAAACTCTGGAACACCTTGCCCACACCTATCAGAATTGAATCATCATTCCACTCCTTCAAGAACAATGCTAAAACATGGCTGCTCTCCCAAGACTCATGAGACCTTGACACAGTCCAGACTCCATGTGGGGTACAGAACTGAATATACATTTTCTCTCTGCTCTGTCCCTGTATTATACGCTGTTAATGGTACCCTTCGGTACATGTATATATGCTGTATATTTTTGTAACTCACTGTAACTACTGCTCTTTGTAACATGTTTAAGAGTATGTACATGTATATATGCTGTATATTTGTGTAACTTCTGTAACTACTGCTTTTTGTAACATGTTTAAGAGTATGCGCCCGGTTGCCCCTTGGTCTGGTTTTTTGCACTTTATAAATAAATAAAATCAAATCAAATCAAACCTGCTGCACTTCTTCTGAAGTACCCTGGAAGCCAGTCCTGTGTGCCTGCCATCCGGAGAAGAGGTCTTCATGAGTCCCAGAAGAAGAGCACCTGGACATCTTGAACCGAAATAGTGCATCTGTGTCACCCAGGGTCCGGAGGAGTGTTTGTAACCACTGCAAGCCAGATTTATGCATATCACCCAGAAGAAGGGGTCCCCTGGCATAGTGCTGTTTAACACCTGTAGCTGCGAAAGTTCCATTTGATTGAAGAATCCTTTAAGGGAAATCCCTGCCATGACATCTGACCACTTTTTCCAACCGGAGGAGATCCACGGTCGCTGTGTGCAGTGGAGAGTCCGCCGGTGGGTTTCCCAACACTAAAATCCGAAGAAGTCCCTAGGATCCAGACTTGGTGAGGGTCGCAGTCCAGTCCAGTGGTCAAATCCAGGTTACAAGAAGCCATCCAGATGTCCGTGCTGGCATTGAAGAACCGGAAGTCGGTACACCGCGAAATCCTGAAACCCGACAACTAATTGTGCCAATACACCTGTCACCACCGAAATTCATCCAAGGTCCGCAAGGGCATTATCTTCTTCAGCCAAGCCTTGCGGAGTTCATGGCAATTTTCATCTTCATGGGACATCCACAGCCGAGTAACAACCAGCCAACGGAGACCACCGCTCAGACCGAAAGTGCTGGCTTTCTGATACTGCTTGGTTCCTTCTTTTATCTTGACCTCGACATCACAGTGACTCCTTCTTCCAAAAGGGGTCTATTCTCAAGTGGACCCATGAAGTAAAGCCAATAAATTTGCCTGCCAAGGGTCCAAAGGTACTGTGACGAAGAAGAGCATTTTCCAGCCTCAGGAATCATCCAGGGGTCCCAGATTTGTCTTGGATCCGGTTCTCCTGTGGCATCTCAGGTTCGTTTGGGTGGTGGGACCCGTAGAATAAAAGCTGATCATTATTGAAGTATTTGGGCTGGGTGTAATATACAAGATATTTAAGTCTAAAGAAAGTACACTGCCAATGTTCCTAAACTCACCTGCTCTTCTACATTTATCTCTGAAGTTACACCTTGCTTAGCAATTCTCATGCATTTTTAAACCTGTCAGCAGTTCTTTCATTTTTAATTAATCTAAGTATAGTGCAGTACCACATAGATTATATACATTGTTGCCATTATTAGAATAGTGTGGCCTGAGTACAAAGTGTGTTATTTATATGTTTATATTTACCTGAACCTCATTTTAAATAGAAAAGCTGTGTTATTACATAACAGAATGTGGACATTCTGTTGTGTGGGCTTGGGTATTCACTGTACTTAAGAAGCAGCCGGCATCATCTCCTGACAGTCTCAGCCTTGGTTGCTTGTCCATTGCTACCCTTAGATGGCCTTCGCTTGGTATACCGTTATTTCATCACCAGACTTTTCATTTCATCGCAGGGTTTTTTGCCATGTTCTTTTTTCGAAAAAAAACCCATCAACTTTTTTTTGGGGGTAAAAATTATATAAATTTGGTGTGGGTGTAAGGGAATATTAAAATAAGTAAAGGGGTGGGTGTTTGGGGGTGTAACCCCCCCCCCCCCCCAAAAAATGTGTTTTTTTTTCAAAAGAAAATCCCTGGCAAAAAATCCTGCGATGAAAAGTCAGGCGATGAAATCACGTAGAACCCTTGGCTGGAGTGCTCTGTGCCCCTGCCCCAACCATATAGTGGGCAGAAGTACAGATACCCCCCCTCCAGTCTTTACACTGGTTGCAGAGTGGTGGAATCACTGGTTTTAAGACTCAGGGCCTCATTACACGGATGGTGGTAGGGATTTACAGGTACTGGTAAAATACCGCCTTACTACGAGGTCCCTTTGCGGGTTAGGGGATTTAACGCCTGCTTTTTGCAGGCGTTAAAATCCAACCCGCTAAGGGACCTCGGAGCTAATTACGGCACCGCAAAATTGCGGTGCCGTAATTAGCGCCTTCCCCATTCCCATAGAGCCCTTGGGGCAGAAATGGGAATGGGGAAGGGCAATGGTGGAAGGGGGATTTACCGCCCCTCCAACCTTGGAATGGGGCGGTAAATCCTGGTATTTTACCGGCATGAGCCATGGCGCTAATAGCGCCATGGCTCACCGCCTACCGTGTAATGAGGCCCTCAGTGTTTAACCTAGCTACTATACAACAGCCACATATTTTGGTAATTTAGGGTGTAGTGGTATATACTGGTATAACTTCACTACAAACAATGGAACCTATTGCAAATGGCAAATTGACCAGGATTAGCTTAGAAGCTCTGCAGAGTGCTTGTGAGTTGAGATAGACTTCGAGGATAGGTGCAGGGCAGAATTTATAGCTGCTCTTGTGGATTTACAGGCAGGTTGTGATACACATGATGAAAGAGATGATGGCTCTGATGGGGACATTGCCCCTGGTGAAGTCACATATGCTACCACTGGGACTGCCACCTCTCGTGCCACTTCAATTCCAAAACCCAGCATTTTCTCTCAGGGGGTTCCCTGGAACGTAAGATATTGAGGATGTAATTAGCCTTTAAATACAAATAGTTAGAGACTGAAGCTGAGTTGAAGAAAGAGGAGCAAGGTATATTCAAAGAAAGATATTTTGAACACAAAGACAGTGACCTTGAGATCAAAAACAGAGACACTGAATGCCAAAGACTCCACTGGAGGAAGCTAAGGTATGGATTTCAGCTAGACCAGTTGAGAGTGTCAGGTCCTCTACCACTAAGCTCTTGAAAGATTTAGTTGGTGTGTATGTGGAGAGTTCAGATGTTCGCCAGTGTTTGGAAGCATTTGAATTGGCTAGTGAGATTAATAATGTTGACCAACAGGATTGGGCTAAGTGTTTCCTAAGTAGAATACCTGAGACTGGTTATGACTACATTTTGAATTTGAGTATGGGTGAAAGGGACCAGTATGAGTGTATGAAGGCTGCTTTGATTGTGAGGTTTGGCAGGACACCTGCCCAGTACCTTACTAGGTTCAGGGATTATAATAAGAGAGAGAAAACAACTTGGGTTGATGGGGGGAGTGCTGCACATATGAATATGATGGGATGGATTGATGGCTACAAAGTGAAGACTTTTGATGAATTGTCTCACCTCTTGTTTTTTAAACATTTTTCTGAGGCCTGTTTACGAGAGCTGCAGCAGTACGTTGCTGACCACAATATCTTGGACCCCTTTAAGTTGGTCAAGTTGTCTGACAAATGGGTCTCCCACAGGGTGTCCACTAAGGATCCCAGTGGGAAGGACAATGACAAAGAGAAGGGGACCTCTCAGAAGGCTGAGGTGTCCAAGAAGCAGCCACATTCAAACAAACCTAAACATTCTCCCTCTATGGTCCAATTATCTAGTGGAGCTAGGTCTCATGAGGGTGGGAATAAGAGTAATGGTTCTCCTGCTTAAAAGCAGACACCTAGTGCATTAAACTCAGTTTCCCGCATTCCTGGCACCTGTTGGAAGTGTGGGGCTCAGGGCCACAAGAAGGGTAACCCTAAGTGTAATAGTAGGCACGTGCTAGCCAGGCTGTCATGACCTAGTTGACATGGGGTTGATTTCTGATGGGTTACCGCAGGGTGCTGCTGCAGTCCCTAGGTATCAGGCCAAACAGGGTCTGACTGATAATTAGTTACCCAAGCCAAAGTGGAAACCCAAGGCAAAGAGTAAGAGTAAGAATACCACCTCTGTGAAGGGGTTCCTTCTCTTCCTGCTGCTTCAGCAGTACCCATTGTGGTCTGAGCTCTGAGGGACTAGGCCCAGTGGTGACCCTAGACTCAACCCCAGAGGGAGAAGAAGCAGATGACCCTCCTCAAAGAGAGGCATTCACCCCAAATGATCACCCTGACCTCCAGTGCTTGCTGGATAAAGGTGGGGCCTCAAGGTTGGATTTATGTAAGGGCCACTCTCTTGGGGGTCTAACAACACAGGCCCAGGCACAAGGTGATGTGCCTAGTTTTTTAAGATTTATTGGAAGGGTGAGCCCATTGAGCCTGAACCTAGTGCAGTCAAGAGGTTGGTTGTGCCCAAGGTAAACAGTCCCTCTGTTTGAAGCTGGAATATGAGGTGCCCTTAGCTTGTCCTCTTGGCACCAGGAAGACCAAGCAAAGGCTCTCAGCCCTCCTACATAAGGTGGACACATGTTCCTCCTGGTACTGGTAGGTCATGCCACCAAGTGCCCTGAGGCTATACCCCTTCAGACCATAACAGTTAATGTGGTTGCCAGGGCTCTCCTGGGCATGATCGCCAGAGTTGGTCTTCCTAAAGAGGTAATTTCTGACAGAGTTAACAACTTCATGTCTCATTACATGCAAGCTATGTGGAAGGAATGTTGTGTAACTTACAAGTTCTCTACATCCTACCATCCTCAGAACAATGGGCTGGTTGAGAGGTTTAACAAAACTCTCAAAGGCATGTTAGGCATTTTGGAGGAGCCCCTAGGAAGGAAATGGGATCTCCTCCTGCCATACCTGCTGTTTCCCTATTGAGAGGTGCCTCAAGAGGATGTTGGATTCAGCCCCTTTGAGCTCCTCTTTGGACATCCAGCGAGGGGGCTCCTTGCTTTAGTAAGAGAAAGCTTGGAAGCCACACCTCCAAGTCCTGCCAAGAAAGTGGGGGACTGTTAGGTCTCAGGAGGAGGATGGCATAGATGATGGGCCAGGAATCAGCCAATCTTAAGGCCAGCCAAGAATTTAACAACTACTGGCATTACCATAAGGCCTCACCAAGCCTCAAGATTTGGCAGATAAGTGCACTTGACCCTTCAGGATAATCTCCAAGATGGGTGAACCCTACTATCTGTTTGATGTGGGTATTCCTGAGGTAGCCCTTCAGGTCTTCCATGTCAACCGGCTTAAGCCAGTCCACAGAAGAGGGGAAGTCGCATGCCTCTTGCTAGCTTCTCAGCATGACAAGGATGAGAGTGAACCCCTTCTTGGTTTGCTGCATAGCAACCCTCAGGATGGCTCAGTGGAGGGAGTGAATCTCTCTTCAGATTTGACACCCGAGCAGCAGAGGGCCTGCAGGGCTTTGCTCCACCAGTATGCCCCTCTGTTCTCACTGACACCAGGCCTCACCCCATGGCGTAGGCATGATATTGATACTGGTGACAGTGTACCTATTATCAAAAGCAGATGCTACAGGATGTCAGACAGTGTTAAGAACCACATCCAGCCAGAGGTTGCCAAGATGTTGGACCTGGGTGTCATTAGACCCTCAACTAGGCCATGGTCCAGCCCAGTGGTCCTTGTCCCCAAGGCAAGCTCCAGGCAGGTACTAAGGATTTGAGGTTATGTGTGGACTACAGAGAAGTCAATGCAGTCACCAAGACTGTAACACACCTGTTGCCCACGGCTGATGAACATGCGGACAAGAAAGGTGCTGCAAAGTTTGTGAGCACATTTGACCTCACATCAGGCTATTGGCAAATAGCTCTGACTGACCAGGCCAGGCAGAAAACAGCTTTCTCAACACCTGATGGGCTTTACCAGTTTAGAGTTATGCCTTTTGGGTTGAAGAATGCCCCTGCCACCTTCCAAAGGTTGGTCAATCATGCTCTCAGTGGACCGGAGGCCTTCTGTGTGGCCTACCTGGACTGTATTGCTGTCTACAGTTCCACCTGGGAAGAACATTTGACACACTTGGATAAGGTGGTGCAGGCCATGAAAAGGGTAAACCTCACTATCAAGGCAACCAATTAGGCTCACAGTACCAATTAGGCTCATAGTACCAGATAGCACAGGGGAAGGTTATCTACCTTGGTGATAGGTAGGAGGGGGGTTGTATCCAACCTCTCCCTAGTAGAGGGAACTTTATACTTGTGTATAGGTGCACTATAAATGCCATATCATATCATATCAAAGTACAAGCTGTACAGGACTGGGGGACTGCCTCTACTCAAACTCAGGTGAGGGCTTTTTTTGGGCCTCATTGGGAACTACAGGAACTTCATGGCAAACTATGGCACCATAGCTGTCCTCCTGACTGCTCTGACCCTACCCAAACAGCCTAAGAAGGTTCATTGAATTGAGGAATGTCAGAAGGCCTCTAATGGCTTGAAAGAAAGTCAATGCAGGGCCCTGTCTTATGTTCCACTGACTAGAGCAAACCCTGTATTGTGCAGATTGATGCCAGTGAGACAGGAATTGGAGTGGTCTTGTCCCAGTTGGAGGCCAAGGGGAGAGAGCACCCCATAATTTTCATCAGTAGGCAAGTCAAGGGTAGAGAACGTAGATGGGCCACTGTTGAAAAGGAGTGCTTTAGCATAATTTTGGCACTTAGGCATTTTAGGCCTTACCTTATTGGATCTGTCTTCTAGGTCCAAACTGACCATAAACCCTTAAAGTAGTTTATGAAGATGAACGGTGAAAACCCCAAACTGCTCAGGTGGACCATTAGCCTGCAAGGGCTAGACTTCACCATTGAGCATAGGCCCTGGAAGAGTCATGACAATGCAGATGGCCTTTCCAGAAGGTATATTGACCGCCTGTATGAGGGTGATCGTCTCCCGGGATATCAGTCACCTTACCCTCAGTGTGGGGGTGGAAGGGCAAATGTGATGCTGGTCATGCCTTTTGGAGGGACAGGGCCTCCTAGTCCTTGTTCTATCACTTCTCTGTGTAGGTTATCTGTATTTATTCTGCCACACAGGTCCACCTCTCGCAGTGCAGCTCTTCATTTTTCTTTTAGTGAACAACACCCTTGGGATACCCTTGTCACATCCATGGGTGGGGGTACAACCTTGTACCCCTTTGTGTGTTTTAGGGCACCTGTGTGTTGCCCACTGAGCAGGGTATGGGCTGGTGGCAGCTACATGCTGACTTGACAGTGGCTCTGAGTGTCCTCCATTTTTGGGACATCCAGGCCCTGCCATAGGAATCAATGGATTCCTGAACAAAGGCAGGATGGCTACTGTAGCCTCTTAATTTCTATTGCCTTTACACCTTGTTTCCCAAGGTCCTGGTAAGCCCGGACTCTGTCCCCTTCCCCCTGAATGTATGTTGGGTGGAAAGACCATATATGGCTTTGGGGCTTGCCTCCTATCAGACTGGCTAGAGCCTTCCAGGGACTGTGTGTTGTGGGTGCACCGTTGGGGTGGGACCTGTATGAATGGAGTGAGAAGGCAATATGCATTCTGTGTTGTGGGTGTCTGGTTTTGGTTGTGTGACACATTGCATGGGCCAGCCCTAACTGAAACTGGAGTGAAAGTAGTGTAGTGCTCTGAAAGGCTGGGTGCTTACTACAATCCACATTCTGTGTTACGGTATCTTGTTTTGGGTGAATGGACTGAATGCCTGTGAGCCTAATTGGTTGGCTGCATGAATGCACTCATGTATGATTGGCTGAACCCGACTCAGCCTGAGTGAATGGGGAACAAATATGTATAACGAGGGACCCCTCACTTACCAATTTGTTCAAAAGCTGTAGTTGAACCTGGAGTGAGAAGGTGTTCCCTGGAGCCCAGCTGGAGGAAGACATCTGCTGCTGCTACTCTTCATCGAAATCGAAAAGCTGCTGCATTCTTCAAAGGACTGATCCAAGAGAGGACCTGGATAGGCAGCCTCTTCCCAAGTGCCCTGGAAGCCAGTCCGGTATGCCTGCTGTCCGAAGAAGGGGTCTTTGTGAGTCGAAGAAGGGGAGTGCTTGGATATCTCTATCTGAAGAAGTCCAGTTGTGAGGCCCAGGGTCCTGAGGAGCGTTCATGACAGCTGGAAGCTAGATTGCTGCGTTTTGCCCAGAAGAGGGGGTACACTGGCATAGTGCTGCTTCACACCCAGAGCTGCGAAAGTTGCATTTAATTGAAGAATACTTCAGGGGACATCATTACCATGACATCTGACCACTTTTTCCAACCTGAGAAGATCCAGGGTCGCTGAATACAGTAGAATATCCGCCGATGGGTTTCCAGTCACCAAAATCCAAAGATTTCCCGAGGGCCCAGGCTTGGAGAGGGTGTGCAGTACAGTTCAGTAGTCGAGCAGAGGTCCATGCTGTGGCTGCAGCACCGAAGAACCGAAGCTTGGTACAGCGCGAAATTCTGAAATCCAACAACTACTTCTGCCACTGCACCCGTCTCCACCGAAAGGCATCTGTTAGGAAAGATTTAATTCTTGTGCAATGTTCCCTCCATTTAACGACCCCCCAAACGTTTTGCTTTTGTTTGGCTAACCTAACCTGACTTTTTCCTGTGGAGACCAGCTTTCGGCTGAACTCCACTGGGCTTTTGCTTACTTGTTATGTTGAAACTGACAAATCTTTCAGGCTGTCAGTACTTGGAAACTATGTTTCCCTTAGTCGTTGACTATGTTGCCATTTCTCGGTAACTATTTAACAGTGCACAATGTACCTTCCAGTACTGTGTGCTGGGGTCTCCCTTTGTTTTATGATCCTAGACACTCTAGAAGGATTTTTAGGTGAATGTACGAGTGTGCCTGGGACGAACTGGTGGCAGCAGTTACTTTTCATAATGTTTTACTTCTTTTTACTGAGTTAAACCACGTTCCGCGCATTTGGCTCAAGACTGTGGCTGGTCCGAAAATGGCTGAAACACAAAGTCTTTTGTTCTGACCCATGGCCATTTTGTCCCTTGCCTTCACCCAGGTTGAGTAACCTGGGTTGTCCTTATTTGGGAATGCAACCACCCGCAAAAAACGATCTCTTTCGCAGGCTCCTGCATGTCATGTGTGTGTGCCCAGGAATAGGATTGGGTTGTCTACTCCCAATCCACACTAATGGTGCAAGGATGTCTGGAGTGCCTGAATGCTTGAGACCACCATGGGCCATGATTGGTCCACGTCTGGGATGCCTGCAAGAGAGCAGATCTTCTATTGGAAGTCCTTGATTTTGGTGCAAAGCTGATCTTGGATAAGAGAGGGGGCTCTGCAGCCATACAAGGTCGATCACTTGTGTTCTCACCGAATTACAAACGGAGCCAAGTTTCCTGCATGAAGAACGGACTTGTGAAACCACTGAAGATGCTTTGGAAGGTTTTGGCACCCTTCGCCCTCTGCCGGCCCGTCGGATCCATGCTTTCTTCATCAAACTACAAGGACTGCCAAAGCACTTCACCCCTTTGGAGTAGTGGGAACAACTACTCCTGGCGCACTCTGCTTATCCATCGAACAAGCCCCTTCGGAATTGTTTTTGGGCCATCCAGTGAACTGTACAGCTCTACGACAGGGTAACCTGCAGTACCGCCGCCGTCACGAGTGCGAACCCGAGACTTGGGACATTGCTTGCTTGTGGTCCTGTACATTCTCCTGCCACATTTTATAGGTCTAACTCATCTGGTACCTGAATTAGGAGAGTTTGTAACACTGCCCACACTTGTGATTACTGTGTCACTAGTGGTTGGTGACAGTCACTGTAGACACCTTGCTGTTCTGCTCTCCTGTACCCTGAAGTTCGATGCACTGGAATTTTCTTCAACCCTCCTTCGGAAGCTGAGAAAAGGCAACTGTCCTGTCACGGATGATAATTCTCCACTGCAGCTGCTGGGAGATGGAGACCCATGAAACTAAAGGACTCAAACCTACGAGTGTCATGGCCACTAACCCAGGGCCATCACTTTCATCCTCCAAAGGGTCCAAATGGACCCTGTGCTGGGGCCTTTGGCGCCAGGTTCATAAGAAAGTGTGCTCTGCACACTTCGAGTCCAAAGCACATGCTTCCAGGCGTGGCCATTAGAAGGCATTGGAAGGCACATGCAGAAGTCTATGGGAGTGATGAGGTGTGGCCACAAGGCAGAGCTAAAGGGGAGGGGCTGGAGCCAGACTATTTAAGCCAGCCCCACCCGCATGTAGAGGCTTCACGTTAGTCTGCTCTGTGCAGCGTAATGCTTACCGCCGTCTGAAGCTCTTACCTGATTCCAGTTCAGCACGCATCTCATCAGGGCCTGGACATCATCTTCAACGCGTGCATCTTACCTGAATCCAGCCAAACCGTCGCTCACAGCACCGCGCGCACCTTAGCGGAATCCAGCCATACCTTCGCTCACAGCACAGCGCGCATCTTACCTGAATCCTGCCAAACCATCGCTCACAGCACAGTGCGCATCTTACCTGTTTCTGCAAATCCATCGCCTGCAGCTCGCCTCATCCTCACCTGTCCGAGCCTTCTTCTCACCCACCATCTTCATGGATCTTCCATCTACCAGCCGCTGACAGGTTCTCGGATTGCCTCTCTCCATCATTTCACACCAGGCTATCCCTTCAAGAGAAAAGGAACGCACAAGGTTAGAAATTGCATAAACATTTAACACTTGGCCGCGCAAAATATCTAAGCCTTGCGTATTACTTAGAAACCCAACTTACTCTCCAGTGGGGCCGCTCCATTCCCCTTCTGGCACTGTGCAGGGTCGTTTCCAACACCCCGACACAGCAGGGCCATCTTCACACCTATTGGGAAAAGGAAAGACATAAGAATTACAGGCAAGAATCATTGGAAAAGACATTGCAAAAACTTACGGACAATAATCATTGTTACGAACACTTACCTCAAAAGTGGATTAGTCGCAGCCGGTCTGGGCCATCACGTATACGAACCAGTGAAGCAACTAGGTCTATCTACAGCGCCCCTGCTGAAGAGAAGCAGGACAGAGAGCTCATCTTTACAAAGCAACAGGTGAGACCTTATGGGAAAACGCATGCTCCTCTCATTCTGGCAAGAGGGGCACAAGGGGGATCGTCATTCAGCCGCAGCATTTTCACTGCCTCTTGCCTTCTCCCAAGGGCATTGCCAGTGACCAGAGCAGCCCACACTACAGCAGCTGGGGGTAGACCCGGATCCAGGGGAGCCAAATCCAGGGAGGGCTCCAACCGTGCCCCAATGTCCCCGCAGAGATCAGGTGAGCGTAACAGAACGTGAAGCCTCTCCGGACCTCTGCATGGGCGTAATCGAAACCTCAGAGACTAACCAGTTGACCCAATTACTGGGGGAACTACAGGCTGAAGTGCATGCCTCCAGACAAGAGACTAATGCCCTAAGAAGGGATCTTATTGTCGCTCGAGAACGAACTGACGATCTGGCACGCCAAATGCTTCAAACTCATGCAGGGCAAGTTCCTTTACCCGGAATCGCACCAACCCCCTTGCCACAGCCATCACCACCAGTTCAAGTGGTACTACGGGGGGCAGTACCTTTGGCCTCACCCGAACGGCTCACTGGTGATCCCAACAAATATGCCATGTTTATGAACCAGTGTCGCCTTCACTTTTTGTGCCGCCCTGGGGCATTCGCTAATGATAGTGCCAGAGTTGCCTTTGTACTGTCATATTTGGGAGGCAGCGCAGTGGATTGGTCCATACCATTAGTAAATCAGGATGATCCTGTACTTCACAATTTTGGGGAATTCCAATGGGAATTGGAAAAGTTGTTTGCTAGACACACCCAAAGACAAGCCCTGGATAACAAACTATTGTCCCTCAGGCAGGGAAGTCATGATCTGCTGACATATATTGCCACCTTTAATCGCCTCATTGCACAAACCAACTGGCCCGAAGAAAAAAGAACCACACTGTTCTATCGAGGTTTGCGTGGGGAGTTAAAGGATGTACTTGCCCAAGTGGTCAACCTTCCCGAGTGTTGTGCGGAATACATTAATCTGATGGTACAATTGGACCATAGGTTACAAGACTGAAAGATGGACCACACTAGAACTGAAAGGAGGTTGGTTTATATGTGACCCAGGGACAACCACGTGCAAACTCTTGAGCCAACAGGACCCATGCAGATTGTGGTGTTATGGGCCCCTATATCCAAAGCGAAAAGAGAAAAAAGGAGGGAACAACAACTTTGTTTATATTGTGGCAAGGCAGGACATTTCCTTTGGGATTGCCCAATAAAACCACCCAAGAAAGTAGCAGGTGCAACGGACAACAGCAACAATGAAAAAGATCAGACCCTGGAAAACTCCAGCACCCGGCAAGCGTAGGGGTCCACTTGTCGAGCGAAATGAACAAAGTTGTTCAGACCTCACATCTGGTCATTCCAGTACTTGTAGTCCACCACCAGCAACCATCAAAGGTACATGCTTTGGAAGAGTATATTGACAGTGGAACTGTGGGTAACTATATCGATCAGAATCTGGCAGCACGAATAGGCATTCCTCTCCAGCAGAAACTACAATCAGAAAACGTCACTGCAGTGGATGGCTCTCAGTTGTCATCCGGCCCAGTAACGCAACATACCAACAAAGTTATGCAGATGTGTCAGGACGGTCATCGGGAAGACATTTCTTTCGATCTTATCAGGGCACCCTAGTTCCAGATGATCCTAGGAATGCTGTGGCTAGAAACTCATAACCCCAGGATTGACTGGCGAACACGAGTGCTGACCTTTCCTCCAGAGTGCACCAAAAGCTGCTACCACAAGAGCGTGAAGAGTACGAAAGTCAAGGCTAAACCCATCCTGGGGCTCTCCGGTGCCTTACCCCTGGACTATCAGGACATGTTCCAAAAGGAACAAGCAAATACTCTACCACCACACAGGCCTTAAAACTGCCAGATCGACCTGGTCCCTGGAGCACAAATACCTTGCAGTCAAATCTACGCTTTAACTGAGCAAGAAAACCAACATCTACAGATTTACCTAGATCAGTACCTAGCTAACTGTTTTATCCACCCGTCTAAGTCTCCTGCCTCTTCAGCTCTCTTCTTCGTACCCAAGAAGGAGGGCGACCTCAGAATGTGCATATATTATATGGCATTAAACCAAATCACTGTTAAGAACAGATACCCTCTGCCACTCATCCCCAAATTACTCTGTAAGGTGAAGAATGCTCGAAGCTACACGAAACTAGACCTACGAGGAGCCTATCACCTCGTGAGAGTAAAAAGGGAGACAAATGTGAAAACAGCCTTCCGAACTAAGTATGGGCTTTTCGAGTATCAGGTGATGCCCTTTGGGCTATGCAATGCACCAGCGGCGTTCCAGTTCTTCATGAACGACGTACTTCACAAACTGTTAGACGTCTGCATCCTTGTTGCTCCGGTAATCTCTTCTTCCTCGTAGGAGGAGAAGGCTAGATTAGCAGAGTGGACCCCCAAGGTTTTGACCTTACATCTGGAATCCCCCTTCACGTGGTCAGTTGCTCCACAAGCAAAGCACGATCCATTGGGTCGGTTTAAATAGGGAGGATTACTATAACCAGAGTTCTGTTTCGGAGGCTGACCTCCACTACCCTGTGAGTTCTCTTGTGTCTTACCCTTATTTTTCTTTTTGTGGCCCTTTTGGGAAGAAGATTTATCAGTTTCCCCACCCTCCTTATCTTTGGACTTTTTCCCTTCCTCCTGCTTACCAGGATGAGTCTTGTCCTTATGGGACACTCGATGTGACACCCATAAATCTGCTGCAATGGCAAGCTTCTTTGGATCTATCTCCTTAGAATCTGCCAAATGCTGCTTAAGCTCAGGTGAAGAAGATGCAAAAATATGTTCCAGCATGACAAGACTTATCATACCTTCAAAGGTAGAAACCTTATAACCTTTGACCCAGCCAGTCAAGTTTTTTAAGGATTCGGTTACATAAGATACCCAAGTACCACCTTCTTTTTTCTTATACTCTCGGAATCGTTTTAAATATTGGGCAGGAGTCTTTCCAAACTTTAAAATGAGAGTTTGCTTCAACATTGCAAAATTTGCTCGCTCAGCCTTCGACATTTCCATAATGGCACTGCAGCCAGAATGGGGCAGTTTGCTGAGTAACCAGGCAATTTTATCAGCATTGTCAACTTGTTGAACTTCACATGCATACTCAAATGTATTCAGCCAGTCCATAATGTCATTCTTTTCCTCATACACACTGAGCAGATCTTTTGGAAACCATGGATGAGAGGAGGCCCCAGACCCGTGTCTAGGACCCTTGGATCCATTGGCAACTTGAAGCTTGGCCAGTTCCAACTGGTGATCCCTGTCTTTCTTTTTTTCTGCCTGTTCGATCTTTAGCTTGGCCCTATTGAACTCAAGCTCTTCCTGGAGTTTGGCCATATTGAACTCAAGCTCCTTCTGCCTAAACAGCAGCTCTTGCTTCTTGAATTCAAGCATGGCTTCCCCATCAGCACTGGCAGAGGAAACATTGGACATTTCATCCTCCCTGTCCTCATGGTCGCGGTGGACAAGTGCAGAGGCAGAACTGTCAGTTCTACCAGTGAGAGCAGCCCCACCTCCTTCTGCACTGTCCTCTGAAGCTATAGCGCTAAGCTGAGCTTCTTGCCACGCCATGATTCTTTGGATCATTTCCATTTTTGTGCCTTGCGAGGAGACACCTCTTTCAGCACACATCTTTTTCAATGTTTCGGATTTAGAACCATTTAAAGTTAACAAGGTACTTGTTTCCATACTGTTTGATAGGACTATGGCCTTTAAAAAGTTATACTACGACAATTCACTACGTGTCCTGTTAGGAATAACTTGAAATGCCTTTGCTCGTGCGCAACACTGGATACCTTCAGTCGTATCCCACCGCTGTACACCAATTTATTAAGATGGATTTATGACCTCTGTCCTGGAGGGGCAGAGGTTCAGAAGGCCAGCCTAGTTTCTTGGAATAGGGTAACCTCTGGACAAGCCAGACAAATCAGGGTAGCGATGGCGGCGGTCAAGACTAGGTCTCAAGAGGGGTGAGGGTGACTGAAAGCCCGCAATGAGCACACAAAGCAAGGATGCTTACAAATTACTCCAGACAGGTGTTATATTAAAAATATAGACACATTTATTACAAGGCCTTTGTAACATCGACCATAGTAAAGAATCATGGTAAAACTCCAATAAACCAACACATCACAAGCAATACAATATATATACAAGACCGAGGGGTCTAAAGAGTTAGAAGCACGAAATATGCAGATCACCTAGATGGGGAGGAAAACAGGCAGTGCAAGTAATCGTTAGACCCAGTTCGACATCAGAGGCCACCTAACTAGAAGGAAGTCCGAGCCCTACGAAGAGTGGAGCCTTGTGCTCAAAAGTACCTGCACACGCGGGTGCCAACGGGCAAAGGGGAGTCTCTTCAGGGAAAGCAGACAGTTCAGAGAGGTGAACAAAATGATGATGAACAGATCCCCGCTACTCAAGCGCGGCCTCCACTTGTGGGCAGAAGCAGGGCGCGAGTGCGGAAAAGGGTTGCTGTTTACGACAGCGATGGAAAGCCACAGGCTCCTGCGGAAGAGCGACCGGTTAGGGTATTGACTACTCATCGGTCCCCGATGCAGGCAGACCCAGGCATCTCTGGTTCCGTTTTGGTACTGGCAGGTTCAGGTGCGATCAGCAGGAAGTCTCGACGCCGTGTAGATTCCGCGACAGCAGGAGTCAGGGTCAAGGGTGTCCCAAAAGCAGCGAACATGCACAGATTTGTTACCACAGCAGGGCAACTTGGCAACCGCAAGTATTCCGGTCCCAAAGCACACGTCTCACTTCAGACCTGGGAACGCCAAGTGTACGAATCGTGTGAGAGTGCCGAGAACTCTGAATTTAGCAGTAACCAGACAGCAGTGACAGAGCAAGATTCCTGTGTAGGCTGGTCAGTCCACTGGATGGCCTAGGGACGCTTCCGAAGGCTTACGTACAGGATTTGTTGAAGATGCCGAGAATAGTTGTTCCCACTATTCTAAAGGGTCGAAGCGCCTTTGCAGACCTTCTTGTTCGATCAGAGGCAGAGGGGTCTCACAGGACGACAGCAGTGCAGGGTGCCAAACCTTTAGCGGGTCACCAGCGATTCCTCATCTCAGCTTCTTAGTTGCAGGATACTTGGCTCCTTATCCTTTGTTCGTGAGAACTCAGGAGATCGACATGGTAGTGGGGTTTTCAGCCTCCTCTTACCCAGAGTTCCCTTCGCGCCAAAACAGAGAGGGCCCAATGGGAGATCCGCTCACAAACACTCACACCATACGTGGACCTATCACGGACCACGGTGGTCCAAGGCATTCAGGACACTCTAGGTTCTCTGGCACCCAGGATGTGTATTGGGAACAGACATCCCAGCCCACATCCTGGAGGCACACACAAGGCATGCAGAAGCCCGCGAAAGCGTTGCGTTTTGCGGGAAAGTGCATGACCAAATAAGGACTGCCCCGGGTCGGCTCGACCTGGGGGAAGGTGAAGTGGCAAGACGGTCAGCGGACAGGACAAAGAACCTCGTGGCATGGCCATTTTGGAGGCCAGGCCACCCATTTGGGCCAAACGCGGGAAGCTCGGTTAACATGGCAAAAAGGGTTTCAAAACACAAAGAAACGATAGCTGCCACCAGTCCCGTCCGTGAGCACATTTCATGCTAAGTCCAGTGAGAGTTTCTAGGGCCTTTGGAATGACTAGACACCCAAGAGCGCGGTAATGTAAGTTACAGTGCACTCTTGTTTCATGTTGCTCAAAAGCTGCAACATGAGGAAAGGACTAAGGGAAACAAAGTCTCCCAGTACTGACTGTCTTAAGGGCATGTCAGTTTCCCCGTAAGAATTGAGCGAAAGCCCAGAGGAGTGCGGGGGTAGGCTGCGCTTCTCTGGCAAAGTCTAGATCAGGGTGTGAAACAACAACAAAATGTTTGGGGGTTGCCACATGGAAGGAAAATTACCTACAATTATGAAATCTTTCCTAACATCGACGATATCCTGATTTACTCAGCGTCTAAGGAAGATCACGTTGGCCGTGTAAGGGTAGTTCTAGAAAAACTTTGTCAGCATCGGATGTTTGCCAAATTAGAAAAATGCTTTTTCCATGTCACGGAAGTTGAGTTTTTGGGCTTCATGCTTACTCCACGAGGAGTTCATATGGACACACGCAAGGTAGATGCCATTCTTCAGTGGCCTTCCCTGACCACTACCAAAGGAGGGCAAAGTGTGCTCGGGTTTGCTAACTTTTTTAGACGGTTTATCCCCAACTTCTCACAGATCGTCCATCCTATCACTTCTCTCCTGAAAAAGAATAAAAAATTCTTCTTGTCTTCCGAAGCGGAGAACGCCTTCCAAGAATTAAAAAAGGCCTTCACCTCAGCACCTGTCCTTAGGCATCCTCGACCTGATCTGCCTTATGTGGTTGAGATTGACACCTCCAGTATAGCCATGGGGGCAGTACTATCACAAAGGGATCCTGATATGGGACAATTACATCGCATAGCATTTTGGTCCCGTAAATTTTCTGCACCGGAAAAAAACTATGCAATCACTGACAAGGAATTGCTAGCAATTAAAGGTACCCTCAAAACTTGGACACACTACCTTCTAGGAGCCAGACACATGGTCACGGTTATCACAGATCACCATAATCTGCAATATTTGAAAATGGCTAAGGCTCAATCATCACGTTAGCTTCGCTGGGCTCTTTTCTTTGCTGAATATGATTTCATCATAACTTACAGACCCGGAGTGCGTAATGGTAAAGCAGATGCCTTATCTCGCATGGGGGAAGACAAAGATGCCTTCAATCCATCAGAACCAGTAGCTATTATTCATGAAGAACGGATTCAACATCAGATTACGGTTACAGCTGGCTGGGAAGACCTGAAGGCCGTTCTACAATCCCAAATGGATCAATCAGCCCAACAAGATTGGTTGCGTAAAGGAGACCAGTATTCCATCAAAGGCAACTTACCCTATTTTCAAGGAAGACTATGGGCCTCATTACGACCCAGGCGGTAAGTTACCGCCTGGGCCGTCACTTTACCACTATGGCGTAAACTACGTTTACGCCATGGTGGTTGGCGGACTTACCGCCCCATTCCAACCTTGGCGGGGCGGTAAGTCCCCAATCCCCATTTACCCTTCCCCATTCCCATTTTTGCCCCATAGGGCATAATGGGAGTGGGGAAGACGTTAATTACGCCACCGTAAATTACGGTGGCGTAATTAACTCCATGGTCCCTTAGCGCCATGGATTTTAACACCCGCTAAAAGCGGGTGTTAAAAGCTCCATGGCGCTAAGGGACCTCGTAATTGGCGGTAAGGGGTCGGCGCAGCTAACGCTGGCGTAAACCCCTTACCGCCAGGGTCGTAATGAGGCCCTATATGTCCGAGACAAGGAAATACAAAACATAAAAATATCCAACTACCATGAGTTGTTAGTGGAAGGACATCCTGGAATTGCTAAGAGCCAAGATCCAAAAGAATTATTGGTGGCCCACCTGGAGAAATGATGTTACCCAATTTGTTACAACTTGCGGTGTTTGCGCCCAACTCAACTCCCAGAAGTCACGTCCTGCCGGGCTGTTGCGCCCATTAACAGTACCACTGGCACCGTGGCACACACTGTCTATGGACTTCATAACTGATCAACCACCCTGCGAGGGGTTTAACACAATCCTGGTCGTAGTGGACCTATTTTCTAAAATGGCACATTTTATTCCACTAAAAGGACTTCCCACTGCTGCTACTCTAGCCACAGTATTCTTAGAGGAAATCATCAAACTACACGGTTTTCCATCTGTACTGTTTTCTGACCGTGGAACGCAATTTGTCTCAGCTTTCTGGAAAAGATGTTGTAAGATAGCCCAAATCGACCTGCGGTTATCCACAAGTCACCACCCCCAAACTGATGGTCAAACGGAAAGGACCAAACAGACTCTCGAGCAATACCTGAGATGTATGTTGCAACAGACGGATGGGTCCTGGAAAAACATTCTCTGGTTAACTGAATTTGTAACAATATCTCTATCCATCTGTGGATTATCTATCTCTATCCATACTAGTACCAGACAAACACCATTCTACACAATAAATAGCCAACATCCTAGAACATCCCTCTTCGATCCGCTTGACGAATTAGAAAGGCCAGCAATCACTTCTTTACATAAAACCATTAATCAGTGGCTTAAGGAAGCTACCGAAAACTTGAACTGAGCCAAGGAACAACCAAAGAGGTTTGCAGATTGACATAGAAAAGAGGCCCCACAGTATCAAGTCGGGGATAAAGTTTGGTTGGCGTCCAAAAACATTCCATTTAAGGGTCCTCGGGCCTTCCATCCAAGATACCTAGGGCCTTACCCCATCAAAGCCATTATTAACCCGGCTGCCATGAAATTGGAATTACCAGTCAACATGCAAATCCATCCGATGTTACATGTATCCCTTCTAAAACCAATGAAACCTGACACTCGAATCTCAACACCACCTGAGCCAGAAATCATAGAAGGTGAACCAGAGTATGAAGTCAAGAACATTCTGGATTCCAAAATAGTGCGATCAAAGCTATACTACTTGATTGATTGGCAAGGTTATGGGCCTCAAGATCGTACATGGGAACCCGTTGAGTTTGTCCATGCTTCACGACTAGTCAAGCGATTCCATTGAGACAATCCTACCAAACCAGGACCAGGAGGAGGAACGCCCGTGAGAGGGGCCTTGATGGGAAGTGCTGTCATGGCCACTAACCCAGGGCCATCACTTTCATCCTCCAAAGGGTCCAAATGGACCCTGTCCTGGCACCTTTGGCGCCAGGCTCATAAGAATAGGCTCATAAGAATGTGTGATATGCACACTTTGAGTCCAAAGCACGTGCTTCCAGGCCGGGCGTGGCCATTAGAAGGCATTGGAAGGCACGTGTAGAAGGGTTGTAGGTCATTTGGTCGAAAACATTTGGTCGACTGGACAACTGGTCGACACCATTTGGTCGAAAACCAAATGGTCGAATTTTTTTTTTTTTTTTTTACCCCTTTTTGTTTTTTTTTTGGGGGGGTCCCCCCCACCCCCTTTTTTTCTTTTTTTTTTTTCCCACACGAAAACCCACAAAACACATATATAAATAAAAAAATAAAAATTCGATCATTTGGTTTTCGACCAAATGGTGTCGACCAAATTGCAGTCGACCAGTTTGCAGTCGACCAAATGACCGGACACCATGTAGAAGTCTATGGGAGTGGTGAGGTGGGGCCACAAGCCAGAGCTAAAGGGAAGGGGCTGGAGCCAGACTATTTAAGCCAGCCCCACCCGCATGTAGAGGCTTTTCGTTAGTCTGCTCTGTGCAGCGTAGCGCTTACCGCCGTCTGAAGCTCTTATCTGATTCCAGTTCAGCACGCATCTCATCGTGCCTGGACATCATCTTCAACGCGCGCATCTTACCTGAATCCAGCCAAACCATCGCTCATGGCGCCGCTCGCACCTTACCTGAATCCAGCCATACCATCGTTCACAGCACAGCGCGCATCTTATCTGAATCCAGCCATACCATCGCTCACAGCACAGTGCGCATTTTACCTGTTTCTGCAAATCCATTGCCTGCAGCTCACCTCATCCTCACCTGTCTGAGCGCACCTACGTGGGAGTCTTCTTCTCACCCAGCATCTTCATGGATCTTCCATCTACCAGCTGCTGACAGGTTCTTAGATTGCCGCTCTCCATCATTCGACACCAGGCTATCCCTGCAAGAGAAAAGGAACGCACAAGGTTAGAAACTACATAAACATTTAACGCTTGGCCCCGCAATACCTAAGCCTTGCGTATTACTTAGAAACCCAACTTACTCTCCAGTGGGGCCGCTCCATTCCCCTTCTGGCACTGTGCAGGGTCGTTTCCAACACCGCGACACAGCGGGCCATCTTCACACCTATTGGGAAAAGGAAAGACATTATAAGAATTACAGGCAAGAATCATTGGAAAAGACATTGCAAAAACGTACGGACAATAATCATTGTTACGAACACTTACCTCAAAAGTGGATTGGTCGCAGCCGTTCTGGGCCATCACGCATACGGACCAGTGAAGCAACTAGGTCTATCTACAGTGCCCCTGCTGAAGAGAGGCAGGACAGAGAGCTCATCTTTACAAAACAACAGGTGAGATCTTATGGGAAAATGCATGCTCCTCTCATTCTGGCAAGAGCGGTTTTAGGGGGATCGCAATTCAGCCGCAGCATTTTCACTGCCTCTTACCTTCTCCCAAGGGCATTGCCAGCGACCAGAGCAGCCCAAACTACAGCAGCTAGGCCTACACCTGGATCCAGGGGAGCCAAATCCAGGGAGGGCTCCAACCGTGCCCCAATGTCCCTGCAGAGATCAGGTGAGCGTAACAACGAGCGACCTTGACAAACTGGCAAAGTTTGGTCCGGAATGTGCCAAGGGTCGGTGATTACTTACATAACTTACCAGTGTCCCCATGGCACAGCCAATCGTTTTTATGCACCAGTATCCCATAAAGGTATTCAAACTTGGCTGAGTTGTCCTGAACTCCCTAGCTATTCCCGCTTTTGAATACCGCTTTGCCGGCATGAGCAGGGCCTACCCGAATAGTGGGAATCAATTCTTCATCATCTCGAGCCCCTTCCTGAGTTGCTACAGCCCCTAAAAGAAGACCACCTTTTGTTCATCTGTACAACCGTGCCTTTTTAACGCACAACTGTACTGGTGAGCACAAGGCTCCCCTCTTCTTAGGGTTGAACACTTAAGTTAGGGAACAAATTCGGAAGAATTGCCTAATGCCATTCATATGTTAACTTAACCCTCTCTTCACAGGCTATGGTTATATTTCAACTGAACTGCATTAGGAAATGTGTTGTATATATACTGGATAGGTAAGCATTTGTCTGATCATTGTTTTCCTCATTGCTAAAGTTACTTATGTCTATTCGGTCCTTCCGACAATAAAAGTATAGATATTTTTCATATATACGTGTCTAAGAGTCATTTGTGGTTTGTTGCTGTGTGTGCTCATTGTGGGCATCCAGTCACTCTCATCCCTCCTGAGACTTAGTCTTGACCACCTGCCAAGCTACGTAGATTGGTCTGGCTTTTGTCCAGAAGTTTACCCCGTTTCACTAAACTGAGGGTGGCCTCCTAAACCTCTGACCACCAGATCAGAGTTTAGAAATCCATCCTAACAGCATCCAAGGTCCCCAAAGGTCGGTCTTTCATTCTTCAGCCAGGCCTTGGTTCAGAGCAAGTTTCACCTTTGTGGGACATCCACAGCCGGAGTAACAACCCGCCAACAGAGACCACTGCGAAGATCGAAAGTGCTGACTTACTGATACTGCTTTGTTCTTTGTTTTCACTTGACCTCGACATCCCAGTGACTCCCTCTTCCAAAGAGGGTCCATCCTCGATGGGTCCCATCGATTAAAGCCAAGAAAATCCATCACTTCGCCTGCCAAGGCACCAAAGGTACTGCAATGAGGAAGAGCATCTTCTAGGCTCAGGAAGCATACAAGGGTCCCAGATTCATCGTCCTACTGTGGCATCTCCAGTACTTTGGGGTGGTGGGACCTGTAGAAGAAAAGGAGAGCATTATTGAACTATTTGGACTAGGTGTAATATACAAGATAAAGTACAACCTAACTTTTCCCTTTCAGGTTGCTCAGGTGGGGAGATCCCCACACAGTATCACTATTTAAATCTAAAGAAAGTATATTGCCAATGTTCCTAAACTAACCTGCTTTTCTACAGTGATCTATAAAGTTACACCTTGCTTAGCAATTCTCATGCTTTTTAAAAACTGTCAGCTGTTGGTGTATTTTTAATTAATCTAAGTATAGTGTGGTACAACACAGAGATATATATATTGTTGCCATAGTACAAAGTGTGTTATTTATATGTATATATTTATCTGAACCTTATTTTATATAAAGAAGCTTTGCCATCACATAACATAGTGTATGGACTGTGAGAAACTAGAAGGTGCCTCACCCAATAGTCCCTGGGGGATCTGTCATCCGAGTGGCCAGGACACGGCCGTTGCTTTTGGATCCAGTTCCTGGGGGTGGACCAGTGCGGGAGGATCACCTGGATCTGGGTGAGGGGTCTTTGAGAAGTGGCAGTCGGACACTGGATGGTGAGACGTGGTATCTCCTTGCCTGTAACACCTTTACCCCATCCTACCAGGTGGGATATTTAGGACCTCCACCCCCCTCCCCTTTACAACTCAAACACATTCTCACAGACAACCCGCTATGAGAGAAAACGGGCTAACACCTAAACCGTATACCTGACGTGTCCCAATACAATGGTCAGGCAAGGTCAGGCAATTACTGACCATCACGCACACCTGACTTTCATTACACTTCCCCATAAGGATAAAAAGTGGAGCACGAGAGCACACTTTGGGCGAGGCAAAGCACACAAGGAAAAAGCAGTTCCAAGATGGCAGTTTAACAAGAGGGGAAAGACGGCGAGACAGAAGGGGATCGCAAGGAAGGAGGTTCCCTTAACCTTTTAGACAAGGAACCATTACTTTCACGAAGCCTCGAGAATAGAAAGTGTAAGACAAGAAAACTAGGCTGAGGAATCCTGCATTGTCTGTCAGAGGTACCCGGGGCCCTCCTATGTCAATAATCAAGACGGGGAGAATCGCCAGCTGCCGTGGTACTGTGCATGGCTCCAACAACAAAACAACATCAGTGAAATCAACACAGCCAGTGAATTGCGGAGACCGATACAAGACCTGTTTGTGTTTAATCAAGATTGCAAGCAGCAACATAGTATGGCGAGCACTGGAATGAACATTGTATGAAACGCGTGTGATAACCAACGCGAGTAAAGTTGAACTGCAGATGAGTGGTTGAACTTGGAAATCAAGATACAATACCTTTGACAGAGTGGTCAGGCAATGCGTGTGTGCTCAATTGAAGGTCTCTGTAAGGTATCCAGCCGAGAGTTGACAAAAGTGAAAGAGTGGCAAAGGATTGTGAATCGAAGTGGTCCTGCGACGGGTCAAGCAAAATCCTGAGCACAATCGAAAGTCTTTGATGCTGATACAGTAAAGCAAGTTTTGTGTTACAATAGATAAATTGGTCCGAACTCGGCAGAGGGAGACAGATTAAAGATTGTGTGTCAAAGTGGATCTGAGTCTGGCAGAGGGTGTTCGGGGGTGAACTGTGAATCACCCGAGAAATTGGATATGTTTAAATCCTGAGAACGTTGTGTTAAAGGGGATCCGAGGTGAATAGTAAATTACCTAAGACAATTGTGTATATGTGAAATATAAAAGGGAAAGGAACTTTGTTTGTTTGTTGCATCAGGCCCTCTCAAAGAAGAGACTATGAATGGCAAAGAGACTTTGGCACCGAAGGCCATGATGTTGAAGCTTTGAACTGCACCCCTGGGCTAGAGAAGCCAGACACTGTGCTACGCTTGAATGTGCCGCCTTGTCCCTTGCTGAAAATGTGGGGAAGGGAAGCCAATGCTTGAATGTCCTGACATATAATGACTTGAACACTTTTCGTTTGCATAACATTATTTCCCACAATATTTGTACTTAGAGGTAAGGATTGGCAATAGGTTTATTAGTATAAACCCTTTTATTTTGACAAGACACCACTAGGACTGCGTTATTATTTGAAAGTCGTAGCTTGCACTCATCTTCAGATTTCGGATTCGATAGGCATTTTTCAAACTGAACTGTGGTCACTTGTATATATCTTACTTTTGATACCATACCTGCCTTGCAGGACATTCCTTTATGGGGGCTTGGGGATTCATTGTACTTGGCTGGGGTTCTCTGTGGCCCTGCACCAACCATATAGTGGCCAGAAGTACATATACCCCATCCAGTCTTTACAGTGTGGGACTGGGATAAGGGTGAGGGGTTGAGGCCTGTAGAGAACTCACTAAATGAAGACTCTGATGACATGTGTCAGCTCTTTGAGGAGTTGTAAGGCGTGCCACCCCCTTACCGCCTTGTTTGATGCTGGGCTGGTCAGTGAGTGGGGGGCAATGCAGCAACAGACCTTCCCAAACAGTTCCTTCTCAAAGGCCTAGGAACTATGAGAGGAAGTCTGAGCGCAGTGTCCTTGAGGGAAAAGGCCACGCTGGGGAAACACTCAGCTGGTCTGGAACGATGCGTGGCTGTTCTGGTTGTTTTCAAAGCAGTAAGAAAACTGTAGAGAGAGTTCTAATCCAATAGAATATCTGTAGAGTAAGGATCACGTAAGGAGCAAGCAGCGTGGGATGAGGAAGACAGGAGAAGGGAGGAGGATGGCAAATAGAAGGATCAATAATCGGAAGAGACAGTAGGAAGGGCAGCACCATGCAGTGAATTACCTGATTTGTGGAATGGGGACATGGCGAAGATGTCTCCTTTTTCTCTGGTGTACTAGCACGCAGAGCGCAGCATACAGCGCCATCTTGAATAGGTATTACCCGAATTGTTCGTTTACAATTGTTCGAATAATAGGGGTCCTAATTGACCTTCTGCACAATTGACTGTATGGTCATAATAATAATATAAGGGGATTGGGAGGGGGTTTGGTGTGGGGGGTTTCCCCCCCGCATATATATCCTAATTGACCATTTAAATTCGGTCAATTGTGCAGAAGGTCAATTGTTATTCGAACAATTGACATTCAAACAATTTGTGTACAACCCTTGAATATTAACTAGACCGTGTACAGCAGATCTGTCTTGAGCATGAAGGAACGGCGCTGTGCAGTAGATGCCAATGTTTCCATAGGGAGCAGGCTTTGGCACTTGCCGCATGGAATGGGACTCTGAGAACATGGAACAAAGCATACACAGAAGGTATCATAGATCTGAATACATATGGAATCTAGAGAGACACTTTCATTGGTCTGAGTGAACTTCAGTTACCGTCCTGGTTGGCCTGGACGGTTCCCTCCCTCCCTCGCTCCCTCCCTCCCTTCGTTCCTTCCTTCCTTCCTCCCTTGCTTCCTGCCAGAATAGACTAAATTAAAATTCCATAATTCTCACGACTATTCCATGCAATTTTCCCATCCAGGTAAATGCACATTAAAGGGATAGTCTAGTAAAAATGTAAAACATAAAAAAAAATACTAGCATTCTCCGTTTTAAAACTTCCTATGTAAAATTTTGAGCTATTCAAGCTCAAAATTCGCAAAAGCAAGCACATGGGCGCATCCATTTTGTGAAATGGAGGCCCACCTGTGCTGGCTTTTGCTTTTGCGGCACTAATGAAGGAAAAGCCAGCCAGCTGTAGTAAACAAAGGCTACCGCTGGGTGGCTTTCCCTTCATTAGTGCTGTAGGCGGAGGACGGGGACCGGAGACCAGAGCAGGAAAGCTGCAGCTGAATCTAGGTAAGTGCTATTTATTTATTTTTTTAAAAATAAGCACTAGCTGTGTTTTTTTTTCTAAGTTTTCCGGGCTGGAGGAGCCCGGAAAACTTCGAAATAAAACCGCAGCTTTAAAAACGTTGTATTTATGTTTGCGGTCACTTTTAAAGCGACCGCAAACATAAATACAACGTTATTGTGTTGGAAAACGCTGCGGTTTTTCTTTCTAAGTTTCTCAGGCTCCTCCGGCTCGGAGGAGCCTGAGAAACTTGGAAAGAAAAACCGCAGCGTTTTCCAACACAACCGCGTGTGTTTCTGCCTGCTGTGGCTTTCACTTTGGGTCTCCGGTGCTGGAGCACCGGAGACCCAAAGTGAAAGCCACAGCAGGCAGAAACACACGCGGTTATGTTTACATGCCGCGTAGTGTTTCTACCTGCAGCTGATTTCCCATTTGGGGCTCTCGGGCTCCCCATGGGGAGCCCGAGAGACCCAAATGGGAAATGCTAAATGCTGTGTTGTCTGCCTAAATCTGCTTTCCCATTTGGGGCTCTCGGGCTCTCCATGGGGAGCCCGAGAGCCCCAAATGGGAAAGCAGATTCAGGCAGAAACAACGCGGTTGTTTTCCGCAATGCCGCGTTGTTTCTGCCTGAATCTGCTTTACCATTTGGGGCTCTCGGGCTCCCCGGAGCCCGAGAGCCCCAAATGGTAAAGCAGATTCAGGCAGAAACAACACGGTTGTGTTGGCAAACGCTGCGGTTTTTCTTTCCGAGTTTCTCAGGCTCCTCCGAGCCGGAGGAGCCTGAGAAACTTGGAAAGAAAAACCGCAGCGTTTTCCAACACAATAACGTTGCATTTATGTTTGCAGTCGCTTCAAAAGCGACCGCAAACATAAATACAACGTTTTTAAAGCTGTGGTTTTATTTCTAAGTTTTCCGGGCTCCTCCAGCCCGGAAAACTTAGAAAAAAGAACGCAGCTAGTGCTTATTTTTTTAAAAATAATAAATAGCACTTACCGAGATTCAGCTGCAGCTTTTCTGCTCTGGTCTCCGGTCCCCGTCCTCCGCCTACAGCACTAATGAAGGGAAAGCCACCCAGCTGTAGCCTTTGTTTACTACAGCTGGCTGGCTTTTCCTTCATTAGTGCCGCAAAATCAAAAGCCAGCACAGGAGGGCCTCCATTTCACAAAATGGATGCGCCCATGTGCTTGCTTTTGCGAATTTTGAGCTTGAATAGCTCAAAATTTTACATAGGAAGTTTTAAAACGGAGAATGCTAGTATTTTTTTTTTATGTTGCCTATCTATTTTTTAAATAAAATGTTTTACTAGACCATCCCTTTAAGCACGATTGTGTAGCGGCTATATGAGATGGGACTTGTAAAATCAAATATGGGCCTATTATGTTTCATATGTAACTTTACTTTAACTCTGTTCCTGAGAATAGGTGTTGCAAAATAACAACTGAATTGTAAAATGTCCCTTACAATTCCATTCACATCATCCATATAAACACACTAAGCAATGCATACATATCCTAAAAGATGAAAGAGTAAATGTATTATAAATTGACAGCATGTAATAATAATATGAACGATTGAACCAATGGGAGAATGTCTCTTATGCACGGTACTTTTTATCAGTTTATACCGTCATTAAAAATCAAACAGTACATTTCTGATGGCAGCAAGTATCTAACAGGCTGTCATAATGCCATGTTTTGATTTTGTTGAAACACAGTAAGAGAATTAATTGCTGCTAATTAATGGAATACATGGATTTTTTTTGTTGCTAAAATGTGAGAAGCCTCTCGTTGTTAGCCCCAATTCAGGCAATGTCTTCATTGAAAATCGATAAACACTGCAAAGAGGTTTGAGTTGTGGGAACAAGGTAATGCTATCTAAAAAAAAATAATAATTTCAGTACCAACAAGCACCCCGTGAACCCGGTTTAATGATGTGTCTTGACATCCGCGGTTCACCCGCTGATCCTGAGGCCCAGGTACGAATAATCCGTTTTCCGTTCAAAGTCTAAAACCTACCTTCGTACTAACCAACAATTAACCAGTAACAACAACAAGAAGAAGAAAAAAAACACCACATAAGTATGTTTCATGCGAAGCTTAGCTTGTATTTCCAGTTCATGCCTAATGTGTATTTTCTGTTTGCCGTTTGAAATCTCACTTTTTTTCCGATGGGGATTTTCACCTTCCATTAAAATGGAGACGGCTTTTCATTTCTGCTCTGAACATTATGCACGAGCGGCGGCTTCTCACCTCGACTCTCATTATGCCCAGGCAAGGCGCGGCTGCCGTGCTCATTAGTTCCGGGGACGCGGCGTCGCGGCGCTGGCTCCGGGAGATGGCGTCTTCCCAGGGACGTGGCGGCGCTCGCGCTTGCAGCTCACCCGGGCTCGTCTTTTCTGAGGGCCCTAAATACAATCTTGGCGCCGTATGCTGGAGGCTGGCGCGAGGAGGCCGCGTGCACCTGCAGGTCTAATGGCGCCGTTTCCATGCGGAAGTGCCTGTCACAGAGAGCGCGGCAATATAATGAGCTGAGATGAATCTTTCAGGGCCTCGCTTTGTCTTTCTGCTAAAATCACACCTGAACTTCCCCCCGCATCGGGTCGCCTCGCCTCGTGTCTTCAAATAGATGTTTCTCCAGGACCTGTCCATGGAATAGGATACCAGAAATACTTTAAAAGCGGCCTGTACTATCAACAAGGAACACCAACCACAGCTGGGTTTCCCAGGCAGCTTTTCAATGCAGCGAGAAAACACAGGAAAGATCAGGGATCTGCACTGCGTTCTGTGGGTTCTAGTTCAAACCCACCTGGTTCTGAGTCTGTGGGGGGTAGGTCTAATCTTACAGCTGCCTCCCAGATCTGTGCTGCGCGAGGGAGCAGACCGGCTGCCATGGAAGTTCCTCTTGATGACCACTTAAACTACAGCTGTGGCCGATCTTGCAAAGGGGGAGTGCAATCTGCTTCTTGGCCACTGGGGGCATTGAAGTGGTTTTATGCTCAACCAGTGAGCGAGGGACATGAGAATTCATGAGCAGGAAGGGTATGATGGTGATCAAGTACACTTAATAGTTTCACAGTGTGCACCCCCCTACCACCCTCAAGCCAATGCTGTGCATGGGATGCACATACAGTCATGTGCTTTGGAGACAAAGGGGCTCATTAGGAGTTCCCTGGTCTGGAAAAAAATGCCGCTAATTCTGGCACCAGCATTTTTTCCGACTAGGGAAACACAAGTTTGCCGGTGGAGACAGTGAACTAAAGGCAGACCACTCCTGCCGGTACTGGCACTGGTACTTCCAGCAATCCCATCCCATGTAATGATATGATATGATATTTTATTTGTATCGCGCTCATAAACAAGTGTTTCACAGCACGACAAGGCAAGGGAGGGGAAACAGGAGAGAACACAACAACGATCTGACTAGGCCCAGTGACAATGAGAATGTGCAAGTGCATGGGAAAGGGGGAAAGTGCATGGAAGGGGGGAAAGTGGAAAGTGCGGAGCAGAGGAGAGCAGATAAATAAAAATAAATAGATCATCGAGGCAATAAACAGTGGTAGTGCAACCAGCAAGTGTCAAGTGCTGTGTTTACAGCAGCAGACTGGGTAAGTCTGAATAAGTGCAAAAAAGAAGAACATGGGGTGCTGGGGGACTGTATGGGTACAGATACAGTCCCCAGTGCAAGGAGTGGCCAGGAGACAGTGCAGGAGGGTGGCAGGGTTAGCGTGTTTCTGGGCCCAGCGGGCAGAGGGTGGCCAGATGCACAGTGCCAAGAGAGAGCAGATCAGCAGGGGAGAGGGGGAGCAAATGCAGAAGCAAATAGGAACGTCTTGAGGTGCTTCCGGAACTCGAGATGGTTCTCCTCAAGTTTTAGAGTGGCAGGAAGGCTGTTCCAGAGGGAGGCCACAGCCGAAGACAGAGATCTACCCCCAGCTCGTTTCTTTGAAAAACGACTGACCCTGAGGGAGTTAGAGGTAGAGGAGCAAGAGTTCGAGAGGGGAGGTATTTGTGGAGGGATAGCTTAAGGTATTTTGGACCCAAGCCCCAAAAAGCCTTGTGGACAATGCAAAGGGTTTTAAATTTAATCCTTGCATACACTAGGAGCCAATGGAGACATTTCGGAGCTGGAGAGATACGATCCCAGGGCTTGAGGCCAAGGTCAAGTCTCGCAGTCCTGTTCTGGATTAGTTGCAGATGGCAGAGAGTAGAGGCAGGTAGATTTAGAAAGAGGCTGTTACAATAGTCCAACCTAGAGAATACCAGCGCTTGGGAGACTGAGCTTCTAGGGGAAGGAGAGGAAAGACAGAGTACCTCTGAGGAGGTGCAGTAGGAAGTTTGACTTTTTAGAGACCTCAGAGATGTGGGCGGAGAAGGAAAGTGTGGAGTCAAAGATGACCCTGAGGTTCTTAGCCTCGCAGGTGGGGGTAGGAGGAGGGCCAAGGGAGGCAGGCCAGAGAGTGAGGGGAAAGGATGGTGAAGGTGTGCCAATAAGGAAGATCTCCGTCTTGCTGGCATTCAGACAAAGATCATTGGCGGCATACCAATCCTGAATGGCAGTTAGGCAATCAGAGATGAGAGAGGGAGAGGAGGTGGCCGAGGGCAGCCTGACAAGGAGTTGAGTGTCGTCAGCATAGCACTGGAAATTTGAGCAGACAATTGCAATGCAGTAGGCCAGAGCTGCCAGGTATTGGTTGAAAAGCTAGCGAGAGAGGTTGGACCCCTGGGGAACACTGCAGGTAGAGAGGAAGATAGATGATAGGAAGGACCCAAGTTGTACCTGAGTGGGTCGATCAGAGAGGAAAGAGATCAGCCAGGCCAGAGCCTGATCAGTGATACCCAGGTTATCACAGAGACGGTTGTGCAGGAGGGTATGGTTGACCGTGTCGAAGGCAGAAGAGAGATCGAGTAGGGTGAGGACAGAGAAAATGTTAGAGTCAAGGTTGGAGAGCAGATGTTCAGAAGAGCAGTTTCCGTGCTCTGGCCGCTCTGAAGCCAGATTGGTGGTCATGGAGACAGCCAACAGAATCTGAATGAAAGTTAAGCTGAGAGATGGCCAGCTTTTCTAGGAGTTTGCCCAGAAAGGGAGTAATGGAAATTGGGCGATAGTTAGCTGGACAGGAAGGATGAGCTGTGAGTTTTTTGGGAAGAAGATGCACAAGGGAGTGCTTCAGAGGGGAGGGAAGGAGCCTGAGGCAAAGGAGTTATTGCAAATTCAGCAAGGGCCATAGCGAGGGTGTCATTGTGGTCCTTTTTGGTTTTAGAGGAACAGGGATGAACCTGTTTTGACGAGCCTTTCATAGATCAGACTTGTCTAGCGACCTCATCAGGGGAGAAAAGAGGGAAGGAAGAGAAGGAGGGTGGGGGGGTGGTTAAAGGAGGGTCAGCAAACACAGACTGGGAGGGAATGAATTTACCGTTGTCCAGTAATACCAGGATATCGGGCGATGGGAACGGTAAGGCAGTTTTGCCGGTATCCCACTGGGATTACCGGCCCGGATACCAGCAGAACTGTAATGAGAGCAAACGAGTTTAACTGATGAGAATGGAATACGCCATGAACAAGGGCTAACGAAGGCACACATACCAAATCAAGCTTTTGCGAGTAAGCTCACGCTTCTTTGCATCTTTTTTTTAAGACGGTGGCATGTCCTCTGTTGTTGTTTTTGTGTGCCAGTCGCATCTAATCTATGTCCAAATGATGCTGGCATAAGATCCAAGTTGGGGGGTCGCCGCCTCAGCATCTCAGTTCCTGCTGCTCCTGCCTCCCTCCCACTTTCTCCCCATTGCTGTCCAACATACCTGCCCCCATTAACGCTCCAGGGGATGCCAGGGTGAAGCACAACACGCTTCTTTACGCCAGACCACGCTGCAATGCCCTTTGGTGCATCAGGCTTTACCCTGGCAGATGTGTCAATCTCTTCTACTTGCCACCATGCCATTGACCAGACCATCGATTATTGGTAAGCGAAGAAGAACGGGAAAAGGAAAGAATATTTTTTCTTACTCCCCTAGTCATCAAAGTTTGTTGCTTTTCACACCAAGGTGTGTCTGCTATGGGGATGCAAAAAATGCACAACTGCCTCAATTAGGGACAGCTCCTTACTTTGTTAAGTGTGTGTTTGAGTTTATGTTTGAAGTGGCCAATACAACCTCAATCCTTCAGCTCTATTTTCTGCACAAGGGCGACTCTGTCTAGCACTTGCCTTCAGGGGATTTCCCAGCTGTGAACGCATACCGGGGAGACGATGAATGGAGCTATATTGACTTTATTTTTGTCAATTTACAATATTGGAACAGAGCCATTTCAATGGGGGTTAAACATAGAAGTGAAAGCGATCACTTCTCAGATACAGCAATGATATCCAACATACTTAGTAATAAAATTGATAGAGTCAGGCCTGAAGAGAAGGGAGTGAGAAGTCGGGTATTGGAAGTCAACAACAATGATAAAGGATTGTGGTTTTCATGCCCGTTGAGGGGGGCGGACATGGCCTTTAACGGCCCGCCGGCCCGAGCCAGCGTAAGCCTGAGCAAAGCATCAGGTGTGCGAATGACTTTGTGTTTTTTCCTCAGGAGATTCGCGCTGCATGCACAGTCGATCTCCTGAGGCAAAAAAAGAGAGAAAAAAGATGGCCACCGCCATACGGAAAAGGAGCTAAGTCCGTTTTCTGTTTCCATGCTGGCTGGACGGGAGAAGCGCCGGGACCAGAGCACAAAGCTCTGATCCCCAGGAGGTAAGTGGGACAAGCAAGGGGTTAGATTGTTTTGGGGGATGGATGGGTGGAGGAGGCACAGCAAGAGGCTCCGTGATGCCTCTACATGTTACTTTTATTCTTTTTTTTTATTTTTTTTTTAAATGGCACTACTTGGGGAAGGGCCTCGGGTGGCTGGAAAAGCAGGCAGGAATTGTGTATTCTCGCCTGCTGGTCCATCCACCTGATTGGCGGATGGTCCTCCCCCAGGTGACAAGCACTCACAGACCGGACCACATTTCCCCCATTCTAAGTAAGCTTTATTGGCTTCTTGTCAATATCCAAATTTAAGTTTAAATTCTCAACGTTTGTTCAGGAAACCCTTTATGGCACTGTTTCTTCGTATTGGCATACATCTCTCACCTTCCATGATTCATAGTGCGACTAACAGTGGATGTCCCTAAATTTCTCAAAAGCCCTGAGATCTCTAGAATAGCCTGCCAGTGGAAATACATGACATTACAAACTACATTTTATAAGGAGGATTAAAACCTTCCTATTTATCGAAACTTTTAAAGTTTAAAGGCAGTGGGGGTCCTTACACGGTAGGAGGTAACCATGCCGCTAATAGCGGCATGGCTATCCCCTTACCGGGTACTGGGTCCGGATGTCTTAAATGAGGAATTACCGGGCCATTCCAACCTTGGAGGGTTCCCCTCATTCAAGGAACCCGGACCGGGTACATCCCCATTCCCATTGAGCCCCAACAGGGCTCAATGGGAATGGGCTCAATGGGAATGGGGCTCAATGGGAATGGGGAGGGTGCTAACAACGGGCACGTTAATAACGGGCCCGTTGTTAGCACCCTGGTCTGTTCGCGGAACCCGCTAAGGGTGCCTGGTAAAACCAAGCGCCCTTAGCGGGTTCCCGTGAGTAGATTCATAATGAGGCGGTAAGGGGTTGACGGCTCCAGCACCTTTACCGGCGCCGTTAACCCCATAACACCTCACTTGTAATGACCCCCATTGTGTTCTATTAAGTTTGCAGGTTTTTCTCGTAACCTGCGTACTAATTCCCTTGGGTTATAGTACCTTCCCCTGCTGATTAAATAAAAAATAGAAATTGAAGAGATATTGTGTGTGAAATGCCCTCTCTTTCATCTCTGAAAGGGACTGCTTTTCTTTCCCGGGGAACCAATCAGATGCTTTATACCACAAAGTGGTGGTGCAGATGCTTCAGTTACAAGATGTTCTAGAAATTGCAAGAATATCCGGGATTTTGAATGCTCATGCTCTTGATATCATAAACCAATAGATACATCAATTTACCGTCTATGCTAGGTTTCTAGTTGGGTGGTGAAATCATCTCTTGAATGCCCCCTCATAGCCAGCCTCAGTCCAGGTAACGGGCAAAGTGTCCAGAGGTTATGTTTGCTGTTGCCAGATTCCTGTTGAAAGCCTGGAAAATCAGGAGCAGGGATAGTGGGAAGCCACAAGATAGTCCTCAGATGTGAAGCATTGGGGAATCCAAGTAGCTTGGAAAGTCGAAAGATTTCTGATTGACTATTCCCAACTTGTTCCAGTTTTCCAAAAATGCAACTTTTAGCGTGGGACTTGGTTTAGAAACATAATTTAATTGAAAGTGTGTATTATTAGTAATAACTACACACTGTAATGATATCTACTAGGGATCTTTACTACAATGAGTTGTGTTGACTTGTGTATGATCCGATGCTTTTGGAAGTAGCCGGAAGACAATTACATCAAATGTATTCATTTGGTCTCCTGCTGGCTACACATTTGTCTAATTTATGTCAACTGTTTAAGTTACAGATTTTTAGTTGTGAATTCCACACAACTCCTTGCCTGTTTGAATTCGTTCATATTCACAGTTTGTTGTGGATATGTTTTTTTTGTATATCGTATGATTGGATGTGTTGTATGTGATGCTGATTAGGTTTTAGGTTGAGTGTTTTTCATCAACCAATTTTTGCTGTTGTATATGGTATTGATGTGTTCCTTTTTCCATGAGTAGTAAATTAAAATGTGAAATTTTCTTGATTAAATACCCAAATTGATTTGAAAATGTATTGTTCCAGATTTGATATTTCAGGGGGCTTTCTTATATTTGTTCCCAGAATCTGGAAGACGGGGATCCCTGCCTTTCTGTATAATTGAGTATGATTTGAGGCAGTAATTATTCTTCTAACTCTTTGGCCTCTTGAGAAGCTGGTAGTCATGTCCACTGCTCGTGCTCCCTGATCCTCTCGATCTGTCTGTGGGCTAATCTCTGTATGCTGTAGATGAGCTCTCTCCAGTTACTGAGTTGCTGCACTCTTTTTTTTAATTTGTTTTATTGTGATTGTTTTTAAAAAAAAACTTTACCCAAATTACACATCAAACATATAATTAAATACAGTAACATTCAACATACAAAGACAACATTTATATTCAATTTCATTAATATCAATTTTCCTAAAAACCCTTTGTTAAAACCTAATTTGCATATTATCCAGGATACTTGACTTCCAAGCATGAAACACTATTGCACTATTTTTCCCAGACTGTCTTTGAGGCAGTCAATTAGGGCAAAAACAAAAAGACAGTTAGCATTTGTGACATATGGTGACATGATATGATATGGCATTTTTCCGAAAAAAACTCAAAACCACACTCTTTAACTAACTCTTCTTCCTCCCTCCTCTCTCCTCTCTATATCTGCAATTTCTACTATCGTAACTAAGTAATGAACTCACTGTATGTTGTAATAAGTAATTTTCAAATTTTGTAACAAGCGCCACGATGCCCACCGGGCTGCCTGTGCGCTTAATCAAATGTGAATAAATAAATAAATAAAATAAATAACGCGCCTATACACAAGTGTTTCAATGCGCAACGAGGCAGGGAGGGGGAACAAAGGGAAGACAGACAACGATCCTACTAGGCCAGGTGTCATTCAGATTGCGCAAGTGGATGGGTAGGGGGAAGGGAAAGTGCAAGGGGAAAGGGAGGGGGGACAAGTGCAGTACAGGGTACAATAATAGATAAATAATAGGGCCAGCTGGTGGCAAGTGCAAGGTAAGTGCAGACAAGTGCTGGGAAGGGGGCTGTAGGGATACAGAGACAGTCCCGCGGTGCAGGGCTTGCCAGGGAGGCAGTGCAAGTGGAGAGTGGCTGGGCCAAGGACCGAGATCGGTGAGAGTGGCCCAGTTGCAGATTCAGTGCAGTTTCAGTCAAGAATTAGCAGGGGAGAGGGGGAGAGAAAGCAGAAGCAAAGAGGAAGGTTTTGAGGTGCTACCAGAACCGGAGATGGTACTCTTCAAGTTTCAGGGAGGCAGGAAGGTTGTTCTAGAGGTAGGCCTCTGCCTCCCTTTGCAATCATTTGCTGGCCTTTGCTTAAAGTCCAATGGCTCATTGTCAACTGCTTCCGATGCAAAGCAGCGATCTGAGATTTTCTGAAATTCCTGTTTGAACTGTTTCAAATTGTACGCAATGTGTTTTGCACCCTCTGGTAACTTTTCAAGGCTGTGATATTGTATTTTCGCTTTTGTATTGGCTTGCTTCATGGAGGTATTGTAAAGATTTATTGTACATGTTTCACATCTAACCATTATTTAAAAATTATTGAATGTGGGCACAACGGCCCTGTGTAATTGCTGGCATGTTTAGTCTGCATACCCCTATGATTGTAAAGCGCTCCATTGCTTCCCGGAGATAGGTCTGTGCTCACTAAACACCATAATAATACTACTACTAATAATAATAACACTAATGATAATAGTAATAATAATATCACCTGCATTAAAAAAATGAATCTAGGCCCTGCATTACTCCAGGTGTATCTAATCTCCATCTAATCTTAATCTAATCTCCATCTAATTTCTATCTAATCTGCTTTATAAAACCTAATCTGACTCATAAGGCTCCATATTTACACTGACAACTCTCCACCTCAGCCCCATCCCCACTGTGTCCAAACCATCTCAGGGACAACAATTGATTGAAATAGATAATAATCACCACAATACCCTTAAGAAATGTATTTAGGTAAACTTCCCGGTATTCAGAGATAATAGAAAATATAATTACAGAGAATGCTATAACAGAGAAACAAAAACATAGACAAAAACATCGAACATTTAAAAAAATAGATATGGGGTGGGCTGAGGTGGTAAAATGGGTGGAAATGGGGCGGCCCCCCATCCCCCAAAAATAGATATTTTTTCACTTTTATTGTTTTCGCTGAAAAAGCATTCTCCGTTATGGATTTTTTGTAATCACGTAGAACCAACTTCCCACTTGAAATTACCCCTAACTCTAAAAACTAAAATTAAAAAAGAACTGCCTCTATAATAACTCAGACACCCCTTGCGCTGACTGTTACTGGGGCCATAATAATGAAGACTGGGGGACTGACATTCTAATTCTTTGCTAATCACCCACATCTCTGGCACGTGACCCTAAACATGTTTTAATGAATATTATGATGTTGCTATAAAGGCAGGACTATGCTGGGACTCGACCATCAGGCCACTGAAAAAGACAAACTGATCATAAACACGTAAATAACCAAAGTGTTCTGTTTCAGGATAAAAACTCGATCTTACTTGCACATGATGAAAGATTATCCAAAGTTATCAGCATAGTTGCCACTGCCTTGAAGTGGAACACCAAAACCCTTGACATTCATACAGTGATGATTAAAGTTGGAGACTTACAGGCCGATTCATGGAATTCCTCACAAAAGTGTCGCACGCGGCTGGCGTACAGCGTGCCCGTGCGAATGTCTGCGCCAGCCGCGTGCGATAAAATCAATTTCCGCGCACAGCGTTTTCATGGATTCTCGTCACCAAAAGCAGAAGTGGCGCAGAGTGGCGCAGCGACCCTGCAGCAGTGCCAGTTACGCCCCCAAGAACGCCCTCGCGCAAGGAAAAGCCATCAAGATTGCAAAACCATCGCAAAGGGCTGCACCAACCATGTACCAGTTTACCGGACTGGCAAACAGCAAACGCAAAGCGGGGTACGTGTATTACGGGTTTCGGGAACACGCGTGCGCGTGAAGTCTCACACGCGATCTGGCCTGGGGGAGCGTGTGCGTGTATTTCAGAGGTGCGCAAGAAGTTTCACACGCGAACGGGCTGGGTGCGTGTATTTCAGGGGTGCGCGAGAAGTTCCACACGCGATTGACCTGGGCGCGTGTATTCCAGAGGTGCGTGAGAAGTTCCACACGCGATGGGGCCTGGGGGAGCGTGTGCGTGTATTTCAGGGGTGCGCGAGAAGTTCCACACACGATTGGCCTGGGCGCGTGTATTTCAGAGGTGCGCGAGAAGTTCCACACGCGATTGGCCTGGGCGCGTGTATTTCAGAGGTGCGCGAGAAGTTCCACACGCGATTGGCCTGGGCGCGTGTATTCCAGAGGTGCGCGAGAAGTTTCACACGCGATTGGCCTGTGTGCGTGTATTTCAGGGGTGCGTGAGAAGTTCCACACGCGATCGGGCCTGGGGGAGCGTGTGCATGTTTTTCAGAGGTGCGCGAGAAGTTCCACACGTGATTGGCCTAGGCGCGTGTATTTCAGAGATGCGCGAGAAGTTCCACACGCGATTGGCCTGGGTGCGTGTATTTCAGAGGTGCGTGAGAAGTCCCACATGCGATTGGCCTGGGCGCGTGTATTTCAGAGGTGCGCGAGAAGTTCCACACGCGATTGGCCTGGGCGCGTGTATTCCAGAGGTGCGCGAGAAGTTTCACACGCGATTGGCCTGTGCGCGTGTATTTCAGGGGTGCGCGAGAAGTTCCACAAGCGATTTCAGCAGGGTACGTGTATTTCAGGGGTGCGCGAGAATTTTCACACACGATTTCAGCAGGGTACGTGTATTTCAGGGGTGCGCGAGAATTTTCACACGCGATTTCAGCAGGGTACGTGTATTTCAGGGGTGCCGGGGAGTCCTACATGTGATTTGGCAGTGTGGGTCCTCCCAGGTGTCCCCTGTACACCCTCCACGGCCCCTGCAGGCAGCCCACACCACAGGGGACTACCCTGCATCCCTGGTCATGTCCCGCAGGCAGCCCACCCAACATGGGCATGCCCCCCAGCAAAGGCACATGTCTCCTTGCACTACTGATCACGAACTCATGTTCCCTTGCACCCCCACCCCCAGCATTGCGGGGCACCTGCCAGCAGGCCCCCACTCATGTCCCACTCATGTCCCCCTGCACCTCCACCCCCCAGCATTGCGGGGCACCTGTCAGCAGGCCCCCACTCATGTCCCACTCATGTCCCCCTGCACCCCCACCCCCCAGCATTGCGGGGCACCAGCCAGCAGGCCCCCACTCATGTCCCACTCATGTCCCCCTGCACCCCCACCCCCCAGCATTGCGGGGCACCTGCCAGCAGGCCCCCACTCATGTCCCACTCATGTCCCCCTGCACCCCCACCCCCCAGCATTGCGGGGCACCTGCCAGCAGGCCCCCACACATGTCCCCCAGCCAACATGTCATCACAATCTAGATCCCTGGCCTTTATGGTCAGCCTCCAAATGCAAAACACCCACTCGAGTATTGCATCCACCCACTTAGAAATGGCAATGACATGATAGAACCCCAATAGCAAGTTTGGAAATGAACACATGGCCCTTACATACACCCAATGGGTGTCAGTGAATCTCAAAACCCATATCATGATATGCATGATACCAATGAGATGATACTACACATTGAAGTTTGATGAACAAAATGTATTAAAAACAGCATAAATGGAACTAAAAAAAAACAAATGACAATGGGAATCAAAAACCATAAGCAGCATGTCCGTAAAATAATGAAAAACGACAAATCATAATCCAAAGGAAAGGTGTCCAAAGTCACAGTTCAAGAAAGTAAATCCAAGGGAAAAACAAAACCGAAAACCATTGCTCCATGGGTAAATCCCAAAAATAATAAAAACAATCCAACAGTCAACTATATACAGATAAACAAACCAGGGTCCATGATCCCAACTGAAGAAATAAAACCTACATAAAAATACTACCTAATAAAATAAAACTATATACAAAAATGTGGCCCATTGTCCAAAAGGTCCAAAATAAATAAAAAAGCAAAGGAAACCTAACACTAACTACTAACTATTTACAAGGGCAGCGGGCTAGTCCGACGGCTCACTGGTTGTTGTCATGGGCCAGGGCATCATCGAACTCCTGTTCAATGGCTTGGAGGCGGGCATGTTCCCTGGCCCCGAGGTCCCGCAGGGATAATGCAGTGTCCAGCTCCAACTCCCTGCGAGGACCCTCGAGGCACTCAGCCCGCCTCAGCGCCCTCCGCATGGAGTTCTCCGCCCTGACCATTGTGAGCCGTTCCTCCTCTGCCCGCTGCCGCTCCGCACCTATCTGCTGGCCCAACCGCTCCCACACGGAAGCCACTCCCATTCCAGGGTTCTCCTGCCCTCCGGCTGATGCCTGCACCCCTGATGTTGATGGCCCCGAGCCATGATGCCTCCCACGTCGAGCCTGCCGCTGCCTCCGACGCAACTGCCTGTGCCAGCACGACGGCATCCAGGCTGATGGAAACCACCGACGCCGTCGTGCACGTGCCCTGCCCGATGATGCCGTTACATCCTCCATCTGCTGGGGTCCAGTTGCTGGTGTGTCCACCCCTGCTGGACCTCCGACTCCCGACTGTGGCAGGGATGGGATCCCCACCGAGGTGGCTGCATTGGTCGGGGCAGGTCCACAGGGGGCCCTGGTGGCATCTGGGCCGGAAGACGGCATGGAGTACGACTGGCGCATAGCCTCCACAGATGAGGAGAGGGTCGCCAGAGTGCCCGACACATGTACGAGACCCCCGACCATGACCGCTCCCAACTGGGCCACGTTGGCACGGTGCTCTTCGTGATGACGTGCGTGCTTCCCCCGGGAAGCACGCACCTCATCACGAATGACAGCCGTGCGCAACGCACACCAATCAGGACCTTCTCCATACGGCCAGGGGTCTCCTCGTCCGCAAGTGGAGGGGAGTCAGATGACATGGACATCCCCCCTACCTGCGGACGGGCCTGGGATGGGGCATCCCTGCTGGTGCATGGTGGTGCAGTCACAGTGTCAGGGACAGTGACATGCACAGGCACCTCCACGGCGACCTGTGCTGCCTCCTGCCCCTGCCCCTGGACTGCACCACTTGCACCAGCAGGGATGCCCCCACCAGGCCCCATGTGCGGCTCAGTAGCGGCCTCCTCCTCCTCTGTGGAAACCATCAACCTCAATGGCTCCACACCGTCTTCCGCCGTTGCAAGCCCCTGTGGGGGCTCACCCACCCCTTCTGCTGCAGCCGTGGGGGCATCCCCGCCGCTTAGCTCCACAGCGCCGTCTCCGCCCTCTTCTTCACTTTGCGCTGTGTAGAGGGAGACATAGAACACAAGCATCAGGGTACTGTACAATGGTCCCCTAGACAGGAAGCAATAGCAGATGAGTGGCACTGTCAAAGATCACTTCCATCATGTCCCTCCACAACACATGGGTCAGTGCAGGCAAAACACATGCAGTAACAGGCATGGCGCATGCTATGGACATAAGAAAACATGTCCAAGGGACTTTTGAAGCATACAATGTTGTTTTTGGACTCACATACATCATGGGTCATGCCTATCACATGCACACACTTCAACGTACTTTCATCCATCTGGACTCATACACCCCAGACAGAGTGGATGCAAGGATAACTAGGCTGCATCAGTGAATCTGAACATTGTCACAGACATGTGTCATGCATCCATGGCATCCACAAGTCACAGACACGCAGGTCAGAAACACAGACATGGACACCATTCATGTACATGGCATCAGCACCCATCCCTCACCCACACCCATGTCCAGGAACAGAGACTGGCATGCTCGCATGTGTCCATTCCGCATAGGGCTCCCCATGTTACATTTAAACACGTACACCAACCGTGTGCTTCACACATTACTGGTCTCACATGCATGACCATGATGTCCCTGCACACACACACACGTACATGGCCTATGTCACACATACAGGCAAGTATCAGACAACCAGCACGCTGCAACATGCCCTGTCTCACACAGCAATGCTTGGCCACTTACCGCTCGACTCAAGACGGGTCTGCCTCTCAAGGATCTGGGCATGGAGCACTGGGCGTACGCGTTCCAGGACCCTCAGCTGGATGGTACTCATGCTGCCCCGGCTCCCCTCCACGAGGCGCCGGGCCTTTATGAGGGTCCTGGACCTGAAGTCCTCCCAGCGCTTCTTGACCTGCTTGATGTTGCGGGTTGCCACCCCCTCCGCGTTGACGGCAACCACAAAGTCGTCCCAGATCCTGTCCCATCCTTCCTTGTCGGCGCGTGGTGATCCGAAGAGGGCATCATAATGCCCCAGGACAAGCTCCACCAGGACACCAACTTCCTTCTGACTGAAGCTGGTGGCCCTCTGCCCCTCTGGCTGGGGGTCGCCAGTGGTCTCGGATGGTGTTTGATCCGACATGGCGACCCCCGAGGCAGGCGTGGGTGGGCAACTGGGTCCTGGGGCTGGGCTGTGGAGCGATGGTATCCCAGTCGGGAGTGTTCTGTTCCAGCAGGGGTGGACACAGCAACTGGACCCCTGCAGATGGCTGATGTGCAGGCACCAAATGGCAGGGCACGGTGGCAGCAGGCAGGCAGGCAGCAGCAGATGGCTCGTGGGAGGCTGCTCGGGGCTCTGGGGGGCAGTAATTTGGCCTTTTGGGCAGGAGCGTGGTCTTCCGTGTGCTTACGCGTGGCCAGCTTGATACGGAGTGATTTGGCACGTGAAAATTCTGCACGTCAGCGTGTGAATCGAGGAAAGGCCCTTAGCGCGTAAGCGCGTCAGCACGCATACGCGATTCCATTGGACCAAAGGCCCTTAGCGCGTAGGCGTGTCTGTGACGTATCGCGCACGGGCGTTGCTTTTTGTGGGGTCTGGTGCGTGTGTTTTGCAGGTGTTGGGGTTCACACGCTATTACTTCACAGCGCGTGGGTGTTAGCTACGTGTTTTTCTACATGCAAGGCAGACGGTGAGTGGTACCCTGCTCCCCCAGGCCCGATCACGTGTAAAACCACCCGCGAGCCCCTGAAATACACGTACCCCGCTCCCCCAGACCCGATCGCGTGTAAAACCACCCGCGAGCCCCTGAAATACACGTACCCCGCTCCCCCAGGCCCGAACGCGTGTGAAAACACCCGCGAGCCCCTGAAATACACGCGCCCAGGCCAATCGCGTGTGAAACTTCTCGCGCACCCCTGAAATACACGCGCCCAGGCCAATCGCGTGTGGAACTTCTCACGCACCTCTGAAATACATGCGCCCAGGCCAATCGCGTGTGGAACTTCTCACGCACCTCTGAAATACACGCGCCCAGGGCAATCGCGTGTGGAACTTCTCGCGCACCTCTGAAATACACGCACCCAGGCCAATCGCGTGTGGAACTTCTCACGCACCCCTGAAATACACGCGCCCAGGCCAATCGCGTGTGGATCTTCTCGCGCACCCCTGAAATACACGCGCCCAGGCCAATCGCGTGTGAGAAACTTCTCGCGCACCTCTGGAATACACGCACACGCTCCCCTAGGCCCGATCGCGTGTGAAACTTCTCGCGCACCTCTGAAATACATGCACACGCTCCCCCAGGCCCGATCGCGTGTGAAACTTCTCGCGCACCTCTGAAATACACGCACACGCTCCCCCAGGCCCGATCGCGTGTGAACCTTCTCGCGCACCTCTGGAATACACGCACACGCTCCCCCAGGCCCGATCGCGTGTGAAACTTCTCGCGCACCTCTGAAATACACGCTCACGCTCCCCCAGGTCCGATCGCGTGTTAAAGTTCCCGCGCACCTCTGAGATACACGCACACGCTCCCCCAGGCCCAATCGCGTGTGGGCCTTCTCGCGCGTGTAGAACTTTGGCGCACATTTTTTTCCTGCGCAGGGACGCTACCGCCTGCTTTCGTGTGGTGGACATGTATGGGCCTGTGCGCGTCTTTGGCCGTGCGCTGTTTTTCCCTATTCGATTCCATGAATACGTGTTGTAGGCGAGCGTGTGGGCGTTCTGCGCACTTGCCTCCTGTACTTCCCCCGTGACGCCCACATTTTCACGAGTTGTTCCCCATTCTGCGTGTGACGCCCCGTGTTACGCCTACTTTTGTTATGTGCGCCGCGCTATGTGCGAATTCGCTGTGGCCTTATCGCACGGCGTTCGATGACCTGTGCGCCAGCATGCGCCAGCGTGCACCGTGCACTTTTTCTGCGCACATCCCACATTTTGCGCGTGCACGGACTTCCATGAATTGATGTGCGATGTTTTCTGTGCGATAATCGCACTTGCACTGCGATTTTCGCTATTTCACTGCGAATCGCACGTTTTCGCATGCGTGCGCCGTTTTTCCGGCGCACATTAATTCCATGAATCGGCCTATTAAACTCCACAATTTCCTCTTAAAGTGTGGTGTCCCCCAGGCCTCCATCTTATCCTCATGGCTAGTTCAATGTTTAGATTAAACACCTAGCAGACATTATTGAATTCTTCTCAAAATCCTCCCGATTATAAGCAGGTGATTCTCACGTACTATTGAACCTGCAACCTGATCACAGCGATCAGCATATAACTGAACTCCGCCATCAAATCCAGGACTGAACTATAGATGATAATCACTGCCTTAATGCCCGCAAAACATCTTTGGAATCCTAACCCAAAAGATTTACCTTTAAAATGGCCACCCCTCAGGTGTACTGCACTCGCCCCAAAGCATGTAGGTAGCATTTTCAACACTACAACCACAAATACGCATGCAAGCCCGAACATCACACTTTCAGCTCCACATCCTTAGGAGAATTGTCTCCTACTTGGAAATGGCACAGAAAATTGAGGTGAACAGAGCCATTGCCCTCTATCACCTAGACCTTTGCAATAGCATCTATCTAAGACGTAACAAAAAAACACTAAATAAAGTGCAACATTTTCAAAAGAAAGCAACTAGATTGATTTTGGAACTCAAGCCCTAGTACCATATCTCAACCGTAAAAACATCAATTGGCTCTCCATTACAAAGAGAATAACACACACAATTCAGCAAATAAATTGGAACTCCCTAAACACCAGGGACCTCGACAGCAGCCTAGAAACCACAAAACCACCAAGCACCATCTTAGAGACACTTCACTTAGAAGAAAGAACTGGGACACTCCAAAAATGGATCACAGGAACACCAGATGCTATCGTACTTGAAAAGTCTTTCACCCCATTCACAAAAGAAACTGATGGCGAGATGGTTCACACCCCATCTCACAGCCCTGAAGCAAGCAAACAGGAAATTGGATCAAGCATGGAAGAAAAACTGTGACCAAAAGAAGAAACGTTCATACCAGAGACAGATAGGTCTATATAAAAACCGAAATCCTCAAAGCAAAATAATTATACTACACTGAGTGCATTGCAAAATCAAGCAACACCCAGAAAGAGATGTTCACCATCATCAACTAGCGAACAAACCAGACAGTCTGCAACAGCACCCAGCTCCCTCCCAGAAACTCTGTGATGACCTTGCAAACCACTTAAAAATAAAATCACAACCATCCAGCAAATCATCAAGAGAATGCCCAAGTATACAAACAACAACTACACCAGCCATCAAACTATGGAACTAACTTCAAGTCTAAACTACTTCTCCCCAATTTCAAAAGTTGAATTTGCTAACCTCGTGAATCAAAGCAATAAAGCAGGATCACCAGCAGACCCTTGCCCACCAGACATCCACAAGATCATCCTCACCCCGTCTGCCGAACACTTTCCGGAACCTCATGGACCCTTTAACTGGGAACAGGAACTGAACAACGAAGCTTCAAAGTGGAATACATTAAGCAACTCCTGAAAAACCCCTCGGGAAACACTTAAGACCTCACCAACTACAGTCATATTTCAAACATCTCTTAACCGGCGAAACTTCTAGAAACCTACATATATCTATGAAAAAATCCTGAAACATGTAGAAAGCAATCAGATACTTGACCAGGCAAAAGTCAGGTTCAGACCCAATGAAGGAACAGAAACTACACTACTATTCATCGACCTAAAAAGTAACAGTGACTCCAACATCACCTGAGCGCTTATACTGCTAGACCTGTCAGCAGCCTTCAACACAGTCCACCATAAAAACCCTCATCAAAAGGTTCCAAGGAATAGGAATCAGTCCTTTCTGACAGAAAGAACAGAAACAACCTGGTTAACTCCCTTCAGCTCAGCACCTCACACACACACACACCTACACCACGCTCATCCCTCGTGGTACTACTCTTCAACATCTAGAATTCCTAATTCGTTGATCTAATCAAAAGACATGGGCTGACATGCTACAACTACACAGATTACACACAGATCATCTATAAAATCAATACTACATGGGTACAAGACCAAACCCTCACCAAGTGCCACATACAAATAAATGAATGGATGAGCACCAACAGCCCCAAACTCAACCAGGACAAACCCAAAAACCCACCAAATCAACATCACATTCCGTAGCATAGCAAACCTTCCAAAGTAGTTAAAAATCTCTGAATAATAATGGGCAGAAACCTAACACTGGGATGACAAGTCAATGCATTAGTAAAGAAATGCTTCTTCCACCTACGCACAATCAAATGGCTACTACCTTTCCCCACCTTCCCACACAGAACATTCACCGTCATCTCCCCCGTCATGTCAACATTAGACTACATCAACAGCATCTACCTTGGAATGCCAGATTACCTCACCAAAAAACTACAGCGAACACAGAACGTGTCAGCAAGACTACTCTTCAGACTCACCAAGAGAGAACACATAACGCCGGCGAATGAGAACCTTACATTGGTTTTGGTAAAAAAAAAGGATTTACTTCAAAACCCTTTGCATAGCCCATAGATCAATACATGGACAAAGAGAGGAATTCAAACAAGAAAACATCTCCATCTACGGATTGAACTGAACCCTGAGATCCAGCAATGACATTCGCCTTGAACCAAAGAAATATTCAAAACTGAAACATGGTGGATTGCCCGTCTCTTGCATCTCAACAAAACTTTGGAACTCACTCTCCAAGGAACTACAAACAACAGAAGAACACCTAAAATTCAGAAAACGACTAAAAACCTGGCGCTCTATTTCGTCCACCTAAACTGGAACACCCAACTTTGACATAAGGGGAGACACCACAAACCATTGTAAAACCAAAACTGAATCAACCTAATTGGGCTGTCCCAATGAAAGGAAAGTGTAAAATCGCCAACCTACATATGAGGAATTCAGCCTAATCAAAACGAGGTAGCCTGCAAGAACGCACAGAGCTCTCTCACGACTAGCCCTTTTAAAACATTCAATTTTCCAACAAACTCACCGCTCGACCACCAAATACAACACACACATTCCTCTACCAAAGTATGAACTTTTAATCACACAGCAAACTATCTGCACACCTCCTCTGACATCTCACCCAACCCCAACACCTCATATCTCAAGCCCTCCACCACAGACACACAAAAAAATCATAAACAGGTACATACACGAAAACAACACCAAATCCTTACCATCTAGAAGTAAACCCAACACACAGTGACCAGTTTCTCCAAATTGCAGCTAGCAACAGCACAACAAGCTCTCACTTGCACTCTCCCTCTCCATCTCCTAACTAATCCTCCCCACCCCTTCATACTTTTCATATCTGCCGGAGCGCCTGGATACCATGAAAATGGCAGTGCTGCGCAGTATACATCTCAATAACATAACAAAATGAACTGTATTACTTTCCAAATCCTCAAGACTATTGCTCCCAAGTACTTCAAATTTTACATAAGCAAATATCTACCTACAAGACCAGTAAGATCATCCCAGGCTAGCAACCTAACCACACACAGGTTCAGAAGACTTAAACATGGAGGGGATCCCTCACAGAATGAGGTCAAAAAGTCTGTAACAACCTCGCCAGCACCCTGAAAACAGAATTTACCCTCAGTTTCAAAAGGAATGTGGAAATCCGGCTCCATGAATGATTTAACTCTGTTATGCCTGTGTGTATTAACCAAATAGCATTCCCTGCCCCCAAATGACAGGTATACTTGACTCTATCACACTTATACATCATGAGTAGCACTTCGGCCCCACACCACATTTAGCCATTGCCTTACTTTTGGGTGTGCCCTGCCCTATCATTTGTTTTCCTGTGTTCAAGTATGAGAAACATCGGCCAAAAGGGCATGAAACGCAACTGAATGGTGGTTAAAAGAAATGTGCAGCTATTTTAGGAAACCCATAGACACCAAAACATTTCAAGAGAAAGAATAACAGGATTAAATAAATGTTTGCAGAATTTGGTCCTCATGTTTCCAAATGGTGAAAAAAACACGGGTGGCAGGAAGTGAAAAAGGGGACCATGTAAGAAAACAAGCCATAGGCCGAGGTCCAGAGTCCACACTACTTGGACCATCCGATAGGCTGAGTACTTGGGGCCTCATGACGAGTTTGGCAGTAAGTGGTAAAGTTGTGGGTAACCCTGTTACCGCCAACGTTACCACTACGCCAAATTACAGGTTTGGGCATGGAGTGGAGGATTTGCCTCCAGGAAAATCCAGGAGGTAAATCCTCCAATTCACCACTAAAATATCAGCAGAATCCACGGAATTACCGGCGTGGTAATTCCACCAAAAAAGCCCCATTGAATCCAGTGGACTCAAATAAATGGGTAATTACACTGCCACCACAACTTGTAATCCTCTGGAAATTCTGCGAGACCAAGTGGCGGTAACGTAATTCATTTGGCCGGTATTCCAGTGGATTTACTGCCAGGATACAGCCCAACTCGTAATGAGGCCTGGTCTCATACTGAATCTTCGGTGGGCTTTTAAATGGGTTTTTAGTTAAATATAAATTGACAAAGAGAAACTTCCATGCTGGAAGGTACAGACAGAGGGCCTCATTAAGAGTTTGTTGGTGCAGAATTACCGTTGTATTTACCACACACCCCAATTCCGAATTTGGAGGAAAAATCGAGGATTTCCCTCCAGCATCATCTACCAAAATCCCCACGGAGTGCTATGGACTCCAAAAAATGGAGAATAACACCACCCCACCGCCACTTGTAATTCTAGTCATAACCCCACATGACCAAGTGGAGGTAACGGTAATTGATTTTGGCAGTAATTTGGCAGAATTACCATCAAATCACTGCCAAACTCGAAATGAGTCCCTCTGAATCTTTAAATGACTCTGGAATATAGGTATGCAGTATCTTTGTATGTCTGAATTCTTTTCTCCTGTGTTTTCATTTAGATTTTTTGGTTGCTAGGTGGCAAGTAGTGTCATACCAGGCAAACACTGCTAGTGTTATACCAGGCAAACACCCCATGTATGCACCTTGATAATAAAGCTCTGCATATGTCTAGAGTACTCCCTCATTATTTCACTGTACCACCATACTCAGACATTCCTATCTGCAGTACTCACATCCGGCCATTCCACCTAACTACACTAAAGCCATTGTCTACGACACCATGTTCCACTAACCAGAGGAATTTCAGACTAGGATCTAGATTCCCACTGCTGCACACTGCCTCCATCTCTAAAGGCACCATTCCTGCAGCCAATTCATCAGTAAAGCTTGATTCCAATACCCTTGCATCCAAGCATGGCCCCACACAAGCTAATGGCAAACGAGATAACCCTTCAACCCAAATTAAAGTGGCCCTCATTAATGCTAGATCACTGCCCGCCCACGCTCTAGACATAGCTGACTATATAACCTTTCATGACCTCCACTTTATAGCCATCACAAAGACCTGGCACCATGCCGCTTCAGGACCAGCTCTTGCCCCAGCAATCCCTGACAACTACTCCCTCATCCGACTGACCGAGAGTCCAAGCTCTCCAATGGAGGGGGCTTCGCAATTATCCATAAAACCTCCCTCGGCCTAAGAAGCATTAACAACCAAACTATGCCTTCAGCAGAACTATTATCCATCAAACTACCCACCTCTCCGTCACGCACGACCACTGTCCAACTTATCTATCGACCACCAGGGCCGACTACTACATTTGAAGACGACATCTCACTTTTACTCTCAACTAACACTAAAACTAAATCACAAGTCATCATCCTTGGGGACTTTAACTTGGGCTTTCAAGACCCCAAAAACATCAAAGCATGCGCCCTGAAAGATACCAATACAGAATTAGGATTCATACACCGCATCACTGAACCAACACACAATAAAGGCAGACCTTAGATTGGTTAGCCGACTTTAACTGCAATATAAATATCCAATCCAACTCTCCATGTGCTTGGTCAGACCACCACTTAATTTCATTCATCATAAATGAAACCTCTTCACCTAACCAGCAAAAACAGGCACCTGCCATAATGACTAGAAATAAACGTAACATAACCATTGAGAAAATAGTACCTTTACTACAACCAATTATCAACCCCACCACGACTCTTTCAGATCCCATAGCCTTAGTCGACCTCTACAATCATACTATCCTTGAGGCCATCAACACATTATCACCACTTAAATCCAAACCTTGTGAACACCTTAATACTTGGTATACCCCGCACCTCAAATCCTTACGGAAATTGAAAAGAAATGCAGAGGCCCTGTGGAAAAGGACCCTGTCCCCAGCCAATAAGCCCAACTTTTCACTAACCTTCCTAAAATAGAAACAAGCCACCGTCCAAGCAAAAAAAGACAATTATAATAACCACATAACCAAAACCAAGTCCACTACTAAGGAACTCTTTAACATCCTGAAAGAATTAGAATCGCTTGTCCCACTACCCGATGTTTGCAATAAAGATATTACATCCAGAACACGCTGCAAGATAAAATTACCATGCTTCAAAATAAGATAGAAACCAAAAACGTCATATCACCAATCCTGATCCCAATCCTAACTCACTTGCTCCTTCCAGCAATACACACATTCAATTGAACTTCACTCCTCTCTTCATCAAAGAGGTTGAAACCATCATTATGAAACTAAAACCCTCAAACTGCCAGGGAGGTACATGTCCTGCTCCTGTTGTCAATGAGGGTGTGAAGGAACTTGCCCCATTCTTCGCCTCCTTTTTTAATGCTTCATTTAAATCTTTCAGAGTACCCAATAATCTTAAAGACGCCTGGGTACTTCCGCTTCTAAAAAATCCCTCCTTAGACCTGAATAATCCGTCAAATTATAGACCCATTACGACGGTGCCCTTTTTACTGAAAATCTTGGACAGGGCAGTTTATCTGCAGATACAGCAATACCTCAAATTCAGTAACCTGCCGTGCCTTAGACAGTCAGGTTTCAGATTCCGACATGGGACTGAAACAGCGCTGATCAACCTCAAGACTCAAATCCAAATCCTTAAAGACAAAGGTAAGTTGGTACTGCTTTTCCTACTCGACCTATCAGCTGCATTTGATTTAGTGAACCACAAAATCCTATGCCAACATTTAACATCTGCGGCACACTTCTCAGATCAAGCAGATGCTTGGATCAAGTCCTTCCTCAACAACAGATCCATGAGGGTCTTTGCACCTTCAGCCTCCGCAGAACCCACACCAGTAACCTGTGGGGTCCCCCAAGGGTCCAGTGTGTCCCCCACTCTCTATAAAGTATTCACCAAGCCACTATTTGATGATCTTGACTATTTGGGTGTCACCTACACTAATTACGCGGATGACACACAAATTACTAATTTCCTTCACCTGTGACGACATTATAGACAGTAAAACTCTAAATGACATATACCTCATCCTACAAGCAGGGATGGCTAAGCAGAGACTCTGTCTTAATGATGAGAAGACAGAGCTGCTCCTCTTAGGATCACCTGCTAACCTGAACAAACTTGATGACTGTTCACCTCCTTCAATATTGACAAAAATATAATCAAAGTCTCTAAGGTTGTAAAACCCATAGGCATATACATTGACTCTGCATTATCCCTAACAAAACAAACGCCATGGCATCCTCCTCGGCCTACATGTGCAAAAATATCACTGCATGTAGACCATTTTTGACACCGTCTTACTGCATTACAATAGCTCTAAATTGGACTATTGTAATGCACTTTATTTAGGCACCAAACAACGGAACCTCAACCAAATGCTAATTATTCAAAACAACGCCATTAGGGCATCTTTGAATATCTCAAGGAAACAACACATCTCTGAAACTAGACATACCCTACATTAGTTAAGCAGAGAATTGCATTTGAAACACTGTCCCTGATCCATAAGTGCTTATCTAACCAGGCCCCAAAATACCTATCCAACAGCATCACTCGCTACACCTCGACCCGTCCAACTGGAATAGCCCAGACTCACCGTGTCAAGATCCCACGGTTCAAGCAACAAAGAGCAGGTGGCGTCAGCTTCCGGTCCTTGTGGCTAAAAACTGGAACGCCCTCCCTAAGAGAGGAACCTTCTTACCTCTTATTCAGGAAAAATGTCAAGGTAAGGCTACTGGAGCAAGAACTCAGCCCTATTGGATAATTACGCCCTCTTACCTAGTCAGAACTCGACACCCAAACCACAATAGTTATATTACATAACTATTTGTCCTCCTCCTCAGTGTTGTCTTGTCCACCTGTGCTTCGCTTGTGCATTGTGCCTATTAGATGCAATGTACTTATATAATTTTACTGTCCTCATTCTTCAATGTCTTATGCAGTATATTGCTGTATTTTCTTGTAACTTGTAAGCATAGCGCCCAGATGCCTACGGGCTTGGAGCGCTCTACAAATAAACTAAACTGAACTAATCTGTAGAACTGTATAGTGACTGTTCTGCTTTCTCGGTGGAAGGGTCATAACTATACAATTTTGCTATGGGATCCCTAGCCTCCCCAATGCCATTTAATTGCTTTAATACCTTATGTTTCATCCTAGTGATTATTAGAGGATTGCAAGGTGATTCTTCTGGGTTTCTTACAGGAAGACTAGGACATTTCTTTATGGATAGCAGAAAAGACTACATTAACATTCCTACAAGACAGCCTTATTCGTGTAAAAGCTCACATACAAAAGCCTTCCATGTTTTTTCAGAAGCATTCTTAACAAGATCCCGGTATGGTTTTAGTAACTTCCAAGTGTACTCCTGTATGACTCTCTATAACAAAAAACAATGGTTTCCCTGAGGCAGTTCTATTTGTTCCTTCTAATAGATAGCTGGCCAGATAACTCGAAAGCGAATGAAGCACTTGCAATGGCAGGAAGCTACCTGTGAAATTCCATCCCAGCAATCGTATGTGATTCCCAGTGGAAAACTATTTGTTTCTGATAATAAGGCTAGGAAATCACCAGTTGAAAAATAAACAAGCATTGGCAAAGCCAAAAGTTTGAGTTTTTATGTAGGCATGGGAAAGACATTTTTCAGATACTGCTTAACCTACACTTTCTCTGCTTTACTAAGACCTAGATCTCACTATCACAAAATCATCCAATCCGATTCATGGAGGGAAGTCGGAGGGAAAAGCACCAGCATTAGGCTTGAGATTTTTCCTCCATAGAAAAGGAGTGTTTACAGCCAGTGGAACTACCGCCCACGGTAAATTCTGCAAACTCCAAAGGAGTCCTACAGGACTCCATAATGAGGAATAACAACAACTCTGAATCTGGATAATTTACCGCCAATTCCAAAGTTGGAAATCTGTTACCACTGGCGGTAACAGCAAATGAGTTTGGCGGAATAACCACAATAATTGCATCACATTTCTAATGGGGCCTAATGTTTCTTTAAGGTCAACACTGGGATTTTGTGGTTGCTTCAGAGATATGTGTCCAGTAAAAAATATCTGGTATTTTTACTTGTGTTACCCAACAGCAAAATCTTAGTTTGGGTCCCTTTTTCGCACAAATGGAATTTCTTTATCCAGAAGTGGATGTGTCTTAGGCTCTCAGTGCTGGCATCGTTCTCTCATCCATTTTTCAGTAGGAGATACAACTGAACGCCCACGGAGCATATTTGGACTGGAGCTGATGTTGAGTAACCACCTGCGCTTGAGACCACCTGGATCGGTTGAAGGGGGAAGTGATTGGCAGGAGTCCCAGAGGACTGCATACATGACGCTTTTTATTGGGGGCAAGGTGGGGCCACTCCAGAGCTTCTAACAGGGGCCATAGAGGAATAATCAGATCCGCCTCCGGCACTTTCAAGAATCCCCTGCCAATTTCTGCAGCTGGTTGAGGAGGATCTTGAGATCTACAAAGCTGTGGACAGTGAGTAGATCAAGCAGGATCAAGAATCCTGGTTGGCCTTCATCAAGTGACGCAAAGATCTCTTCTCCAATATGAACCAAGGCAGATTCTCTTACACTGGAAAGTTTAAATGCCAATTGTCTGCCATGGGGAGATTGAAAGCTTGCTGACAAGTTTTTAATTTGGCTCATGCGATTATCTCCCAGAATCCTTCTACGGTGCGGGGTTGAAGAGGGGATGTTAGAATGAAACCTCCCTTGGAAGAGGGTCATTATTGCACACTTAAGAAAGCTGTGATCCCCCCCTCTTGAAAGGACATGTTATGCACCCCTGTGATGCCCAGCGTCAGTGCCCCAATACAGTCTTTGAGGAGTACCAATGGGCAAAGCCCCACTGTTTTGTTTGACTCTTTGATTATGAAGGGATATTATGTTAGGTGTGTATGAGAACGCAGAGCTCTGTCCGAGGGGATGGTGACGTTGGTGTGGTAGAAGATGAGGTGTCGTGGGTTGTTGTTGTGGGAAGTGCTATGGGGGTGGTTCATTACATGTTCTTGAGATATTACAACACTGATATAAATCCGAAGGTTTGCAATAAATCGATCATTTGATTTGCTGCCTCCTGGCTTTGTGTAGCAATGCCAGCTTTTTCAGCCCTGGGCATCACCTTATGTGGATTCAGAAGAGGGTTTTGATCCCAGAAAACATAGTTCTTTTAATTGAGAGTTTTAGATGTCAGCCATTTTGCTTCAAGTTCTGTAACTCCACGAAGAAACATTGTTAGTACACGTTGAGGGACAATCAGATAGTTACAAACTATCTGATTGGCCCTTGCTGGGTCGTTACCTGGCTGGGAAAGACTCACCTGAGGTGCTCTGTTCGGACAGCCAAGTCCCACTGAGTTCCTTTCCTTTCTTCCCTGGCCGCCATGGAAAGGAAGAAGGGACTACGTGCAGTCCCTTCTCGCCGATCTCTGGCGGCCATTATTTGTACTTTTTTTTCTCGAGTTCAGAAACGGTTTCAGCGCTGTTTCTCAACGCCAGAAAAAATGCTATTAGTACCACGGTATGAAGTGCTGGGGTACTGATATCAATAGTACCCTCAGAGGGGGGCATTACTGGTATGGTAATGGCTCCGGGGCTACTATAAAGCCCTCGCTTTGCTCGGTCTTGTAACTATTGCCCTCGGGGCATTACCAGGCCTGTAATCCCCCCTCTCCTCAGGTTCTATTGCTTTAATGGCCACCTCGGATTCTCGGTTTGATTTCTAAGGGCCAAGAGATGCCAAATTTTAAGGGCTTCGGTCATGCTGGTCATGTTGGTCATGAAGGTTCTCAGTATGTCACCCAGGTGGGCACCGGCCAACATGGGTTCCTGAATCATGCCATCTAAATTCTTTCTAGATGGGCTTTGTGTGACAAGCTGTTCTTCTGAGGTTGGGGGAGGGAGGTCTGCATAAGTTATGTGGAATGCGATTAAGGAGCGGCCCCTCCACCCAATGTTGGCCTTTCAGTGATGTGAACAAAGATCAGGTCCCACGCGAGACAGAATGGGAGTTAATCAGGCCTGCTTTGGGAATGGTTCAGCCGCAGCATATCTGTGTCTTTGGCGATTTGGGTATGAAAAGTACTTAGGAGCACAAGAAGAGCACCGCGAAGGGAGAGGATTATGTACACAAAGAGCGCACTATGATGCCATAGGAACAGCGTAGGGATGGTTCCTGTTACATTATAGCAGTAGTGTTCCAACGTCACAGTAGAGGTTACACTACAGTAGTGCAATCAACTGGAAGGGTATATGACACCATCACTCTACGTGACATTGCAAAGCAGTAACTCGAAGCATTACACCACACTGCTGTTCAGGTTACCTGTGAAGGTGCAGCATTACTCGCTATTCATGTGTTCCGTATGCCGGGGCTCTGCGACCTGTGTCTCCACAGAGGTTTTGAACTATGACTCTCATGATCTCTCACCATTGACTCTGCTGGCACAAAGGCTGATGGGAGTTGTAGTGCAACACCTCCATAGATTCACAGTTTGAAGACCCGTGCCGTATGTGATAACCAGTCCGGTGAAGCAGTACTCTGCACTTCTTGCCCCTGTTGCAGAGGGATCTCGCACTCAGTTCGCTGAATTACTAATCTAATTATATTTAGCAATCTGTTCCCAAACAATCCGAAAATGTAGTCTATTATACCAAGTGTAACTGCAAACCCATTCCCATTCCCTGCCTGCCACATAGTCTGCAGTCACAGGTATAAATCCCGGCAGCTAACTCAGCCCTTCATGTTTCCAAGGTTGATACAATGAGTACTATTGATGCGGGTAATGGAGGCCTATGTTGTTACAGTGTTTCAAAGTGCAAGGAATCCATCACACAGCACTATATGAAGCCTTGGTGTTACTATTAGCGAATGCTTTATATGTGCTAACTTTGCTAGCCACCCATCCCCATATATTTGACATTGAAAACACTGGTGCTCATACCTTGTAAGTATACACGCAGAGTGTGCATTTGGTCGCTCTTTAGGATAAAGAGAGTTTCTTCGTGGCTTTAGTGTGTTGGTAAAGTGTGCAAGCAGTTTGGCAGCAGTGTGCTTCTTTTCTCCTCAGTCGCAGCTTTGAGATAACATTACCTGGGTGTCTGGTAGATCCCGACTTGATTTCTCCTATCTGTTGCAGCTGGGTGTGACTACCTTGCCTGGAGTGCTCAAAATCATTACACAGCGCGTGAGCGCGTGCGTGGCCAAGCACATTGGTAAAGTGTGCAAGCAGTTTGGCAGCAGTGTGCTTCTTTTCTCCTCCATCGCAGCTTTGAGATAACATTACCTGAGTGGCTGGTAGATCCCGACTTGATTTCTCTTGTATGTTGCAGCTGGGTGTGACTACCTTGCCTGGAGTGCTCAAAATCATTGCACAGCGCATGAGCGCGTGCGTGGCCAAGCACATTGGTAAAGTGTGCAGGCAGTTTGGCAGCAGTGTGTTTCTTTTCTCCTCTGTCGCAGCTTTGAGATAAAATTACCTGAGTGTCTGGTAGATCCCTACTTGATTTCTCCTGTCTGTTGCAGCTGGGTGTGACTACCTTGCCTGGAGTGCTCAAAATCATTGCACAGGGCATGAGTGCGTGCGTGGCAAAGCACATTGGTAAAGTGTGCAGGCAGTTTGGCAGCAGTGTGTTTCTTTTCTCCTCTGTCGCAGCTTTGAGATAAAATTACCTGAGTGTCTGGTAGATCCCTACTTGATTTCTCCTGTCTGTTGCAGCTGGGTGTGACTACCTTGCCTGGAGTGCTCAAAATCATTGCACAGGGCATGAGTGCGTGCGTGGCCAAGCACATTGGTAAAGTGTGCAGGCAGTTTGGCAGCAGTGTGTTTCTTTCCTCCTCAATTGCAGCTTGGATATAACATTACCTGGGTGTCTGGATGATCCCAGCTCGATTTCTCCTGTCTGTTGAAGCATGGTGCGACCACCTTGCCTTGCCTGGAGTACTCAAAACCGTTGCACAGCATGTGACCAAGTGCGTTGGTAAAGTGTACAAGCAGTTTAACAGTTCGACAGTTCGGCTGGGAGAAGCCTTACTGTGCTACCAAACCCCCAGGCTTTACTAGAAAACTGGAAAGTGATACTGTGAATACCAGAGAGTACCTTGGAATTAAACTGCATTTTACGACTTTTCAAAATAAACGCAAATTGACTATAGAGATTTTGCCACTGTATACAGTCGGGATGCTAGACAGAACCAGTCTGCGTTTCTTCCTTTTTTGTGGTAAATCGGACAGTGGCTAATACCTAATAAGGTGGCTCCTTGCCCAGTCAAAGAAAAGTGCATTGATCTGAATGTACAAAGTATTCTGACTAAGACCAAGAAAAAAAGCTGCAAATAAAAAAATAAAGTTATATAAATGAATTTGCTTAGGTTACTTTGTTCTCTGCACATTACGGAGGCAGCTGCAGAAAGAGCCCTCAACAAAGCGTTAGGAATAATTTGGTATGAGTTGACATGCCTTGTCCTCTGTAGGAGCCCATTCCTGGGTCTAGCGGCATCTCCTTATTGTCTAATATTGCTACTTTAGTAGGGTCTAGTTCAGAGTTGATCAATATCATGAGCTGTGGTCAAGGGACACAGACTGGAAGTTTGGTGAGCGAAGATAGAAGGACCCAGGAAAATGTGGCGTTAGAATCTTTTGGGTTACATCTACCACCTTGTGTGGTAGATATAAAAAAACAGAGCCAAGACGCTTAGATCCAGTTTGAAGAGCCAGCCCTAGTAAACTTGGTCAATAGCTTTGGAGATATGTTCGTAATGCCATATGAAAGGGCAATAAAACAGCAGATTTGGTCCACAGAACCAGTCCTCAGCATTGCACCCAGTTGTCAATAGGCAACAGGTAGATCCTGTAATAACATCCTGCTCTGGCCTGGGGTTCAAATCCAAGTACGATGTGTGTGTACAGTGTGGGGAAAATGAATATTGCACTAGAGCTCGTGGCTGCTTCAATCCCGACAGATTTGATACAAAACTGTCAATCCTCAGTCCCCTTTGGCATGGCATCCCATTTGGAAGATGATCAACCACGGTGTACTGGTAGTTGTGGGCCGGAATCTAACACTTGCAATATGCTAGCACTTCACAGCTTTTGGAGGTTGTTCTGGGGCCTACGACCAGCAATTTGTTAGTAAACCACCCCAACATTTTGACACTATTCAATGAAATCTCACACCTCAGACTGATTTCAACAAAAGACATTGGGCCTCATTACGACCCTGGAGGTAGCCATGCCGCTATTTGCGGCATGGCTACCCCCATTCCGGGTACCGGGTCCGGGTTCCATGAATGGGGAAATACCGGGCCATTCCGACCTTGGAGGGCCTGGTATTTCCCTATTCAGGGGACCCGGACCCGGTACATCCCCATTCCCATTCGAGCCCCCATAGGGCTCAATGAGAATGGGGAGGATGCAAACAACGGGCCCGTTAATAACGTTTGCATCCTGGTCTGCTCGCGGACCCGCTAAAGATGCCTGATTTCACCAGGCGTCCTTACCGGGTCCCGCGAGGAGACCTCGTAATGAGGCGATAGGGGGTTAACGGGCCAGGATCCCCTACCGCCAGAGTCGTAATGACCCCCATTGAGCTTGTGGACTTCTTCAACGAGGCAAGGACAGATATTGTGGCTATAAAGGTTCCTTCTCGGGCCGTCTACGTGATAATAGGAAGGTTTTGCTTCTCTAACGTGCCGATCTGCAACGTTAGAGTTCAAAGATTGGTCATGGCTGTGAGCAGCTTCATCCACAAATAATGAATTGGGGTCATTACGAATATGCTCGTCCAGAAATAAAGTGCCAGTAACAACTTGTACCGGCAGCTTTTCCAGACTGGCATACTCTGAGTCTGCAGGTAGGGGCAGTGAACTACTGGCAGGCCTTACCTCTGGTACCTCAGGCCCCTACCGGCAATGAATTCACTGAATCACATGCACCGTTAACAGCGGTGCCAGTGATTCAGTGATTCCCATTCGCATGGAGTCCTGTCGGACTCCCTGATAATAACCGGGCCATTGTTAGCATCCTGTTCTGCTAGCGGGTGCCACTCTGCACGTCTGGTCTGACCAGGCGTACATGGCGGCCCCGCGAGCAGAACTCGTAATGTGGCGGTAGAGTGATAACGGCGCTGGCAGCACTACCAGCGCCGTTATCACTCTACCGCCAGGGTCGTAATGAGGGCCATTGTCCTTTTTATCATGGAATGTGAGGGGTTTGGATAAACGTAGCAGTAATCACTCATATTTTTGCAGGAAAACTGTGCTTTAAACCAGCTGGTGTGGGCCAGCTACTAGTTTTTTCAACATCCTTTCTCCAATTGAGATGACGGCAGGCCTTCTGGTGGCCTGATTGTAGTGATTGATAGTAGGCTTCGGCAGCAGGGTAAATGTATATATCAATAGATGTTAGAGGTATTTTGGCTCTCAACATCTGCATAGCGGATGAGAACTCAATTTGCCAATATCTTCTAGTTTATATATATTGGCACCCCTTACATTCTGAGGTACAGGATTTAGGTAGGTGCATTTTGGAGAATTTTAAGATTTGTGCACATGAGGAGGAGGCTATATTTCTATTTCTGTATATTTATAGAGGACCAAAGCCATCAAGCATCAAGCAGTGTACTGGACTTCTGTGTGCATATCACCTGGGAAATGTGGGGAGCCCGCTAAAAATTGGGAATCAGAGAACTTAAAGAGACACCAAGAGTATGGAAGTTATTGGTGCAATTTGTGCAAGGATTGGGGGCTCTAAATGGTAAATGGCTGTGGACCTGGTGACATACCAAGCAGGTCTACTTGGCATGGACAGGAGCAATCATCCTGGATTGACTATGTTTATTTTTCCGAACTTCTTTTCATGAATGTGAACAATCTGTAATAGTGTTGGATGAGAATAGGGTCACTGTATGTTGATGGCCTCCATTAGGTGCAAGTTCCACTTCCCCTCTTACTACTGTTTGTAGTGAAATAGAAGTGGATTGCAATTACCAGTGGGCAAAAGTGTGTACTCACACCTACCTAGCACTAACGCTAGGTAGCACCGTATCCCAAGAGCAGGTTTTAGCCACCATCACCACCCTCAAACCCATCAACTGAAAAGGCAACAGCTTCCATGCCCGACTGGTCAAACTCTGCGCACCAGCCTTGATGCCCATTATCACTGACTTTATCAATGCCTCTTTCACCTCCAATATGGTCCCAGTCAGCATCAAAGTGTCATTGGTAACCCCACTACTTAAAAAACCCTCTCTTAATCCCACCATTCCCACCAACTATTGCCCGATCACTACTGTTCCATTCCTACTGAAGATAATTGACCGAATAGCCTACATTAATATCCAACACTGCTTGGAAAGCAACCACCTGCTAGGAGCTCTAACCATAGTACCAAATCTGTGCTACTGGACTTAAAAATACAGATGGACAGCATCCGAGACCCTGGTAACATAGGCATCTTACACCTACTTGACCTCTCATCTGGGTTAGATCTGGTAGACCACCACAAGTTATGCTATGCTCTGGCTGAACATTTCCATTTTTCCCCAGAAACCACCCTATACGTCAAATCATTCCTATTGGAACACACCTCCAGAATCCTCATCGGTGATGAGGCTGCCAATCCCATCACAGTCCCGGTAGGTGTCCCTCAAGGCTCTTGCCTTTCACCTACACTCTAGAGTACTTACACTAAACTACTATTTGCAGCACTTGATGCCATGGGCGTTATCTACACCAACTTCACAGATGTTACCCAGATATTGATTCCTATCACGGGTGACCACAAACAAGACACTGCTACTATCAATGAGATGTACGCAATCATTCAAAACAGGATGGCCACGCATAGCCTATGCCTGAATGATGAGAAAACAGAGATCCTCATTGTAGGTTTTCCGGCCTGCCTAAAATCCCTAGATGATAAATACTCTGCCATAAATATTGATGGTACCTCTATCCCAGTTTTGAAACTAGTAAAAACACTAGGTGTCTACCTAGAAGCTAACCTCTCCATGACCAAACACATTAACACCCTATCCTCGTCCACTGGCAATACTACGAAACATATCTCACTCAGCCGACAATTCCTCACTCCCCAGAATTGCCTTACTCCAGCACGAGCCTTCATCCTTTCAAAACTAGATTACTGCATCATCCTTCTACTGGGCATCACGACTTCTAATATTGCCAAACTGCATCTACTCCAGAATAAATCTCTGCGTGCTGCCCTTGGTTTAAAAAGAAAGGATCACATCTCCCATATCAGAAAAGAAGTTCACTGGCTTCCTACAAAAGCAAAAATCCACTTTAAGGCCCTTATCACTGCCCACAAATCTATTTATGTGGCCCCCATCCATCTGAACAACAGCGTAACCCAAAAGGTCTCCACACTTTCGCTAAGATCTGGTGCTAGCACATTCCTGAATGTTCCATGTTACAAAAGTAAAAGGGCGGGAGGTTCTAGCTTCCTTGTAGCTGCACCCACGCTTTGGAACACACTACCGGCTCACATTAGAAATGAGCAATCGCACCAACATTTTAAGAAAATGATCAAAACCTGGCTCTTTGACAAATTTGACTAAGATCTTAATCAAAGCTGTCATTGTCTCTGTACATGTTGTAACTGAATGTCTGTATGTAACCAGAATCCTAAAATTGTAGCAAGTCAAGCTCTTAAGTAACCAACACCGTGTTACCCTTAAGTTTCGGCATGTAACAAATAAAATAAATAAATAGGAAAACACGTGCTGTATGGAGCCCCTTTGTTCCGGACTCATTCAATACTGAGATGAGTAGGGTTTGAGATACAACTACACCCTTGCATAAACTCGCAATCTTCACTGCAACACAGTTTCCTACCTTTATTATTCAAAAAGGGCAGGAATCCAGGTAGGGTAGGCAGCCCAGTAGTGCCTCTGCCCGACCGTACAAATATGACAACTTGGTCCAATGTCGGAAAATAAAATATAAGACAAGATATCAGAGCTATTCGGGAAAGCCTGACTGACTCAGACACAAGTATGAAGCTCGTAAGGAAGCGGAAACAGGAGTGCAAACATTGGAATAAGGCTCACTGATACGCACTGTTACAGCATCAGGGTGAACTCATTTTAGAGGCAATCTTAAAAAATAATACTAGAAATTTTTGGGCTTTGCTCCAGTGTAGGGGAAGCGATAGCTTAGAGTCACTTACTAACCCTGTTGCAGAGAGCCATTGGACAACTCATTTCTCAGAATTATATAGGGCTATTAACAAGATTCAGGATGCATCCTTCTATGAGGGAACTTCGGATTTTGAATATCTCAGTGGAGCTAATCTTAGCAATTATTAGGACGAGTTCTGACTCACGTGCTCCTGGCCCTAATGGCTTAGGCAACGGGGTGTTCAAATCTGCACCAGAAATGTGGGATATGATTCTTTTCTTACTTTAAAACATTTTTTGAACACAAAATGAATCCCAGAAACTTGGAAGACCTCGATCATAGAACCTATTTTTAAGAAGGGAGACTGCACAAGCCCAGTCCATTTCCGGCCCATTGCCCTCTTGGACGCGACAGTAAGATCTTCTCGGCACTGCTCCTGGAAGAGATCGAGGCATGGAGGTTGACGACTAATCGTCTGTCTAGATTTCACACTGGCTTCAGTGGGGATGGAGGTTAACGGGCTCATGATTAATGCATTAATGGAAATGGCGAGGCAGAGGGCGGGGTGATCCCTTACATGTAGCATGCATAGTTCTGACTCAGGCTTTCCACATGGTTGATAGTTCGCGGCTCTGGAATGATTTAAAACATTTGAATTTTCCAGAGCCACTTTTGGCGATCCTTATAGATCTACTTTCCGATACTATGCTTAGAGTCCGGTTGGAAAAAAGAAGAGTTCAGTCTCCAAAGCAATCCCACTGCCCAGGGCCTGAGGCAGGGTGAGTTTTAGCCCCTTGTCTTTTTAATGTATGTTTATCCGCTCTGGCTGATTATATAGAACCAACTGCTTGCGAATGGCCAAACATTTCTACTGATCGGATTGCTAGGCTCAGCTATGCTGACGATGTGCTCCTTCTGGATCGAACCCAAGTGGGGTTACAGCATTATAACTTGGCTGGTGCAGCAATAACGTGCCAGTAATTCTGCTTACCGGCACATTACAGCACATGCAAAGTACAAGTTTGCCAGTGGGGTGGCTGGAATTACCTCCGGTTAAGAACTAGAGGTAATTCTGGCACCATACCAGCAAAGAATAGGCACTGGTATAACCGGTTTCGATAATACCGGTAAATCCCCCCATGGAGTCCAACTGGACTCCATGGAATGGGTTTCACCACCCTTACCGGCACTCGGATTGCAGCGGTAACTCTATCGGACCGAGTGCCGGTGACAGTGTTACCATTTGCCGGTATCCTGGTGGTAGTATCGGCAGGATACTAGCAAAGTTATAATGAGGCCGAGCGTCTTTTAACTTGTTTTTATAAATATACCAGTTTGAATGAATTGAGAGTCAACCCACAGTAGACACATGGGATGTTCTTAATGGCTGTAGATCAAGATGTCGCAAATACGCCTGGACACTGGGCGAGTGCATCCTGGCGCCCTGTCCAGAGTGTTCAATATTTGGGTTTTACTTTGCAGAGAGTCTCTCATGGAGCAGTATGGCGTAAAAACCTGATGCAGAGGGGATCCCAGTTTGGAACACAGAGGCACATTATTGCAGGTAGATGCTCTTGTTTTTCCCTGGTTCCACTTTTAAGATTTTATAAATTGATGGTCCTCCTCCCATCAATTTTATATGGTCTTGAAATGAGTTCATCATCTGAAGATTTTACCTTTGAAAAATTGGAAGGGAGAATTTGGCGTAAACCCTTCAACTTGCGGAATTGTGTGCCTATAGCTTTGACAAGATATGGAGTGGGGCTGAGGTCAGTGTACTCGGTTGCTATTTGGGCAGCTGTCTCTCTAGACAGGAACATCATGATGGGATTGTCAGGTACTTTGCTTACACATTGAGAGGAGTCAAACCAATTTGGTGGTTTGACCAAATTTAAATATAAATGTGCTACCATGTTGACAACATTGAACATAAATGAGGAATCGCTTATTAAATATCCAGACGTAAAAGAAGAAAATGTAGGTTTTTTTTTGTTTATTTCATTTAGTTTTTACAAACATTTTGAAAACTTTTTTAAAAAAACAAAAGAAGACAGAAAAAGACTTCACAAAAACTCATCACTTTTCATCTGCATCTTACAGCAAATGGTCTAGTTCCTTTTTGTTTTAAAACACTATTTAAACATCGAGCATTTCTATTCTATATAGAAACTTGATATATGCACTTGATACTTGATATATGTCTTTGTGGCCTTTCTGGCGTCATCAGCTCTCAATTCCATCTTGCAGGGGGACCTCATCCTCCAAGTGTGCTGATGTCACCCCCAGCCGAATTTGTATCTGCTCAAGGAACCTCATCATTGCAATCATCAGTGACTTGCTTTCACCAATATGAAGATGCCTCCACCATTCCTCAGGATTATACGTCTCGACTCGATTCCTCTCCTTCCCTAGACATTTCTCGCGTTGGTCTTTTAGTTCTGTGCAAAACAAGACCAGATGTTTTAAATTTTCTTCTTCTTTTGTGCACATCCTACATTTGGAATTTCTTTCTGAGATCATACTTCGCTGCTTTAAGATTTCTTTTGTTTCGTAGATGTTCAGACGAAATTGTAAGTACATTCTTCTTAACCGTTAACAGGGTGATAGGATTAGATAGTTCGGGAGCGTGTTGCGTCTTTTTGCTTCACTCAGAGTGTTTTGCATGCATTTTTGAGTTGATTTTTTCTCACTAATTGCTATCCAGTCCAGGTCTAATAGTTTCCTTTTCACCAGGTCTGGGTTGTGCCATAGAGTTTTCTTGTCTGAACCCAAAAGTATTAGGATCTCTTTGCACTGTCGCTTCCAGTCATTCAGCACTGATTGTCTTTGTATCTTTTTTTCTATCAAGATTTTGACAGAGGGTAAATTTGCTTCTTCATACGTCTTCCTGAACAGTGCTAATTTGTTCCAGGTGATTCTTGCGTTGAGTGTTGAGATCCCTACTTCATACAAAACACAGGCTGTTGGTGTACTTTATGTAATCTGTAGAATTCTCTTCCAAAAGAGACCTTCACACCATGCTCATATTTTATGGTCACACCCAAACATATTCTCTGCACCATATATGAGAAAATGTATAGTTATGACTGGATCCAAACAGGGGATAAAAGAGGAACTTACACATTGCCTGAGGACCTTAGGCTAGACAATAAAGTCTCGGTGCTGCGCCTTATGGAACCCAGTGTCCCGATGGGCGATAATTAAGACTCTTTCGCAGATTGAGGGTGACTCTCTTACTCACAGGAATGATTGTACATATAAGGGTTCGCAGTGTTGATAATAACTGTAGATTTCGCCACACAGCAGCAGAGGCACTGAAACACACCTTTATCCACTCTGCAGCATTGCAGCCTCAAAGGGAACAGTCATGACGCCATTTACTTGAATGAGCTTCCTTTCTGGGGTGTGATTTTTAATGGTCAATCGACAGCATTATTTTATTGCGACTGTTTCCTACTTTAAGACTCCGAAATAAGTTGATGATTTGTAATTGGAATTATTGCGTTGAGATTTATTTTTTATCGTTTGAATGAAATTGTATATTTGATATATTGTAGAGCGTTTATTGTATTGTGGTCTTTTGTATAAGGGTTTGTACAAACTAATACAAATACAACATTACCTGCACTAATGGAATTTCAAACAAAGGAAAGTGAAATAGACATTTTTTTCGCATTGTCGGTGGATTATCATGTTGCAATGCTACCTGGAACCAGCAGAGGGACCACTTGCCCTTTAAACACATTTCATCCCCTACAACCAATTGCTCCAAGTTCAAGCAAACAGCGAGAAGTTAGATAATATCAGATTTTACAGTAAACGCGCCTCTCTCGTTAATGGACAACGTCCAGAGATGTGTCACAGCCGCATCTGGCGACTTCCAGGGTATTTACAGACGTGCTAGTGTGCACATCAGGCACCGTCGACATGGGTACGGACAAGGGCACGCATGCGCACATGTCCCATAGTTGAACGATGGTGCGCTGGTCAACGTTAATACCGGTTATTATTACCCATGTTAATAGCACTCATTAGTGAGGTAAAATGTCATGCCGCCTCCCGAATGGAGCTCTGCAGAGCTACAGAACGGTTTTTAAAATGTATTTAATTGTGGAGTCGTCATTTGTCCATCTATGGTCACATGACATGAAGGACCCATCCATGGTCCCATGACATGAAGGATTTTCATGGTATATGTTAATTTCATGTTAAATGTTGCTTCTACCGTGTACTATCATCACTGGAGTGGTCCCCTGGCACTCTGGCGGATCTGAAAAGGGACGGTGTGAAACAGGGAGGCAGTGGGAGCAATTAGTATAGCACAGTGGCAATAGGAAAGTGAGATATGATGTTCTGTTGGCAGCTTCAGTTCGGTTTGCACCATTCGCTGAGCTTAGGTGCGATTATTGAGTCTGAGTGATTCCCATGTGCTGTTGTGCAAGGTTATGTGTTATTTGTATGTTGGTGCAGTGTGGTGAAGTACGTGCGGTTTCCTGTGCAGAGATGTGGCCATCTGAGTTTGTGTAGGAGAAGAGTTTGCGGAAAAATTAGGTTTTAGTATTGGGTTAGCAGAGTTTTATTTCTTACCTCTTTGCTTTGGTTTCTGTGGTCGGCATCTATGACCATCCTGTGTGCTTTGATATTGTTTGTCATCCTAGTCGGCAGGTGCGTTGCGGTGTGGTAATTATCTTCTGTAGAAGTTTAGCGGTGTGTGCACATGGGTAATGGAGGTGTGTTCGCCCCGCCCTAGATTTAGAGATGGTTAGGTTAGGAAGGTTATGGGTCTCTCCCTAGACTTCTAGTGGGGGGTCCCTGGCCATTGTGTTATTTCTCTGTAAACATGGCTGTGAGTGTTCATGAGAGGTCCAAAATGTCCTCACTATGCCCACCAGTTGGTGATGGTTAGGCAATGGATTGTAGGCCGCTCCCTGGGCTTCCTGTTTCTGCCAGAGTTTATGCTTCTTACTCATTCCCTTCTGATTCTGGGGTGAAGAGCCAGGTTTTTAGTCGTTTTCTGAAATCCATATGATCCCTTGTATTGCATATGTTTTTTTGGTAGGGAATACCATGTTTTAGGAGCCCAGTGTGAGAAAGAAGCGCCTCAGAATTTTCTTTTATTGTACGGTTTTTGGTAGCGTCCATGTAGTTATGGTTAAGTTGCTGTTTCCATAGGAAGAGCACTTTTTGGGCGGCTTATAACTTCGCTCCCTCTGGACGAATCCTCACCAAACTTTGCAAAAAAAGTATATGGCTCACTCTTTGCAAAGTTTGGAGAGGTTAGGTCCAGGGGGGGGCAAAGTTATAGGGGGAGTCCCAAAACTTTTGTTTTTTCCCATAAACATAATGGGAAAAAACTTTGCGCACGCCTACAGCCCAAACCGCTGGACGGAATTACACCAAATTTGCAGCAGGAGCAGGAGCTTGGTCCCAAAAGCGTGTAAATGACATTTGTGATGTCATCTTTGATGTCCTGGGTGTTAGTGTTAGCAGTGCACGGTGGCGCGAGTTATGGTTGCTTATCTTACCATAACTGCTGAATTTCAGGGGTTTTTCGGTTTTACTTTGAACCATAACGTCCCTTTAACAAAGTTTATTTTACTGAATTTGATAGGTTTTTAGTAGCGCAACTTAACCATAATGTCCCTTTTAACAAAGTTTTTTCATTGAATATATATATGCATGATGATATTCTATCGCCACAACTACAAATTGCAACTATCATGTTAGAGTCCCTGCTGTGATTTAAACAGGGGCACCTGCTGTCATAAAAGCTGACTTTTCGATGTCCTGCATCTAACAAACACAAACGCAAACTTTGTTGTTGATCAATTAAATTGGTTTCATAAATGAAACCCAAAGAGCAGTAACTCGTCCCCCTCCGTGGAGAGATAGTGACGTGTGCCAATGCCAGTGAGTCAGTGGTTGGAGGGGGCAACACGCCCCTGTGTTACAGGTTCAGCACTTTGGGGTAAGGGGTAAAGGTGGACACTCTCTTCATTATTCAGTTGTGGATCAGCAGCTGTGCTCCAGTTGAAGCTGTTTTCCTGAGAGGTGGCCCTCTTAAATTAACTGGGCCGGGTCCCTTGGTCTGCATTTGCCATTCCCAGCCTCGAGGGCCTCCGCAAGTTTTCTTTACTATCATTCAAATGTACTCCGGGGCGGCAGCGTCATCACTGACAGTTTAATACCACACTATGCTTTCCCATCATCCTCTGCCTGTTGTCTGGTGGAAATGTTTTTGCTTGCAAAGCTTGCGTATCTAAATGCACTCAAACAGGCTTAGGTTGGAAGCAGCCAGGCCTCTTATTAGTGGGGCACTGCTCACAGGAAGCAGTTTACATTCAGGCCAAGACTAGATGAAAAGGAGCTTTTGACGTATTTTGTCTGCATTGTCAGCACACTTTCACACCACCATTTCACCCACAGCCACCTGCAGCACCATGCACTCTCAGTCACCAAAAACAATGCTAATTCATGCCATCACCTATTACCATACATGCAACACTGCTCAGCCTTACACACTTAGAATTCTGCTCACAAACACTCTGCACCCTGGCTCCTTGTGAAATATCACATCCCCTACAAACTACTTTGCTTAATTTTCAAATGCCTCCACAGGTGGCACTGATTCAACTTACTGGGGAAAAGGATCCATCCTTCCACCCTCCTAGAGACCTTTGCTCCCTCACCCAGAAGCTCCTGGAAGGTCCCCACCCAGGTGCTCCTGGTAGTTTCCCTCCCAGATGCTCCTGGAATTTCCCCACTCAGATGCTCCTGCACGTTCCCCACTCAGATGCTCCTGCAAGTTCCCCACTCAGATGCTCCTGGTAGTTACCCACCCAGATACTCCTGGTAGTTCCCCACCCAGATGCTCCCAGAAGTTCCCAGATGCTCATTAAAGTTCCACACTGAGATGCTCCTCGATGTGCCCCTCTCAGATAACCCTGGAAGTTCTCCACTCAGATGCTCCTAGAATTTCCCAGATGCTCCTTAAAGTTCCCCAACAAGATGCTCCTGTAAACTCTCCACTCAGATGTTCCTGGAAGTTCTACATTCAGATGCTCCTGGAAGTTCCCCACTCAGATACTCGTGGAAGTTCTCCATTCAGATGCTCGTGCAAAGTTCCCAGTTATTCCTTGAAGTTCCCTATCGAGAGGCTCCTGGAAGTTCCCCACTCAGATGCTCCAGGAAGTTCTCCATCCAGATCATCCTGAAAGTTCCCCATCCAGATGCTACTGGAAGTTCCCCACTCAGATGCTCCTGGAAGTTCCCCATCTACAGTGGAAGTTTAGGTCCAAATCTGCTACAATACACAGACCACATTGTTGTGGCCTGGAAAAGCCACAATAGCCCAGAAGGGGCTGGAGAAACACACTGAAGATCGGACAGGAATCAGCCACTCAGCACTGAGCTGATGGATAAATGATATTATTATTAGACATAAAACAATACACAATAGACAAGAGTCAGCGGAGGCCTGTAAAGCACGCAATGGCAAGCATATAGATTGCAATTAGCAGCTCTGATGTTGTGGCTAAGAGATGTCTCTTTTATAGGCATATATTGGCATGAGCCCAAATCACATGATACATAAGAGGAACACACCACTTGCCTTATTGGATTCTTGGATAGTAACAAGTCAGGCGGCTACATTGTCAGCATATATTTTGCAAAAACAAGTTAGAAAATGTCCTATTCCATAAATGGCATTGCAGCTGGTCGTGACGTGTGTTGTTCTGACATGAGTCAGACCGGCTGTGTTGGCACGGTGGGCAAATAGTGCACACTAAGGGGACAGAATGGGCCTACTGTGATATGGATAACAAGGATACATGGATTGCCAAATCAACATGTATTTAGATGAGGTTTCCAGGAAAAAAGGGAACTAAGAAGGAATATTTGCTTCTGAAAGAAAAAACGAGACATAACCGAATTTCTATACAGCTACAAAACCGTTCACTACTTCAACAATGCAAACACTGGGTTAGGCAACACATCATTGCTATGTATTCAAGGGAGAGTGAACAAATGCTGCGAAACATATTGTCAACAAATTCTAAAAGTCTCTGGATAGCAACCCTACTAGACATTTGAACATGGAATGGCAGCAAAACCTGACCTCTGAAGAAATGGGGCGGTCCTATTTTGCAGCTAATTTCGGAAATACCTTGTTTACAAAAGCTGACTTCCATTTCCAGTCCCTTCCATCTGAAAGGATATCTTGGTTTAAAATGATATTGAACTAATTATAGTAACATCTAAAAGCTCTAGAACAATGGGCCCTGTTGGACTTCCTATACTTATTTGAAAAGCGGATCCATTCTTCTGCAAAACAAAAGTTGATGACTAGACAGTTTTGAATTAATCACAACCTCTGGTGTTGCTCTTTGCAACCCTCTAAACCAGAGTTCTTTATCCTGCCACACCATTACAGAGAGGGGATAGAACACATGCAAAACAGGCTTGTTCCCACCCCAAAAGGGGCCGTCCAGCCCGAACTGCTAGGTCACATCCATTCTGCACAAGACCACAAGCAGCCCCAGACATGTTTCGGCCTCATTGGGCATCATCAGTGAGGAGTAGCTTGGGTCTCTCTGGCCCAGCAGGCTTCTGATCACAAATTGTATTCCAATTATTTACAGAGATTTAAATTAAATATATTATTCCTTCTTCCTGGTGCCAAAGTCATATACTATTGATGTATGATAAAGGGAAATGGTTGGATCCAGGATAGATAATTTAATAGATTAAAAGAGCACACCTGTGGCAAACTAGGGGTTTGCCTACCTGTATTTTGGAAATTCCTATTTGCTTCCACTTTAACACTTTGCTGAAAATAAAGTGAGATTGGCAGGGTCTTAAATCCAATAGGGTGCGTAAGCATGAAGGATTACGGCAAGGAGGTGTATTGACCCCTCCCCTTTTTAACCTCTACACATCTAACTTAGAAGAGAACCTAGGTAAAATCAACTCATATCCCCCTAAATTGGGTACCCTGAGGATGCATTGATGGGTGGTATACAGTGTGTATAACGAAACATAAATAACGAATCACATTTATAGCAAAACATAAGTAACAAAGCACGTCAAGGTCCCCGGGGCCTGATGGAATCTCCAGCGCCACCCTCAAACTATTTCCCGGGAAATGGGCCATCATTTTGCAGAAGATCTACCACAACATAGATCTGACCGGCTGTATTCCGACCTCTTGAAAACAATCAATCATATCTCCTGTATTAAAAAAAGATGATAGATTAAATCCCGCCAACTATAGACCTCTAGCGCTACTAGACTCCGCAGGGAAAATCTATGCAAAATTCCTCTTGTCAGCACTCAATAAATGGCTCAAAGAGAACAACCTGATGGATCCTAAATCAGGTTTCATAACTGGAGTGTGAACTGCTCTAAATATTCTAATAATCCACGCCTTAAAATATCAAGCAATTAGGACAAAACACCCTACATACATAGCCCTCATAGATTACAAACAGGCTTTAGATACTGTCTCGCGACCTATGCTATGGAGAAAATCAAAAACAGCTGGATGCCCTCCATATTTACTTAACCTAATCCAGCAAGTCTAGGCTTTTTAACAAGATCCATACCAACCAATATAGGCCTCAAACAAGGGTGTTTACTAGTCTCAACCCTTTTACATTTTTGCATTCGTGATATCCACAAACATCTCAGAAAAGTGAGAGCTTTCACCCCAAAAATTAACCAAAAACGCAGTGGGTTATCTGCTTTATGTAATATTAGATCAGACACCCATTGGCTTGCACGGATCCTTACGTGCCTTAGAAACCATGCCAAGGAAAATAATTTACAAATAAATTGAGACAAATAAAATATACATACAATCAGAGGCAGCCAAACATCTGTAAATAAATTGGCTAAGCTTTGGACCATTGATGGTAAACAAATACAAGTAACTAAAAGCTATACATACTTGGGTCCATATCTAAATCACAGCGAGGCTGATTTACCAAACAAAGATCAAGTGAAGCATAAGGTGTTTATGTTATGTTCATAAGCCAAACTCATACAGAGAACGTATGGCAAGTTTTCAACTACCCCGATTATTATGTATTATAAGCAGAAGGTCATCCCTACTGTTACATATGGGACTGCAAGTAAATTAGCCAGACCAAACCAATTGGACATATGTGGAGGGCCTTTTTTGGAAGAACATCCTAAAACTCCCAAAAGGGTTTCCCATGCCTGTCATACAATATGAATTAGGCCTGCCATCTTTAAGGGCTGTAGTCAATTGGAAGGCGCTCTTGCTATACTAGAAATGTAAGAATAAAAGCTTCTTTGAGATCACTGTGATTAACATCATATTGCAGGCTTTCACAGAAGAAAGAACTAACATGATAAATCTCTGGAAAATAAACTGTTGGGAAATAATGGGTCAAGCTGACATCATTGACCAATTATTAACATGCAACCCTAATCGAGCTAAACAGAAGTATTGGCAGTTGGATTAGATAAAAACGATAGCTGAATGTGAAAAATACCAGACTTTTAAAACAGGTAATTTTGCAATAAAAAAACTAAATGACATTCCTAAATACTCTCTAAAACATCCTGATATACATTAGCAATCAAAAATCATGAGATTTCGATTCGACCCTCGGCACACTAGAGCAAGAAAAGCTGTGCGGGACAAAGATAAAAATACAAAAATGATCTGCAGATCCTGCAGAAAGGCTACAGCAATTGGGTCTTTGCAGCACATAATGCTGGAATGTCAAGCGCTATTAAATCTAAGAAAATAATACTTCTCACAACATTTCAGAGGATAGAGACCACGAGACACCAAAACCGTGTGCATGATAATGAGCAATGCTCAGCACATATCTTCAAATCCTAGAGATTATTAGATACTTGGATAGAATTCAGATTGATGAACCAACAAACAAACATATTTAAATGTGCTGTGAAATAGAATAAAAAGACTTGCCTTATTCCTACAGCTCCTGAAACAATACTGTCTAACTTGAAGTTATCAGGTATAGCAGAATATTGAAGTAACTATAGAAAACATCTACTCTAAAAGTGAAATGGATAATGTATACATTTGACAACTATCATTTTTATTTCAGATTTTAAAAATGTTTAATTTGTACTATTTCTTTGAAAGAAACTTTAAAAAATCTATTTGGAAAGTTGCATTGCAAGTAAATCAAATTAAATAAATAAATACATAAAAAATTAACAAAAAATAATGTTCCGTTTCTTGTATTCAAATATCTTCATGGTGTAGCTCCACCTTATCTTTCTTCTTCTTTGATTTCCTTTTATTCTCCTCTTCGGGCTGTCCGTTCTCGCTCTCTTTTTCTCTTGTCTGTACCTGGTCCACCCTGTGCCTGTTCTCTCTACTTACTCCTAAGCACTCAAATCTTCTTCCTCTATCTCTACGTTCTATATCATCTCTTTCTCTCTTTAAATCGCATCTGAAATCCTATCTTCCATCTATTTGATTGCATTTGTTTAATTTTTTGCTAAAATGATACTGCATGTCCTCTTGTAAAGTGCTTAGGAGTAAAGTGTTATAAAAGTTAATTAAAAATACAAACAAACTAATAGAGCTCAGGGCTCTGAAAAGTAACACATGGATAGAGAGATGTCCTCCTCGTATATCACCAATAACTTATCACCATAGACTCCACAAACTTCAAATTGAGGTTCTGGAAGATTGACTGTGGGGGACAGATTAACCCAGGGAATGAGAATGGTCGAAATAAAGCTCGAGGAGAGCAGTGAAGGATGCCCCGATATCGAGCAACAAATATACATTCAAAATATTTTAGTAGATCTGGACAAGTGTTCTCAATTATTGCCTACCCTAGAGCGGTTATAAAGAAAGTTGGCATATTCTTTAATAAGCTATGAAATTAGATCAGCAGGGCACCACCCTTAGGAGGCGTTGTTCCTCAGTGAATATCCATAATCCCTGTACATTATAGCTAGAGAGCATTGGCGCACTCTTATCTGAATTTCAAGGAAGGAAAGAAATTATGATATCCTCTGGTCTAGGGTATTGACTGAGACCGAAGGATACTGCAAGAACATTGGGTACACGTGAAACGATTTACCAGAAGTGATGGAATTGTTGAGATCAGGGAACAAATGTGATTTGACACCTGTGCTGCCAACCTGGCCCTCTCTAAGCACATTTTGGACAGACGTGGTTAAAGTATTTTCTGCGCTGTTAGACTCTGAGATGGAGGCCTATGCCCACTTAAGTGTCTTGAGGAGTGACTCTGGAGTGCTTCTGAATAAATCAGGTCCTTGCGAATCATTGTTACCATTGCAAAGTGCATATCATAAGATAATGGGTCACGAACAGAATCCCCAAAATGATATCTGGGTGGTCAGTGGTCGAAGGGAGAAAGAGCTGGGATATTTCAGCATTGGCACTGTGATTAAACAAGGCATTACAATTGGGAATTTTCCTGGGCAGTTAATGAGTTTAACACATGTTTTGAAGGGCATAAGGGTGATAACTGAGCATGAGTTCTTACATGGATACTTGTCTAACTCCTTTACTTGGCCAGTTCTGTGTTCTTTCATCAGATTTAAACTCTGGAGAGGTGTACAACTAATTCCCTTTACATAATGGAAACATCACAGTGCCCAGAGAATGATGACATTCCCCTAATTGCAGTGATTAATCACTGTGCAATCATAAGCTAATTAAAAGAGGCAGAATATTGTTTCGGTTTATCTTGGAATTGCTTACTCTGTTCTTCTACTGGCCTTCAATAATTAAAAGAGAATCCAGTAGAAAGAACATTTAAAACATTAGTCCATTTAACATTTGATATTCAAGCAGAAGTAAAATTATATTATTTCATAAAATAATAACAGATATTATTAAGTATGACATTTACTGAACAGGCATATACAAAACATTTCCATATTATGGGCCTCATCACGAGTTGGGTGGTAGCCCTTAAATGCAGCAGTAATGGTATTACTGCCGAATTTAAAGGCTAGACCTATCACGAGCAGAGCTGGGGGTAAACACGTGGGGAAAAATGCCCATTCTATGCGCAATTACTGCTGGCGGTATTACTGTGCGGTAATTGCACCAAAAATTCCCCATTGGGTCCAATGGACCGAATGGGGACTTACAGTTAGCGCCCAACCTGTGATCCGGCGGTAATTCTGCCAGACCGGTGGGCGCTAACGCTAATAAAGTTGGGCGGTATTACAGCCCAGATACAGCCCAATTTGTGATGAGGAAGTGTATTAGTGTCTCTCACCAAAGGACCAAAGAGAGATTTTCTTAAATCCATCATTTTGGGACAATTGATGCAAAGATGTCTTAGTGTCTCAAGTTTGTCCAATTCTTTGCACAGCCGGAACACTCTGAACATTCTCAAAATACCCTGCAAGCCCCGATCATCTCCAATGTCTCTAGTTGGTTAAAACGAAATAACTTGAAAAGGCGATGAACATTATGATTTGGAAACGTAGGTACCTGGCATTGCATAGACCTATGATTTGGAAAGACTGTTGTATATTCTAAAGTATTAGAATTAGAGCCCCAATAACAATAATGGGATTTCTACTATTTCCGTCACAACAGTATTTGACTCTTTCTACCAATCTATTTTATAACTGATCATTTTCAGGAATCTCGCACAATTCAGCCCATTTTGAGTAATTATAGAGCAGTGACTTGCAAAATTTTCTTTTTAATCTGTTCATCTACTCTTAAATGACTAATAATGAACCATAAATCATAAAAAGTGGTGTATTATTCAATTCTTCTTTGTCCTAAGAACAATTTAAATGCGTCCCTACAGCTTCTCGTGGTAAATCATGCAACCTTTTTCTTATCAATGTGTATTTCTATTACATCTACTTCTGAATAGTCCTTAATTGCAATGAGATTTCTGTGTTTTCTAAAATAGCAAGATCATGAATGTTCGCTAGCCGACCTATATGGGGTTTCGCAATCTTAGGAGGATAATCTTTAGCATTTATTAATATACCTGCCAACTCTGCAACATATACATTTAAACGGCGTGGCACAGAGCAAGATCACAGCCTGAATTTAGAACTCTGGTAGCAGGAATTTCCGTAGAAAAGTGTCTTCCATTGTTTAATCTAATCCTTACTGTAGTATTGGAATGCGAGAAAGTGATCTGCTTAAGTCATCTATTGTCCATCCACCAGCTATTCAATTTTAGCCATAACCTTTCCCTCTCCACTCTATCCAATGTGGCATGAAAAACATAAATGGCTGTTGCTGGGGGATTTTCAGGAAGCCAGGTGCTATGGTTTCAGGTTATCCTATTCAGCCCCATGCAATTTTGTTCTTAGAGAGACTGTCATAATACCAATAATTCCTCATAATTCCTCATATAACAATATTATTTTAGCCTCTTCTGCCATGGTCTTCTGGTTTCATTGCACAGTGTCGAGCAGGTATTGGTATGACCTAACTGAATTGTACACTTGTCATTGACCATTGGCTGATAAAATGCTACTAGGGGCCTCATTACACGGATGGCGGTGGACCTAGGCGCTATTAGCACCTTGGTCCATGCCGGTAAAATACCGGCACCGCCTTGGTGGAAAGGGGAATTACCGCCCTATTCCAAGGTTGGTGGGGCGGTAATTCCCCCTTCCCCATTCCCATTTTTGCCCCATAGGGCTCTATGGGAATGGGGAAGGCGCTAATTACGGTACCGCAAATTGTGGTACCGTAATTAGCTCCCTGGTCCCTTTGCGGGTTGGTTTTTAATGCTTGCAAAAAGCAGGCGTTAAATTCCCCAACCCGCAAAGGGACCTCATAGTAAGGCGGTAAGGGTTTACCGGTACCGGTAAAATACCGGTACCGGTAAACCCTTACCGCCTACCGTGTAATGAGGCCCTAGGAGTTAAGGCTGTGACTTGTGGGTTTTAAACAGATTTTCCAGAAGATATCTTAATCCCCTGAGGTTTCCTTATACAGGGACATGTGATCCATTCATACTTGTGTACTTCATGATTTTGGTGCATGCATAATGTAAACTAAAAGAAATGCGTTTGGCTGAGTGATAGACAGAAAGCAGCGTGGCCAGTCCTTTTCAGGTCTTTCGGAAGATCACTTTACTTGCAGCTACTGTATCTAAATAAAACCGCAATTAGAATGTCTCTAGAGTCCACAAACACAGCTAAGGGATTTTATACATGAGTACACCAGTTTGTATTGGTAGTTCCGGGCTCTTGACTATTTCTTTGGCACCACATTGGTGATTCAGTCAATTTCCATCCATGATGAAGTTCAAGTAGCAGATTTGAAAGGCATGAGGAGAGGAGACCAGCCAGGGGCCTCCTAATCCATGGCTATTCCCTGCTTCATGAAGCTAGTCAGCCCCTCAGCTGCCTTCATGGCAGAGCCACCATTCCCACCCTCCATCCCCAAGTAATAGAAGTCAGGTTTGCTTGAGGTGTCAGGTGGGCATAGTAAAAGAACTGGAAAGACTGTTTGGGAGAAGAGCCATCCTATGCAGTGCGTCTCTAGGAGTATGCTGTTGCCAGAAGTGCAAGTAAGGAACAGGGAGCAACATAGCGGCCTACTCCTCAGTGAGTACCTCAGCAGAGTTTCTACTCATCAGAGCTGGGGCTCAAGAGCTGGTCTACCCAGCATCAGTGAAGGAAGCTTCCATTAAGTCTCCCACCACTGCCTTCAACCCCCAGGTGTTACCTTTGGATCCATGCTGCTCATAAAATATGATGCATCCTTGCAGTCCCTGCTATCCTCAGGCCAGGATGCTCACCTCCACAGCCCTCCAGAATTTGAGCAGCGCCACAATAGGTATGACCAGGGTCAGGAAAAAGAAAGGAAGAAAGAAACAAAGAAAGAAACGAAAGAAAGAAAGAAAGAAAGAAAGAAAGAAAGAAAGAAAGAAAGAAAGAAAGAAAGAAAGAAAGAAAGAAAGAAAGAAAGAAAGAAAGACAGGAGCAAATCAGAAGCTTATAGAATGGTAATACTAGTGAACATCAACCTACTCTCTGTTATTGGGTGACAGCAATACCTGGAAGTGGCTGGAAGTGGTGGGACATCTTGAACATCTGATGACGATTCTCAAAATTTGATGGCCTTCACTGGAAGAGGTGTGAGTTCTTGAACATATGATGCCAATAATCAAACTATGACGGCCATCGCTGGAAGTGGTGGGAGTTCTTGGACATATGATGACAACACTCCAAGTATGGTGGCCATCGCTGGAAGTTGTGGGATATCTTGAACATCTGATGACGATTTTCAAAATTTAACGGCCTTCACTGGAAGAGGTGGGAGTTCTTGAACATATGATGCCAATACTCAAACTATGACGGCCATCGCTGGAAGTGGTGGGAGTTCTTGAACATATGATGACAACACTCCAAGTATGATGGCCATCGCTGGAAGTGGTGGGAGTTCTTGAACATATGATGACAACACTCCAAGAATGGCCATCGCTGGAAGTGGTGGGAGTTCTTGAAAATGTGAAGAGAATACTCAAAATATGACGGCCATCACAAGAAGTGGTGGGAGTACTTGAACATATGATGACAATACTCCAAATATGACGGCCATCGCTGGAAGTGGTGGGAGTTCTTGAACATATGATGACAATACCCTAAGTATGATGGCCATCACTGGAAGTGATGGGAGTTCTTGAACATATGATGACAATTCTCAAAATATGACACCCATCGCTGGAAGTGGTGGGGATTATTGTGTTTGTATTTGGATTTGGGTTTATGTAGCGTAAGCCTAGCTAGGAAGCAATGGTGTGCTGTAGCAGCAAAATGTGGTTAACAGAGCTTCGATGTCCCATACTACAGAGGTGATATACACCTAGGAGTAGTAGGTCATAAGTGGCCCCAGGTATTCTCTGCAGAGCAGGGTATTGAATTGTAGCAATGGTCCTTATGGCAACCGCGATGGTGCTCCAGCAGACTGGGCCTTAGAAAAATAAGTCCTGTTTACTGGCTTTCTCTTTACGTGCTAGTTTAGGCTCATGCCTCACAATGGACTGGTTCCTAGATCAGCGCATTCCACCTAAGCACACTGTTGTTTGAGCAATAGTTGCCTTGTATGCGATGGAGGAACCTTTGAAGGTTATCCTGGCAGGGAACAATAGCTAGAATAATGCTATTAGAATGAGGAGAACTGGTCCAATTTCTATTTCCTGTTCTGAGGTATCCAGCTGCATGTTGTGCAGCCCTCTGGGTTGCTAGGTGTCTGTCCAAGATGCCTGTAAGGGGAGGCATCCCATTCATAAAGGTGTGGGATTCTCAGAGCCTGTACATGGATCTGAAATCCTCAGATCGGATGAAGGAGTGCTGGTGGATACCAGGTGTCTTGTGATTTTGGTTCAGACGTTGCCAGAAGGGGCGACTGCTTTCACTAAGGAACCCACATGATTTGACACATGGTGCCGACTCTTGTCTAAGTCTGTCAATGTGCCTGCCATACAGCCACACTTGAACGGCCTCCTGCTTAGCGGGATGGCCATGTAGGGTGAATTTCATTTTGGTGGGGTTTGTCTGACTCCAAGCCTCTGGGGCCGGAATCCTAACGGGTTTTCAGGATGTCCCTCATTAATGGTCATGAGGAAAAATGTGCATCCATTTAGAATCATTGTATGCAAAAGTATCTCATGAATATTATTGAGAGGTATCATGAAAATCGAACATACATCCGGCCCTCGAGGCCTAGAGTTGGACAACCTTTAGCATATGGTGACAGTGCTCAGAATAAGAAGGCCAAACCTGTATGCGGCTGAAGTACATGAGCAAATGATGCCAGTGCCTGGCATTTGGCAAGCATGCCTCTGCATGTGCTGGTAATAGATGGCATGTGGTGAGAGTAATCAGCACATGATGTCAATATCTCTGATGTTGTGCGAGTACCTGGAAATACCTTCATTTAGCAGGGCAGATGATGGCAATGATTGCCAAGTTCACGGGAGTGCATCAACAGGTGATGGAAGTGCAAACCTATGTTGGAATTGTTTCCCCCAAAACCTTAAGAACTGTGAACTTCATTTTAGGGCTTTAAAAGTCCAGGGAGCCCTTACTGTAGCCCTTACTGTAGCACTTACTGTGGCACTTACTGTAGCACTTACTGTGGCACGTACTGTGGCACTTACTGTAGCGCTTACTGTAGCAGCAGCAGCTTCTCAAGCTGGAGGTTCTTTACATGGACCTGTATTGTGTGGGAGGCTATCACTAGGTGCTACCAAATTACAAAACCCAGAAGAAGATAGTGTATGTCTCCCGGCGGCCTCCAAACAGTGCAACTTTAGCAGAAGGGGACCGATTTCCCCCAAAAAGTGTTTACTGAGCAGATCCAAGATGCTGCAAACATATTGGATTTGCACTGGCTACCCCTCTGCAGATTCACAAAGCCTAAACCTTCAGCAAATCTGGCGATGCCAGCAGCCTCTTTGAGATCACATTGGTACCTGAGCAACCTGGCATCTACAGCTTCACCCCACTTTTAGGCTTTGCAAATCAGGTATAAGGCAGCTCCTGATTTGCTCCAGTGCAGATGCTTCAGAGTCGATCTCTAGATCCTATGTCCTTGAAGGATCTGCTGCATGGGTCATAGCATACAGAGGAGGAGGAGGGTGCCTGTAGCTTACATTGCATTCCTTATATGGTTGCTGATGCAGAAAATGGCTACTGTTTAACTTAAGGACTTACATGGTACTGCACACCACCTTTGGGACATCTGCCCCCCAATGCCAGTGAGAGGGGGACAATAGAAGGAGTGGACAGAAAAAAATAACATGCGGTCAACAAGGCACCAGGGCTCAAGTCGAGGGTACACGCCCCCACTTTTTTCCAGTGGGCACCTTGATATGGTAATTTCTGGTGATGCCACATTCAATTGGTTTGTTAATGAGTCGCCACGCTTTTTCTTTTTAGGACTTCACCACTGCGATTCCCCACCTATTCGCACCTCTAGAGCTGGTCATTGTCCATTGGAAAACATAGACACTCGCTTGAAGTGCGCCAAAGGATGGCAAGGCCATCGGTTGGATGAGTTCCACTAGTGCCAAAATGTTCCCTTGGTGAAAAGAGATGTGCAGCCTGAAGGTTCTTGTCTAACATTTGCATTTTCTTAACCAAGCAATTTTATAGGCTTTGTAGTGGACTCATCAGAGTTTGTTACAGAAACAATGTGATCCTCATCCGTTTTTTCCAGATAGGCACACGTCAAGTTTGCCATTGGGGCCACAGATTTCCTGGCAGGCCTGACCTGTCAGAAGTTCAGGCCCCTACCGGCAAATAAATGCCTGAATCTCCGGCACTGTTACTGATGTGCCAGTGATACAGGAAATCCTATCCCACCGAGTACTATGGGACCCCATGTGAATGGGAACTTGCCGGCTCTCCGCCGACTGTAATATCCAGTAATACCGGGATATTAGGCAGCAGAGACGGTAAATGCAGTTTGCCGGTATCCCGCCGGTAATACCAGCGGGATACCGGCAAACGTATCATCATGGCCTGTGACAGCCCTAGGCCAACAGTAGGAAACGTCTGTGCTTGGAATCTGATAGCGTATTCTTGTAACAATCCTATTAGAGTCCCTTTACGAAAGCCAGGTATGTTGTTATATGGTGGTTCTTAAAGGACTCCCTTAGTTATGGTAAGGTGTTCCAGTTGTGCGCCAATAAGACTTCCTATGGGAAAGTAAGAGGACCCTCCGGGAAGTGGAGTCCTCTTAGTGCCAGCCTGTGGAGGCGGGTCTGATAGTTTAGTGAACTGAGCACTTTCAGGGCAGTGATCTTTCAACCTGCAGGTTGCAGGTTCGAACCATATCTGGCAAGCTCGGCCTTTGTCCCTGAAATGTTAATATACTGAGTGCCACGGGGGAAAAGGAACACTTGATATTCAGAGTACCACGAAGTGAAAAGAACTGCTGTTGAAAATACTACAGAGCTAAATTCATTAAAAATATGTAATTTGGCAACGGGGAGCCGTTACGTGTTGACTTTTATGAAGACCGGCCCCCGGCTGCCACATTTTTGATGTTGGCAATGCCGAGTGCCAAAGTGCTGGCCAAAAGTTGACATGTGTGTGCCTCCATTTGCCCTACCCTTTTGCACTCCACTGTGCAAAGTGAGTAAACGCTTTCTGGCATGCAGTGCTTACAATTACAATGAATCCCTGCCTGACATGCTTGCATGTTGGGCAGGATATAATTTCATTTATGAACCTTGCTTGAGTGGAGTAAATGGTTTCTTCTGTATTTCTTTATTTATGTATTGCATTGTAGTTTATTAAAACCTTTAGCAACCGTCCAGTTAATGTAAATATTTTACTACTCTGTAGGACCGCTTGTTAAATAGCTGGAGATGCTGTCATGTTGCATTTTGGTCCACGACCCTGAAACGGCATGACGCAACAGCAACAGTTACTGATTGAACTCACGTGCAAGCAAATCATAACCGTGAAAACGGGCAACGCGAAACAGAGTAAACTTCAATATTTGGCTTTTGCCATAGTTGGAGGTTTTGAAAATTAGAAAAATATGCGATAGGCGGCTTTTTTTTCTCCAGCTCTCCCCAAGTTACTAAAAATAGGAAAAATATGGCATATGCTTTTTCTTGTCTCTGGCTCTCCCCCAAATCAGGGGATTATGGTAGATGGTTTGATTATAGGGTTGGCAAACAGTCATGTTGTCGGTCCATGCTATCGCCTTCAGTTATCTGTACAACCTATGCGTACTTCCATCTGGTGCTGTTACTGCCTTCGTCAATAACCCATTCAAAACATGAATTTCCCCTCCCCCCCCACAGACAGACATTCACTCAATACCCTTCTCAAAAAGGCCGCCATATCCAAGCATGTACCGCCCTGCTGCAGGCCTCCCTTTAGGAGCCTAGGAAAGATTTTCAAAGAAAAACTTCAAAATCATATTGAGCGCGACCAAAGACTTTACCAATGGCAGCCAGTCGGCATTCTATCCCAGGCATAGTGCCGGGATGTCCTTGGCTACAATTTTAAGAAGAACCCCTCAATGTTATGGACGACGTACATCGGTGTATGGTAATTTTCCTTAATCTCTCGGCAGCCTTTGACACAGGTCAGGGTGTCCTCTTAAAAGGCTCTGCTCTTTGTCCATCATCGTTATCACTCTTACCTTGTAATTGTGTTATGTGTTCTCTTATTGTAGAGACTGGAGGGGGGTGTCTGTACTAATACCCACTATATGGTTGGGGTAGAGGCACCAAGGTACCCCAGCAATGGCTCTCAATTTGTAGCAATGGATGAGCAGCCAAGGCTGAGACTCAAGGGGGGTGATGCAGGCTGGTTCTTAGGTACAGTGAATTCCCAAGCTCCCCACAAGGGAATGTCCACACACACTATCTTGTGTGCTAACACAGCTCTTTTATTAAGGGATAACATGTTATGTGGATATATACAAATAAATAGGACTCACTTTGGACTCAGAACTCTAATCATATAGTTAACTCAATACATACAGTTCTATGTGGTGCCACAGTTACCCTTATTCAGTTACAATGCATCAAAAGCATGACATCATTAGGCAATGTTTCACCTTGTAAACATTGATGTAGAAATGCAGTGAATACTTAGAACATTGTCAGAATGTTTCCTTTAGTCCAATAATGCAATACTGTGTGAGGATACCACACCTGGGCTACCTGTAAAGAAAGGTTGTACTTTACTTTGTAAATTACAGCCCAGCCCAGTCCGTATATATGTTCACTAAATGTCTGCTTCTGTTTCTACAGATACCACCACCCCAAAGTACCTGGGAAGCCACAGGAGAACAGGATCAAAGATGAATCTGGGACCCCTGTAAGAACCCTGAGGATGGAAGACACTCTTCCTCGTCACAGTATCGTGGGCGTCTTGGGATACATAGTGGTGAAGTTTCTCATTCTTATTCAATGATACGCCCCCCCCTCCCGAGGATGGACTCCCTTTGGAAGAAGGAGTCGCTGGGACGTTGGTGTTGAGCTGGAGAAGGGAACCAAGCGGCGTCGGAAAGGCAGCAGTGAAGGTCTGTTTCAGTGGTCTCCTGGTCGGGTTGTCACGCCGGCTGTGGATGTCCCACGAAGATGAAACATGCTGTGGACCTCGCCAAGGCTTGGGAGGTGAAGATAAGTTCTTTGGTTTCTTTGCATGACCTTCAGTGGCAGCGGGTGCAGTGGCAGAAACAGGCGTTGGGTTTTTTCAGTTTACGGTTTTTCGCAGTTTGGTTTTTCGGTGCTGTAGATATTTTAAATAAATACGTTGTCTATTATTGCAGCAATTTGTATTCATACCCCTTGCACCCTAACCCCAGGTCTCAATATATACCCTAATTCACCAATATCTTGGCACAGAAAATGAATAGTACTTTAGGGGTTGGCATGCACAACCCTCCCAGTCGCAAACACCACTAACTCATATTAAAAATAACCCTTGCCCATCCTCTATCCTCTACAATTACTGTTTGTACTGATTTGTAATTACTTAAACTACAGCCTTTGTCCTACAAATTAGACTATATACCATACCTGGTTGGAAATCTAAAATGCCCCATTCTCATTCTAGGTGTCTTTAACCTAGACCATAATGATCACAGAAACAGGTTGGCTATTCATTTGAAATACCCCTTGGCCAATTCGGGATTTATTCCCATAAGGTCTATGACAACTCATAATAAAGTTACTACCCTAGACTGCATCTTATTTTGGAACATTTGCCCTACTGATCCTAGTTTCCTCAGCCTGGTCTGGACACATCATGCCGCAATTACCTTTCAATTACAAAGCCCCCCATCTCTGTGCAAGTAAACAAAGACAACACTTCTGATTTGTTAGTGACATTAACACAGACTCACAGAAGGCTACCCAAAACCACATTTTGCAATGATAAATGCTCTTTTGGAGAGGATTTCCTCAACAGACCAGATAGCATCTCCATGTAACCAGATTTTAGTTAATTCTATAAATAACCTTGTCCCAATAAAATCCAAATCTGTCAAGCCCAGAAGCATTGGCAATAACCTGTTCACTTCTGAAATAGATTTCTTAAGACAGGCCCTAAAAAGATTTCTGAAAAAAATGGGAAATAGCCCAGAACCCGCTCTTACCTTACAGCTCAAAATGTAATTGGGGGAAATATAAAACTGCCATAATTGAGCCGAAATGTGTGTTTTACACTCTTCAGACTACAGCTGCAGGTTTTCTTCAGTTCATGGTTTATTGCCGTTCGGTTCTTTGGTGCTTCAGCCGCAGCACTGATGACAGGATGGCTTCCGATGAGTTGGACATGAGCACCGGACTGCCACCAGGTCTGGGCCCTGAGGACACAATCTTCCACTTGGAATGGCAGAAAACCAAACAACAAGCTCTTCTCTGCAGGCGGTAACTCTGGACTAACTCAGCAGAGGAAAAGTGTACAAATGTCGTGTGTGCAGTGCTCCTTGAAGATATCTTCAGTTTGCTGGAACTTGGCAAGCTCTGGATGTTGGTCAGCACTATGCCAGGGTACCCCTCTTCTGGGCTATATTTCGGAAACTGGTTTCCCAGTGGTCACAAACAGCCTCCGGACCCTGGACAATGCTGGTGGACTGTTTGGGCTCAAGATGTCCTGACACTTCTCTTCAGGACCTACAAAGAAACAACAGCAGTATGGCAGGCACAGTGAACTGGCTTCCAGGACACTGCGGGTGAAGAGCAAAATTTCATAGCTACGGGAAGAGGTTGCCTCTCCAGGTTCTCCCTGGTTCAGTTCTTGATCAGCAAAGTAGCCTTTGGATTTCTGGAAGAGTTGAAGCCACAGACTTCTTCCTCCATCTGGATTCAGGATACAAGCTTCCAAGATTCTGACTTCTGGATTCGACTTGCAGCTTCTGACACAGAGGTAAGTGAGGGGTCCCTTGTTGTACACAAACGTCCCCCATTCACTCAACTGAGTGAATGGAGGACGTTTGTGTATAACAAGGGAGCTAGCCTCAGTCAGCCTATCACTTACTAATACATTCATGCAGGCACACAGCCAATCAGGCTTATAGGCATTCAGGCCATTCACCCAAAACTAGACACCTAAAACAGTGAATGTGTATTGCATCCTGCTCATTCGTCTCTGTGATAACCTGCGTATCACTGATCAGGTCCTGGCCTGGCTGACCTTGTTCCTCTCTGATCGACCCTGTCAGGTCCAACTTGGGTCTTTCCTTTCCTCTATCTTACTCTCTACCTGTGGTATTCCCCAGGGGTCTAACTTCTCTCCCTTTCTGTTTAACCAATACCTGGCACCATTCGCCCACTGTATTGCCGCTCTCTGCTCCAACTTTCAGTGTTATGCGGATGATACTCATCTCGTTTTCAGGCTCTTCTCTGCCACCTCTTCTCCTTCTCTCATCTCTGACTGTTTGTCTGCTATCCAGGAGTGGTGTGCCGCCAACAATCTCTGCCTTAATGCCAGTAAGACGGAAATTCTCCTCATCGGCACACCTGCATCTTCCTTTCCTGTCACTCTCTGGTAAGCCTCCCTTGGCCCTCTTCCTGCTCCCACCTGTGAGACTAAGAACCTTGGGGCCATATTCGACTCCCCACTCTCCTTTTCATTCACATTTCTGATGTCTCCAAGAAGCCAAACTACCAACTGCATCTCCTTACGGGTATTCTTCCTTTCCTCTCCTTCCCCCAGAAGCTCACTGTCTCTAGAGCTCTGGTTCTCTCTAGGCTTGACTACTGCAACAGCCTCTTTCTAAATCTGCCTGCCTCTACTCTCCGCCCTCTGCAACTCATCGAGAACAAGACTGCAAGACTTGTCCTTGGCCTCAAGCCCAGGGATTGTATCTCTCCAGCACTGATATCTCTGTATTGACTCCCAGTGGCTGCAAGGATTAAGTCCAAGACCCTCTGAATTGTCCACAAGGCCTTCTGGGGGCAGGGTACTCAATACCTCCAACTCTCTCTTCATAAATACCTTCCTACTCGAGCTCTTTGCTCCTCCACCTCCAACTCCCTCAGGGTCATTTGCTTCTCCAACCAACAAGTTGGTGGTAGATCTCTTTCTTCGGCTGGGACCTCCCTCTGGAACAGCCTCCCTGCCTCTCAGAAACTTGAGGAGAATCATCTATGGTTCCGGAAGCACCGGAAGCACCTTAAGACCTTTTTCTTTGCTTCTGCCTTCTCTCCTCCTCTTCCATGCTGTTTTCCTGTCTGATACTGCACTGGTCACCTGGCTACCCTCTGATTTCGGGCCCAGGACCCTGTCCGCCCAGTTGCACACCTGCACTGCATCCTGGCAACTGTTGCACTTGGGTCTGTATCTGTAACCCTACAGCCCCCCAACCTGCACTTTGGGCACCTGCTGTCTACACTTACCCTTGCACCTGCAACCTTCTGGCCGCACCTCTTGTTATTGTTTTGATTTCATGTACAGCACTGCCCCTCCCCTTTCCCTTGGCACTTTTCCCCTCCTCCACTACCCTTCACTTGCGCAATCTCAATGTCACTTGGCCTAGTAAGATTGTTGTCTCTGTCCTCCCTCTGTTCTCCCTTCCTTTACCTCATCGTGCCTTGAAACACTTGTGTATAGGCGCGTTACTAATGCCATATCATATCATATCAGGCAACTTGCAGCCTTTCAGTGCAAACACTGAGTTAATTTCAGTTTCAGTCAGGGCTGGCTCAGACAGATCACAGGCTTTGTGTCACACAACCAAAACCAGACACCCACAACACTGAATGTGATTTCACTAATCTCTCCATTCATTCAGGTCCCACCCCTAGGGTGCACCCCCAACAAGCAGTCCCTTGGAATGCTCCAGCCATTCTGGCATGGGCAGCCCATGGAGCCATATATGGTCCTTGCGCCCAACAGGACATTGAGAAACAAGAGGTCAAGGAAAACGAAATCATGAGGATACAGTGGCCATCTTGCCTTTATTCAATGATCCATTGATTCCTATGGCAGGGACTGGGTATCCCGGAAATGGAGGACACTCATTGCCACTGTCAAGTCAGCATGTAGCTGCAACCAGCCCATACTGTGCTCTGTGGGTGACACACAGGTGCCCAAAAAAATACACAAAGGTGTGCTCCTACCCATGGGTGCCATAGGGGTATTACTAAAAGGAAAAGAAGAAGAGCTTCCTTGCCAGGGGTTCAAACTGAACTCCTGTTCAGAAATCAAACAAAGAAAATGCCAACAGGGAATTAGGGGCACATGGACAAGGAGACCCTGTCCCTCCAAACCATTTCCAGCATCACACATTCATTCTGACCCATACACATAAAATCATCCCTCCATGCATCTACATATCCATTGTGACGGTCCAGGAGTAAGAGATGGACACAAAGGTGGCTTGATGATTGGCAAATCCTTTTATTAACAACATAAACGGGACGGGGGTTGGTGTAAATCCTAACTAGCCCTACCTTTTAGAGGGGTTTCCCTGCCTCACCAGAACTAGCTAATGAAACTGTCAATGTCATAATGTCCAAAGTAAATTTCAGCGTCCTTTGTACAAACCCTAATCTGTCCCCAGGGTCGGACTGGGGCATAAAAATGTCTCGGCAAGTGGCCCACAGTTGCAAATGGCAATTCATTTCTTTTGTGACAGACTGGTTGAGTACTACCCAAGGGGGAGTTTATGATGCAATGTGATGCAAATTGCGCATTTTAAAGAATATTTATTCAGCAACACTGGTCAAAACGACAAGCCGCATAGTGAAGTAACTCATCAAAGTGTCCCACAGTGGCCAAAAAAGTGGCCCACTTTGACCAAATAAAACTGGCCCAGACCAGCATTTTGCATTTTTGGTTCAGGAATTGCTTTATTACCGTGTGGGCCACTCTGCGCCTGTCTGTCCCTCACAAACTAAACTCTATATGAAGTGAAGAGGGGAATTGTCTCTTGGCTGTCTATCTGCAGCCCAACTCTGCAGCTCAAAACAAAGTTGCAAAAGGGTGTAGCAAAGTAAACCAAAAGTTCCACAAGACTTAAGAGACTTTCTACCTTTATCCAACTTTGTATCTTTGTCTTTAACAATTGAGGCAAATCTTGATCTTTACATGATTGACCTGGTTCCCAGGTATTGCAACAAGGAAGAATGGCCTGGCTATCTTGCGGTTTGAGGGTCTCCTTCAAAAGCCCCACGTCATACGGACTCATGGCCCATAAGACACTGGGGACCTTTGCCAAGTCCTCCTCGAGAAATGTCGGCGGTGCTTGAAGCATCATCGCCATTCTCAGTGTTAATTCTCTGTAATGTATCTACACCCAGTATGCAATGCTGATGTCAAACACTACCTTGTGGTCTGAGCGGTTGTCTTTGGAACAGTTCTTCATCTGTCACTGTAGTTAGCCTGTAGCCTTTGTTTGTGCCCTCCCCGTCTTTGACGTGCAAAAGAATAAAACAACACACCCCTGACGGGGAATAAGGCAAAGAGAGCAGGCTGCGAGAGTTCAAGAAAAGGTTTTTATCTCTGGTGAATAGCATTCAAGAGATATCTGAGAGCGCTCTGCACAAGTTATCATTACATTACGTTATATAGGGTAAAATGACGCAACTAACATAGGATAGTACGTTGGTCCCGGATTGGTCAATTCACTCGATGTCTCAGGTGTGGTGGCATCTCTTCATCCTGGTTGGTCGTTTGGTTGGTGGGAGGATTGACGTCAGTCATCTGTGCTCCGCATGGGTGAAGGTCAGGTCGCTAGGAGGTAGGATGGTCACCATCTAAGCTAACATAATATATTCTCAAAAAATGCATGCACTAAATAATAATTGTTCAAAAGACCTTCAGTAGTTTATCATGTCTCTATAAAAGTCACACATATATCTATACTATCAATAACATAGGATTATACAAGTCTTAGGTTAAGGGTCTTGACCGCTATAATACACTGGTTGAAGTTAGGGTCCATACAGACAAGAATCTCTGGTATGTGGCATTTGTTAATGGTAGGCAACGATATATTGCAGCAGGGGTCTAATGTTAGTTGGGGATCTGCTGGGTGGGCATCATGGCATGGTCAGTGGTCTGGCACATGAAAGGAATATCTTGCAGGGACACAGGGTCACAATTGCAGTAAGTTTCCACTGTCGAGAGTGCGGGAGGGGCAACAACATGTTTGTGGAGATGGACGAGCTATGTGCTTAGCTCATGCTGGTTCACATACAGGATAGTGATCTCAGAGGAAGATATTATTGTGTTGCGAGCATCTCCGGCTTCAGCGTGAGAATGGACCTGCGAAGTTTTCCAGTCAGAGTGAGAACGGGGGTGGGGGCCCTGTGCGCCTGGCCGGGCTGCTGCGAGAAAAGGGAAGAGAAGCGTTTTTGTTCTATCGCAGTGAGGCCTAGTCACCAAGATGGAGTCGAAAGGGGGTACAAAAATGGATGCCCTGTGTCCTGCTCAGTGGTCCCATCTACGCAAAAGTCAACCAAGGTTAACATTGCATAAGGGCAAGGTGCGAACCCACTACAGGAGGCACTTGGTCCAAGTTTTGTACTGAGAAGTAGAGGACGTGAGGGGCCTGATGGCCCACTCTCCCACACATTCCCCCATTTCGTTACATCTAAAGTAACGAATTATGACACTTTATTCTTTTCATTCTCCCTTCGGTAGTACTCAGCTTCAGCCACTGCTTCTTACCAGGCTGGGGTACCCTTTATTGGCATCCATGCGCTGCATACACTTCTCAAACTATTCCCTCTTCTTGCATATTCATCTGGAGTGAATGTTAGGTATATCCCACCATTCCCTTCTAAGTCTACCCATACCTTGTTGTACCATTGCAATTCTGTCGGTTCCTTTATTGTGGTGTGGTATAAATTATCGATCCTGCCCCATATTGCCTGTACATGGCAGTCAGCCTGTACTTTGGAGGGTTATGTTCCCCTGTTTGTATTTGGGCGTCTATCATGGTTGTTACCGTTGTCGATCGGCCCATTGTTACCATCATCATAGTCAAGGTAGGCATACTTTTTGCACAACACCGGAGTCCTAGTTGGCACACGCAGAAGAATAGTAACACAAAGACGATGATAGGAACTAGTATTTTATCATCACATTTACCCATGATGGTATCCAGCTGAACAAGTTGTCAAACCATGTACTTTCTTCCGCTCCGCACTCTGTTCTCATCCTCTCTCCTAGATTGTGAACTGCTGTTATCACATGTGAGAGTGTCCCGTTATCTGCATCTTCGGATGGCCCGAATGTGCAACAGGCCCCCCCAATTTTTCGCGAAACACCACCGTCCATCGCCGTGAGGAGATCTAGAACATATCTGTTTTGCATTGTCATTAGGCGTAGGGCGCAGAGCTCTATTCTTATAACGTTGAATCCTTCGTCAGTGTCATTGGCCAGTTGAATGAGCTCCCAGCGTACTATTTGCAACCATTTGGCGTTTGCTCGCGCTTGAAGCCCTGGTGTTAGGAGCGATGCAAAAAATGTCTCTGCAGATGAGAACAGCTTGTATTTTTGCGGGATCTCAGCAAGGAGTTTTGATGATTCGGACGAAATGTAGTTGGATGATCTTTTGCTTCATGACAACTTTGTTTTCAGCTCGTATTCTGACAATAGTTCATAAGCTGGAAGTTCTGTGTTTTCTCGTTGGGGTGCTGTCGATGGACCAGCCGATTGCCCTGCTGGCGATTTGTCAGCCGAATCTCCTGCTGCCGAATCCTCTACTGCCCCTTGGATATGGCTTTCTGGTATTACCATCAGTGCTGTATGGAGAGTGGCTAAGGCGCAAGTACCCTTCCAGGATGCGGGTAGTTGCAGGTATGCTTGCTTCCCGCAAACCCAGTACATGTCCATGAGGGCTGCAGTGCCTTTTTTCATGTCTGGTATTTTTACTGTCTTGTTGCATTTTCTTGCTTCCCCCATGTTCACCTTCCCTTCTCCACGGAAGCATAGTTTGTGCGGTATTTCTTTTTACGTTTTTATGGGCTTCTCCAGCGCTGTAATCCATGTTAGCTTAGCAACATGCTGTGACCAGACAGGCGTGCACACTCCTTTTATCCATTGGAATTCGTCTTCGGCCAGCCCCCGGAGTGCTTCTGCTCTGCACTCAATAGTTTCATCGTGCCATTTGTTCTCATCATACCTCGTCCCCTTTATGACAAGGAATGGCTCCCTGCGGCATATCCCTCCTTGACGCCGACTCGTGCATGTTCTTTCACCCTCCATTCTTTCTAAGCTGACGGTGTGTGCCTGGAAGGTGCTTTTTATTCTACACAGAACCAAATGAATTAAACACTGGGCCTCTGACAAGGGCGCTTCCTGTGGTATCAACATTTTTGGTGTCCCTGATGCATGAGGAATGAGTGAACAGACATAGCAGCTTTCATTTGTTGCTTGCTTTGGCGTAGCATTCATGTCCGAGTACCATTTGTTAGATTGGCCAGGGTGGCGGGGTCTTCTATTTCATCTAACCCCAGGTCATGATAAATGTCGTATATTTTCCCTCCCGCCTCCCTTTTCCTTCTCCTTCCCTCCTTGTTGCTTCTCACTCTTTGGTACTGTATTGGAAACATTCCAGCCCAGGTCGTGTCATTGCTGATAAACATGGCATGTGTATCGTCACTAGTGGTAGCAGCGTAATATGAGGTAGGTTCTATAGCTGCCTGTGTATATGAACTTGTATTAGCTAAGTCTTTTGGCCAATAATAGTCGCCATCATATTCATTTGATTCATAATCATTACTCATATTTATGCCGGGATGTAACAATGAGACAATTGTTGGACCTGCAATGGCGTGTTCTGAAGATTGCGTTACATTTGTACCGTTAATGCCAATGTTATAAGTTTCTCCCCACATTGTCTTTACTCCAGTCCATATTAGGGTGGAACCTTCTCGTATCATATTAACCCCGATCCCCCCTTTGTGCAAATCATTAACCAGCGATAAGAGAGTATAGTACCAGGCCATGAAAAATAGCATCACTGAAAACAAAATTGCAGCACATTTCAAAACACATTCAACATTGCTAAACCTTTTTGCCCTGATGGCATCCCTATCACTATCTAACATAATTGCATTCGCTGCAATTGTACTTCGTTCGGCCATTTGTCACCTGGAGGGGCGATACAAAATCGTTAAGTCACCATAATACGTACATTTATTTATATATTTACATGTCATATTTACTCATTATTTTCATTTTGTGCTTTCATTTTTATATGCATTTCTTAGCCCTGTGTTCCAATTACGTTCTCTGTTCTAGGCATTTCTATCGAGAGGGAGAGAGAGAGAGAGACAGAGAGAGAGAGAGAGAGAGAGAGAGAGAGAGAGAAGGAACAATGAAAGGAAATGGATACGAACATATGGCAGAGCAAACCAGAGGGTATAACATCCTTTCATGTTTCATTAAGTAACGCTGTCATTGTTTCTCAATATCGTTTGTAGTACCAGTTGCACATTCCTGTTCGATCTGAGGGAGTGTACTATCGCGTTCCCTCCTCACATCTGAGAGGTGCACCCAATATTTCAGTCCCTTTGACTGCAGTCGGTGTACTATATATGACCTCGTAGGGGCCATGAAACCTAGGTGAATTCCATCTCCTCACAAAGCTTCAGACGTACACCTGTGACCCTGGCATCAGTGGCCCGCTGGGGCTGTCTGTGGCTGGTGTGGTAGTATCAGTTGCCACATTTTCAGTGAATGGTGGTGCTATTTGGTGCGCTATGCTGCGAACTGCGCGCGTCACATGAGTTAAATATTCACTGAATTCTGCCCCCAGCACTGTGGCAGCCATGTGTGCGTCTGACGCTCTTCTAATCGGGGAGAGCACTGTGTGGATTCGCCGACAGTCACAATTTCATGGGGGCTCAGATGGTGGTCCTTGCATGGTTGTGTTCTGAGTTGGAACAGTGCTAGGGGCAGGCAATATACCCAGTTCTTTTTTAGTGTGTTGCACAACTTTGATAATTTGCTCTTGAGCAGGCCGTTGATCTTCTCCACCACCCCATTGGCCATCGATGATAAATACCCCCAAGAGTGTCGTCACTTCCTTGAAGAGGTCATTCACAAAGTGTGTGCCATTGTCTGATCGTATCACATCACATATTCCCCACCGGGAAAACACTTCTCACACTAGAAATTTCACCGCACACTTTGCGTCTGGGTGGGGACATGGACCCGCCTCCACCCACCTTGAGAAGGGACACACCACCACAATTAGATATCTTGCTCCATTACATCTCTCCCCCATGTCGGCGTAGTCAATATGGAGTTCTCTAAATGGTCCTACTGGTCGTGGCAAAGTATCTCGCAATGTCCTCAGTGTCATCCCTGAATTGTATGTTTGACATGTTGTTCACTCTATGACAAACTTTGACAAATGCTCCTGTAGGTTAGGGACAAACCAATGTTCTTGAATGTCTGCTGCGATGTGTTGTTTCGCCACATGGGCTGGGAAGTGCAGCTGTTGGAATGCTACTTCTAGTAATTCTACCGGCATTACTACTTTTCCTGTTGCCTCTTGTCTCCATATGAGGTCTGTGGCTGATTGTTTGCAACCCTGCTTGCTCCACAATTCTTGCTCCTCCGGTGGTGCTCTCTTTTGTAACTCTATTAGCTGTGCTATGGGTGTGTTACTATAAGCTTATTCTAGTGGTTCTGTAGTAGCTGATTTTACAATGCATTATGTTGCTGCTGTTGTATTGAAATATGAGGCCTCCTTCGCTGCTGCGTCGGCTGCTGCATTCCCCAATTAGATCACATCTGTGTTGTTGGTATGGGCCTGGCATTTCACCACTGCCACTACCGATGGCTCCGCTAATGCATCTATCAATTCATTCAATAGTGCAGCGTGCTGTACTGGCAAGCCATCTGCTCGTCTGAACCCTCTTCTACGCCAACGCGATAGTCCTGAATGAACAGTGGTAGTTGCATATGCTGAATCTGAATATATTGTCACTGTGCATCCTTTGGCTGTGCGTAATGCTTCAATTAATGCAGTTAGTTCCGCTGCTTGTGCGGAGTAATGGGACGGGAGGCACTTTTGGACGATTGTTTCACAGCTATCTTCTTCCATTCGTACTACTGCCATCCCTACATGTTTTTCCCCTGTTTCCGGATTTATTGATGCTGAGCCATCGATGAAGTATATTTCTCCCTCCTTCAGGGCATTTTCACTTGCTTTGGGAATATCATCACCCTCCCCCTCATACGTTGCACAGTCATGTTCCTGCATGTCCTCCATTGTGCATGGCTCTGTTATGAACGTTGCTGGGTTTACTGTTTTTACACCTAACTACATGTACATTGGGGCTAGAAATTATTATTTCATATGCTGTTGCTCTTTGTGTTGTCAGTGTCGATTTTGACCGCTTGAGAATTGAAAATAATGAATGTTCGGCATATAGTGTTACTGAACATCCCACAATTGTGGCACTCTCTTCAATGGTGAAGGCTGCAGCTGCGAGGGCCTGTTCGCACGCAAAGTGACCTTGCATCACTGCGTCTAGTGTTCCACTGTAATAGGCCAATGGTTTGTGGCCTAATGATGTTTTTTTGTGTCAGTACTGCTGTCATCAGTGTTCCATTGCAGTGTGAGAACAGGAAAAATTCCCTCTCGCAATCTGCGTTTGCGAGGACTAGAGCATCTGCAATGAGGTCTTTTAGCCTAAAGTACTGGGTCATCATGTCATGTGTCCATTTTATTGGGGCTCTGTTCTTCTGCGCTTCTTTTAGTGCTTGCAGTAATGGACGTGTGTATGCTGCATAATCAAGGATCCATGCTCGGCAATAGTTACATATGCCAAGACATTTTTGCATGTCCTTCAATGTTTTTGGTATGATTATGTTACATATAGCACCTGCTCTGTCTGGGAGTATTCGTTTCCCGTCTTTCGATATCAACTGTCCGAGGTATACAACTTTGGCAAGGCAGTATTGTAATTTCCCTTTATCCACCTTGTACCCCTTTGCAGCTAACACGTTTAGTAGTGTTATGGAGTCTTCCCTGCACTTTTCCTCTGTTTTGCTGCAGACGAGTAGATCGTCTACGTATTGTATAATGATGCTCTCTACATTTATGTTCCCAATATCTTCACATAGTACCCTGTTAAAAATGCTGGGGCTTTCGCAGTACCCCTGTGGGAGTCTGCGATGCTCATATCTGTTGTTTCCCAGTGTGAATGCTGTGAGGTACTGTGATCCTGGATCAAGTGGTATGGAGAAGAAAGCATTCTTCAAGTCAACCACAGTAAAACATGTTGATTCTTTGGGTATACTGCACAGTATTGATGACGGGTTAGGCACTAACGGGAATTCTTTTTGGATGACGTCATTGAGTGGGCGGAGATCTTGGATCATCCTCCACGCCCCTCCCTTTGCTTTTTTGATCGGGAAGATTGCCGTATTACATGGGGAGTTTGATGGCACTATGATACCTTGGCTCAGGAGTGCATTTATTGTTTCCCTAATTCCTTCCTCTGCTTCTCTGGATATTGGGTATTGTTTCATTCTCGGCGGTATGGCACCTGGTTTGAGTTTTATCTTTATGGGTGTCACTTCATGCAGTAACCCTACATCATGGGGGCCTGTAGTCCAAATTTCTGGCACCACCTTGGCCATGTCTTCCTCAAATATTGTTGGTGGGGCACTAACGATGGCCATAAGCGGGTTGTGTACCTCTCTGTACTGGATCATAATGTCACATGGTATGCTTATTTCCATTATTATCTCTCCATCGTCTTCGTTATCAGTGAATAATTCTTCATCAGTTATGTCTCTGAGCATTATGTTTTGATCTATACATAGCACAGTTCTCCACTCACACCCATGCGTGTCCAGGCCTATGACCACAATACTTTTACTCGATACCTGAACTGCCTCAATGTGTACGGACATTATGGTGCCTGGCACGACATCTACACTTGTGATTGGGTGAAATATAAAGTCTGATGGTGTCCTCCACTCTTTTCTTGTTATTTCAGGCACTACTCGGGCTAACACCTTGATGCCATAGATAAACATGTCTATATCAATGGGTATCTCTCACACTACAACTTCATTCATCAATGTACTGATCATCAACATTGCTCGTACTGGACACACTCCTGGGGTGGAACACACTATTCCCCGTCCTGTAAATGAAATGGTCATATTCAATTTGCTTAACAAGTATCTTCCCAGCAAGTTGATTGGCGCGTCTTCGTGGTACAGTAAGGGTGCGCGCACTGTTTTTCCCCCCACCGTTATATCAAGATCTTTCGTGTAAGGAACTTTTAAAATAGCCCCAGAGAACCCCTGCATTTCCAAATTCCTGCCTGAGAGCGGAAACCGCCCTTCCATAAGACATGATTTTTCTGCTCCTGAGTCCACCATGAAGATAAACTGCTTATTTCCTATCTCTGCCCCCACTAGTGGTTCCTCTTCTGCATGTAGGGTGGTAGATAGGACTGGACACGCAAGTGCGCTCTGTGGGCTGTCCTAATCTGCGTACCTTTCTTGTCCTGGCACTGAAAAGACATTATCTCCAACTACTGTTACACCACGGAATGGGGCAGGTGCACCGTTTGCAGCCATTGTAAAACTGTTATTGCTGGCGTTCCCTACTGTGTTTTGTCGTGCCATGGGCTGTGATGCACTGTGATGTGGCTGTGTGGGTGGCTGTCTTTGTTGCATTTGGGGTTCATTATAACACTGGTCCTGTGGTCTTCCACTCCCCATTGGTAGTCCATAGGGACTACCTGGGTGTGGGCAGCCCCATACTTGTTCATTGTCCATGGGTGGTTGCCCTTGAAAGTACCCTGACGGCCTCATTCTGCAATCTCTTGAATAGTGTCCCCATCTCCCACAATTCCAACATGACCCTTGCTGTCCCCCTCTCATCCCTTGCCCACCAAAACCTCTGTTTCCCATACCTCCGAACCCTCCTCTCTGGCCGCGGTACCCACCTCTTCCTCTGCTGGGTCGTTCTTGCCACTGCGGTCCTCTCTGTGGTTCTTCTCCGTTCCACTGTCCTTGTTCTCCTGCAGCCCACAGCGCTGCTATTCCAACTGGTCTGTTTCCCCCACTTTCGTCCCCCTCGTTCTCTCTATCAGCAGTTACGCTGGCGTTTATGGCGGCGACCTTCACCAATTTGTTCTGTACTATTTTCGCTTCGTCTGCCAACCTTTTTTGTTCTATCTCCTTTTCTCTCTCTTTGATCCTCCTACAGTAGTGTACAATTATACTCTGAATTTCTGGCCAACCCTTGGCTTCTATCCCGGCTATTTTATCCAAGGCCTTCGGTACCCCCTTCGGGAGCCCTTTTTGATAATGAAGTAGAACAGGGCAGTGGATTGATTCCACGCCGTGCCAGTTTCGCTTCTCCACAAATCTTGCACTCGCAGTATGAATTGCGTAGGATCCTCATTCTCGTCCATTGTACACTGCATCGCTAATTGTAAATCTGGAATATCTGGAAACGTGCGCCGCCATGCATCCTATACTTGCGCTTGAAAATTGTTGAACGGCGATCCATCGTGGCGGTCACAACTCATTGTCACTCCTGGGAACCCTGCTTTTTCCCACACAGCATCCGCCTGATCCCCGACAGCGGACACTAGCAAACTCTTTACATCACCTATCGCTAATGGAACTCCTGCTGTGTTTTTCTCAAATGCATGTATCCATTTCCCTGCCCCTCCCGCAAGTGGGGGGAGGAGCTTCAGCAGGTTGTTTTTATCCATTTGGGCCCACGGAATGTAGTGTGGCCTACCTGCTCCCTTATGTATCAGCGGCATCTGCAACTTATGTTTCTTTCCTGTCTTACTTACTGTTCCTTTCTTTATCTTACTCACCAACATGTTCCCTACTCGCTGCCTTAATCTACCCTGCCATCGTGGGGGTGATTGTGGATCCATGTCATCAAAATGATGTGGCAGTGGGGATCCTACAGCTCCCACTTCCTTCCTTGTATTCGTCTAGGTCACTCCACACCTCCTCTACTTCCTCTTCTTGCTCACCATCCTCCTCTTGTCCTTCTCCGTGCTGGCTTTCTGGGGTGGCTGGGCGTATAATTTTCACTGGTTTATCATTCAGATGGAACAGGAACTCTACTGATCGCCATTCTTTTTCTTACCCTTGTGATGTGGGCGTTCCCTGGGACAATACCGACTGCGCTGGTTCTGGTGTGGTTGGAGCTAACTCCCCTGTTGCACTTAGCAGGGGTGTGAGATCTGCCATAGTCAAGAGTGGTACTTCGCCTCCTCCCAGTAGCATTTGGCCCCTATCACACAATGCTCTCAGCCGTGTTATTTCCATCTGTGCATGTGCTAGCTGGCGGTCTAGGTCTTCAGTTAATCACGCTAAATTTACTGGGGGCGCGCTCGTTGTGCCATACAGGCCTCCTTTATCATATGGCGGTGGTGTGGTGGCTATTGCTCCGTTAGAGAGAGTGGGGGTGGGGCATGGCGGAATGTACAGAGGCTTCCTGTATCCTACTGCTGGCCTTGTCATTAAGGGGTATATTTTGGTGTGTCGTTCTCAGCTGTGGTCGTTGTGCACTCACCCTTTGGTGTTACGCTTACCTCTTCCTGTGTTTTCTCCTTTTCAATTTCCTTCCCTGTACTTACCTCTACTGTGGGGGCTATTTCCTCAAACATTCGCCACAGATCTAGCACTTCCCTTCTGTTCTGCAACTGTTTTCCCTTATACCTCGCCAATAAGTGCGTGGACACTAAATCTAACACCCGTTTGTCGAACATCCCACCCTCTGGCCAAATTGGTGTCACGCTCTCCCCTTTTATCTCTGTCACCCACTGATCGTGGTATTTTTGTATTCTATCACTATATAGCGGGAGGTGTTGGCAAATATGGGCTAGTGGTGTTATTCCTCCCATGATGATATTTCTCCCTTCACTTGTACGTGCACTTGCGCCTGAACCTCCCTTCTAATCACCCGCCTCCAACCACTCCTTGTACAGATCAGCAATGTCAAGTGTTTCTCAATTATAGGCAATTATTGTGTACCAATATTCAATGTTACCCTTGTACCTATTACATTTCTAACTTCAATAGATCACTTTTAGCATGTATGACTTTTTACCAACAAATCACTTACAATATTTCAGCATATGCGACACAAAATGGACAAAAAGCAAAAACATATAACACATAACATGCACATGCACTACCTGCGCGCTTCTATTTCTCCTTTGTTCCCGTTACTGAACACCTCTCACCTTTCCCCGTTTAACATACTCTTCTCATTCACTCCCCACCTCTTACACCCTCTTACTTGTTCCCAAAGAATTCTTGTTCACACGGAAAAATAATATTCTAAATAACTACTCCGAGGCTACTCAATATACGAGACCCATACTATTTTCTCTTTATCTTCACTTATTTATCTGCACTGGACGAGACAATGCTATGCGGTGCCGCCTTCTACCTCGTTCGGGCTAGGATACCTCTTTTCCTTTTCTTCTCACTTTTTCACAAAACCTAATGGCCATATAAAGGACAGATCAGAAAAGCCTCAACATCACTCTCACAGTCCCTACTTCTGGCTTTTAACCCACTATCACCTGTTCCCTTGTTCCCGTATTTTCCCCCTTTCCTTTCCTTGGAAACCTTTTCAACCGGCACTCACGTGTTCGGTCAGGTGATTCGAGGGTCACCGTTCTCGGTCTGACCCCAGTCAGATCCGCACCCCAACCAAGCCGTGGCCCGCCTCGGTGAACAGTTTTTCAGTCGTGTATTCGTCAACCGGGAACCCTTGACCCTTTCTTGTAGTGCGCACAGGCTGGTCGGCCACGGAGGCGATGGTTTTGCTGGGGGGCGTCCCGGATCTCGCCGCTCAGTGTGGGCCTCAAGGCACCTCTCCAAATCACGTTGCAGGGGGTCACCAAATGTTTGTGCCCTCCCCGTCTTTGACGTGCAAAAGAATAAAACAACACACCCCTGACGGGGAATAAGGCAAAGAGAGCAGGCTCCGTGAGTTCAAGAAAAGGTTTTATAGGGTAAAATGACTCAATTAACATAGGATACTACGTTGGTCCCGGATTGGTCAGTTCACTCGATGTCTCAGGTGGGGTGGCATCTCTTCATCCGGGTTGGTCGCTTGGTTGGCGGGAGGATTGACGTCAGTCATCTGTGCTCCGCATGGGTGAAGGTCAGGTCGCCGGGAGGTATGATGGTCACTATCTAAGCTAACATAATATATTCTCAAAGAATGCATGCACTAAATAATAATTATTCAAAAGACCTTCAGTAGATTATCATGTCTCTATAAAAGTCACACATATATCTATACTATCAATAACATAGGATTATACAAGTCTTAGGTTAAGGGTCTTGACCGCTATAATACACTGGTTGAAGTTAGGGTCCGTACACACAAGAATCTCTGGTATGTGGCATTTGTTAGTGGTAGGCAACGATATGTTGCAGCAGGGGTCTAATGTTAGTTGGGGATCTGCTGGTTGGGCATCATGGCATGGTCAGTGGGCTGGTACATGAAAGGAATATCTTGCAGCGACACAGGGTCACAATGGCAGTAAGTTTCCACTGGCGAGGCTGCGGGAGGGGCAACGACATGTTTGTGGAGATGGACGAGCTATGTGCTTAGCTCATGCTGGTTCACATGCAGGACAGTGATCTCAGAGGAAGAGCGATGTGTTACATTTATTATTGTGTTGCAAGCATCTCCGGCTTCAGCGTGAGAATGGACCTGCAAAGTTTTCCAGTCAGAGTGAGAACCGGGGTGGGGGCCCTGTGCCCTGTGCGCCTGGCCGGGCTGCTGCGAGAAAAGTGAAGAGAAGCGTTTTTGTACTATCGCAGTGAGGCCTAGTCACCAAGATGGAGTTGAAAGGGGATACAAAAATGGATGCCCCGTGTCCTGCTCAGTGGTCCTATCTACGCGAAAGTCAACCAAGGTTAACATCGCATAAGGGCAAGGGGCAAACCCTCTACTGGAGGCACTTGGTCCAAGTTTTGTACTGAGAAGTAGAGGACGTGAGGGGCTGATGGCCCATCTCTCCCACACACCTTCTACTACTGTGATCATGGACTTCCATGCTCGTCCGTTGTCGTCTGTACTCTGTGCTGTTATTCAGCCATCTCCCACTATTAACACCTCTAATTCTAGTGGTAGTACTGTCCCATCTTTTTCATCTACTGATAACTCTAGTCTGAACACGTACTCGTTTGGAAGGTGCCACAGTTGACTCTGTATTCACGGCAGCCAAGCTATTATCACGTCAGCTGCATACCAAAATATTTCTTCATCTAATGGTAACCCCCTCTGTACTGTGTGTCCACAATAAGCTTGAATAATTTCCCTCACATTTAGAAGGTGAATCAGGTGTGGAACACACTATTCCCTTGTCAGTGAACGATATGCACATATTAGGTTTACTCATGATATCTCTCCCCATTATGTTTACTGGTGTCTGTCAGGAAAACAATAAAGGTAGAGCTAAGTCATGCTCCCCTATAGAAAGTGTAAGATAGTCTGTAAAAGGAACAAATTCCACTACCCCAGAAAATCCCTGTGCATTCATGGCACTGCCTGACATTCTATACCTCCCCTCCCGGATGCTGGATCTAGTTGCCCCTGTGTCTGCAAGAAAGGAGAAAGTCTTGTCACCTATCGTCACCGCTATATGTGGTTCCTGCGCCGGGTTAGGTGTAATAAATAGGACGGAACGCATGAGGTCTGTCTGTGGGCTGTCCTATTGAGGGTATAATGGCATTCCGTTCCCTGAAAATAGGTTGCTCCCCACCACGATAGTCCCATTAGTTTCTGAATGGGAGTGATTCCCATGGAGTCTGTGCATGCTAATGGCCCGTCGTTTTGTGGTGCTGTGTATGGCGGCTGCATGTTATTCTGCATCTGTGGACCATGGGGTGTCTGTGAATACGGTTTCACAGGTGCCTGCAGTTCTGTCTGTGTCATGGCTGGCATGCCTGTGAGCATGCGTTTGGTGGCTGGCCTGGTCGTTGCGACTGGTCCTGGGCATAGTACTCAGACTGTTCCCCCTGATACGTTGGCTGGTATTTCATTATCCCATTCTGCTGCATCCCCCTCTGCTTCTACATACCCTAGAGATGTTCTGTATCTGTCCACACACCCAACACTGGGGTGGTTGCCTCATCAGCTTCAGATACTCCTTGGATTCCACTCTTAGCCTTGTTGTATAGGTTGCCTGTATCCGTGATACCCACCTGAAAACCCCTCTTGGCTTTGGTGCATTTGATGCCCATACACACGTCCCCTAGGTGGCCCCCCTCTTCTCCTGAACCTGTGATGCGCCAGCCTCGACCCTTGAAACCTCCCCCCACGGGCAGTTATGCATATTGTGCTTGTTGTGTACCTTGTCCTGCCGTGGGTGTCAACTCTGCCCCTTCCATGGCATATTTTGACAACTTCTTCTGCAATAACTTAGCCTTCTCCTGTTTTATTTCCTCTTGCATCTTTCTGGCATTTTCTTGCATTAACCTACAATAGTGTACTATGTTGAGTCGAATTTATGACCATGGGTTTGTCTCCATCCCCACTAACCTTTTGAGTTGCTTTTGCACCTGCTGTGGCAACCCTTGACATAGTATATGATAAAATAATCCTACTGTTTTGTTCCACAGGTCTCGCATTTCAAGTTTCCATTTCTCTTGAATAGATTGAATATACTGTAAGGGGTCTACATCTTCCCCCATTTTGCATGCCATGATCGCGCTAATGTCTGAGGTGTCTGGATATTGCACAAGTATAGCTTGCCATATAGCCGCTCAGCAGTTGTTAAACGGCAAACCATCATGCATCGTGTCATGGGTGGTTGCTCCTGGGTACCTGGCTCTTTTTCAGACGACATCAGCAACCTTTCAGAGAATCACTGATAGTAAACATTTTATGTCCCCCACCGGTAATGTCTGACCTGCTGTTAGTCTTTCCATCTCGTATATCCCTTTTCCCGCCCCAGCAGTCAATGAGCATAGCTTACATCTCAAGTTGTCTTTGTCTATCTGTTGCCATGGTATTTATTGAGGTTGCCCACTCCCTTCTCCAGTAAGGGGAACTTTGTCAGTCAGATCTCCCCATCTAGTCTCCCGCTGTCTTTGTCTTTCGTGGCAGTGAACGCCCTGGTCAATTCTCCCCTCCTGCGTGCTGGAAGGTCTCTCAGTCTCTGTGTATACGGGATAACACTGTCAATGCTTTGCACTGACAGTGTTAGCCCGTATACACAGCCCTAGAACAATGAACCCTTTCATCTTTGTTGGCCCACACTCTACTCTCGTCTTTGCCTAATCCCCCTATCGTGTCTTGGTCCTTGCTCTTCCCTAAGTTCCCTCGGGCAGGCCATTCTAGTCCCTCATCCTCACTTACTCCAAAGTCATCGTCCATCCCGGTGTATCTGCGTCACTGTCAATTTTGTCTTGGAAGTTCAGTCTTCTTAACACTGTGCCTCACCTCTGTCCTTCTTCCATGTCAATTATGCTTCGCAGTCTCCCCTGATGGAGGACCCGGTATCGCTTTTGCTCGGCAGCGTAGCTACCCTATCATATCTCTTGCTTTACTCTCACTCCACTTGCTCTTCCCTCTCCATGTTATCGTCAAAACATGCTAAAACCAACTTTACTCTTACTTCTCGCAAAGCGCGCTGATCCTCCTCCTTGCATCATTGCTCTCTTATGAGCCATTCTATTTCCAACTTCCTCTTTTCCCTATTTATCTGTACTTGCTTCTCTCTCTCTTCGTCCTCCCTTTTCCTCGCCATTTCCTCAAGCTCTCGCTGCCTTTGTACTTTTTGTTGTTTCGTGCTTGAGCTACTGCTTTCTGTTTTTCAAGTTGTTCCTTCTCCTCCTTCACTCGTCTGCCTACCTCTTCCACTATCTCTGCCCACTCCCTCGCTTCACCCATGTCTTTATAACCCATTGCTTGGTTGGTTGGTCCTCCCGCTTCTACCGCTGTCTTCCCATCTAATTTAAGCAATATTTGTCCTCCCACCCACTCCTTCGATGCTATATTCTACCGTCCTTCCTGTTTCCCCTCTGTTCCCAGGTTGCTCTCCTTTATGCGTGTTTGTATCTTGCTGCACTCTCTCTCTTTTCTCCTCCTGCGCTTTCTGTCCCTGTGGCTATTGGTCCAGCCTGGCTTTGCCCCTCCCTTCTGCTGTATGCTGGAGGTTTAAATATTCGGTTTTTGTACCCTGCCGCTGCTCTCAATTCCCTTGCTGGATATAATCCTTCTGCACCTGCTGTTTCCCCATTGTTTTCATGTTCAGGAAGGGGAGTGGGAGTGGGGGCCGAGGGCTTTTCTCCCGGGGCTTCCTGTTAATTCAGCATCCATTGTTGCCATGCCACATCCCCTCCGTCATCCTGGAACATGTTCCATAATTTAAACATCGCAGTTCGTTTGCTCAATTCCTCTGCCTTGTAGATCTCGTGTATATGTGTAAGTAATGGTTGCTGCACATATTTGGAGAAGCTCCCACCTTTTGGCCATGGCTTAGGCCATTTCCCTTCTGCACTCTGTGTCCATTCTGCACTATATTTACACATTTTGTCCATACATCACGTAAGGGAACTGCACATGTGCTGTTGGTGTGTGTGCCCCACATTGTTTCCACAAAACGTTGCTTTAATACTGACCTCACCCCAAGCTGGGGCTTTTGACACTTTCGCTGTTATTTATCGAATATACTTTATTTTTCTTACTCAAATTTGTATAGATAACAATTCTCTTCACATCACAAGCCTCTCTGGCTGTCAACCAATTTCTTAGGTGTTCTCTGCGCACCGCCTTCCGCACACCACCACAACACTATGCAACGTCATCAATCCTTGATCGATAAAAAAGTTCTGCACCTCCTTGCGCTCTCCTAATACTATACACAGACCTCACTGGTGCCATCACCTCTAGAATGCATAAGCGAAGTAAACAGACCACTAACAGAGCTCACAATACCATTGCCAAGTGACACTGCTATTTTCACAAATATAAACAACATATACCCACAGCCGTCATTCTGCCTCCTAGCAGGGGATACCAATATTTAATGTGCTCAGTCGGCACCTACAGCATTGCCTTGCAGATGAAACTTCTCTGCGAGACTTAACCATAGAAACACCTCCCACAGTTCAAGCTAGCTTCAGTTGCTAAGCCCTATACACGGGGATACCATCATCCATGACCGGAATAAAAATGCCCAATCCACAGGGAATCCACTATTTACATAACTTCGGTGTCTAGGCTAACCGCCTTGACCTTTTACCTCAAGTTCAAATGCTCCCTAACCCTGAACAAACAACATCTACCTCCACTCCTTGCTCAATGATACTGGACAATACTCAACAGTACTAAACAATACTCATCACCACCCCACACCCAACATCTCTTCACCACCTCCCCTACTTGCCGTATGGCTCAGTCAATACTTACACTCTGTGATCCACTGACGCTGCTCGGCCACTGGCTCTCCTGAAAACGGCCACTCTGCCCGTCTGGTCTGCTAGGCTTCTCACAGACCACAGGCAGGATTTTCTCCAAGGTGGCTCCTGACGATGTCTGCACTGGGTGCACCTCTGTGTGACTCTCGTACTCCGTGGACCACCTCACAGTCCTCCAGATGTTGCAACAGGAAAGGGGGCTTTGTGCCGAATGAAAGTAGCAAACTGTCCCCTGCTAGCAATTTGGAAAGGTATACCAGAGGACCAAGGTTTATGCTACACAGTCGCCATTCAGCAGAGTGCCCAGCCCAACAAACCTTCCTCTGGCAGTGACGGAGGACTCAGCCAAGGGCAAGTTAGAACGGTCCTTTATTTTCCATAACAGGCAGGGATCATACAGGAAACCAAAATCTCCAGCAATCACAGCTCCTGAGCCTGGGTCATGGGTTTTTATTACACAATTGCATCACAAAAGCAAATCTCTCCCCAAAAAACTAAGAGCCCATTCGATTGGGTGTGTTAGGTGTGAGTACTTATGGGAGTCGCCTTTTTGAATGGCCTAACTGTTCCTTCCATGTCAGGTGGCCTTGCCTGAGACTTCCACAAAAACTATCTATTACATTGTTGCAGAGTTGCAGGAATCCCATTGCCCCCTGCCCCTTACACACCACCCCAGGATTTGGCCTCCATGATTGGCTGAGCAGGTCCCCCCAGGCCTGGGACCCTGTTCTGTTCCGAGCGCTCAGTGTATCTTCTCAAGGCAATGAGAAAGACTGTGTGTCCCAATTATTGCCACTGGTAAAGCCAGTTAGCCTGTGAGAGTGCCTGCAGATTACAATGTTTGTTGCGCAACACATGTATTAGTTCTTGTCTGCTTCGCTGGGAACAGCTCCTCTTCCCACTACAGGTAAATGCCTATTGTTCTGCTCGGCCGCATCACGTGGGTAAGGACCACAAAACTGAGCTTTTCGGTCTGCAATTAGTGAGGATGTATTCTATTAGTTTGCAGGTGGCTCCTTGCCCCTGGAGTCAGGAATGTTCCACCTGCCCTTGTCCTTGGCTGTGAGCACTGGCTCTTTGCTTGGTGCTGCAGAACCTGCATCTCTTTGTTCCTTATTCTAAGGCCTATGGCTTTGTGCTATTTCACTACAGTTGTTCTCCGATTTCTCCATGTATATATATTCTCTCAAGGTAAGTAGTATTCAGCTCTTCCAGGTTCTTCATGTGTCCCTGAGGTTCCATATGGTTTGCTGCAATAAGCGGCTGTAAGCTTGCTCTGTGTGACTCTTGCTTTCTTGCATTTCTGCATTTGGCTAGTTAAAGAATAAAGCTTCTGGCAGTATTCACATGTTTGAAATTGGGTGGATAAGATTAATATGTGCGCTCTACCCCTTAGTATATTGTTTTTCCTTCAAAACTTCTCTTTTTCTTATATTCTGATTCTTCCTTTTCTGACCTACGTACTAGTTTGGTGGTCAGTGGCTACACGTCTACAAATCAATCAGCATCCACCTGTTGATCTGTTATTTAGGATATGGTTATGGCAGTTTCGGCAAAGTGAATGCTCATTCAGATCACCAAAGGATCACTGAGAAGAAATATATGTATAAACACATTTTCACCAATGTATAAACACTGCAAAAAAAGAATTATAAAAACTACTTTACCCACTTAACAGTGTGTATCTGCAAATTATTGCATACAAAATTAAGCATACGGATAACGTATAGACAAATGCGCAAAGGTCTACATAACCAAACCATAACAGTATGTACATATACATGTCCTCTAGCTACCAAACTGTGTATGCATGTTCTTCATATAAGCATGTGTGTGTCTGTGTAACTTTGTGCAGGAATGCGAGTGACTAATGTTACGACATTGTGGTGTCACTAATGACATCATCACGGTTGGATTTTTATCATTAGTCAACCTGATCCACTGATGTGGCACCCATGTCTGTGGAGACGTCACCTGGATAGGGTTTGAACGGCTGTCTAAGAGAATATCTGCTTGCATATATAGAATGTACTGGCCCTTCTGGGGGCAGACCAACCAGTGACTGGCGTATCTCGTTTCTCAGTCTTTGGGATGTCATGCATATAGGGGACACAAGGGCCATTCCAGGGACCCTTTCTTCACTCACATCCAGCTGGCAAACAGGTAGAGGTGGGGTAGCTTTAATATTATAAAAAAGCTTTCAGAATGTATCAATTTCTTAAGCTACTCCCATTCCTCATTGTGAAATACTAGATACAAAACATCTTCTCAATCCACACTACTCCATGCATATTATTATTTTATGTCATCCTCCTCAACGTGGCACCGATATTCTTTAACTCATTCCTTGAAACCATGCTAGCATTTATTAAACTGAAAGCCCCTTTCTCTTTCTAGTTGTCTTTAACATATATTTTAATGATAACAGAGAGAGGTTGGCTATTCATCCGAAATACTCCTTGGCCAATTTGGGATTTAATCCCATAAAGTCTACGACAACTCATAATAAAGGTTGTACCCAAGACCGGATCTTAATTCGGAACTTTTGTCCTACCGGTCCTAGTCTCCTCAATCTGGTCTTGATAAATCATGCCACAATTACCTTTCAATTACCAATTCTGATTTGTAATTGACATTAACACAGACTCACTGAAGACTACCCAAAACCACATTTCGCTAAGATAAATGGTGTTTTGTAGATTTCCTCTCCAGACCAGAGTGTATCCCCATAAAACCAGATTTTACTTAATACTTTACATAACGTTGCCCCATTAAAATCCAAATCTGTCAAGCCCAGAAGAATTGGCAATAACTTGTTCACTACTGAAATACCTTTCTTAAGACAGGCCCTAAATACATTTGAAAGAACATGGAGAAAAGGCCCAGACCATGCTTTTAACGTAAAGCTTAAAATTGAACAGGGAAATATAAAACAGCCGTAAATTAGTCCAAACGCCCATTTTACGCTCTTCAGACAAGCCTCAAATTCTTCCAATAAATTGTTCAATATATTAAAATCTCTTAACAACCCAAGATATTAATTCCCCAGAGCTCTCAGTCGATTGGTGAAACTCCATTCATGTCCACTTTTGCGAGAAAATTAACAATGTAAGGTCCATAATTGATGATTGCAGTTTCACCAAAATCTCTAATGACTTTAATAAACTACCAGAAAACGTACAACTCAATTCAATGCCAATTGTTTGCAGCATTTCCTCTGTTTAAACTGTCTTTTATTTTTCTGAAGTCTCACTCAAGGAGGTTGCCTCTGTCATTGCTAGTTTGTAAGCTACTACCTGTATGTATGATCCCTGCCCATCCTTCATCATAAAGGAGTGCACCAATGTTTTAAATCCTACCATCTTTAAATTTAGTAACACCTCTTTTGCAAATTCATTTATACCAAAGCAATTAAAAAAAGCTTGAGTTATTCCATTGCTAAAGAAATCTTCACTGGCCCGAGAATCTGCTCAAACCATCCCCCGATTACAAACCTACCCTTTTTGATGAAGGTCCTGAACAGAGCAGCTACCATTCAAATGCAGACCTTCATCAAGCAACATGAACTGCTGGGAGACTGCCAATAGGGTTTTCCTCCAGCCAGAGGAACGAAACTGCCTTTAATTGATATCAAAGATACCTTAAACCAACCAATCGATAATGAGATGGCTGGTCTGCTTATGCTTTTAGACTCATCGCCAGCCTTTTATACCCTGGACCACAAAGTCTTAATTCAAAGATTCCAAAAGATTGTTGGTGCCACAGATAATGCAGTCTCAATGATCACCTCTTTCCTATCAATTAGATCCTTGATGCTATAGATCGGAAATTGACAATCTTGCCATGAATTAGTAACTTGTGGTATCACATAAGGTTCATGCATAAATCCACATCTGTTTAATATATATTTGAAACCTTGGCACGATTTCTTAGTGGAACTCAGAGTCCTATTTAAAATATTTCAGATGACATATAAGGATGAAAAGAATCCTAATGCTAACATCACATGCATTTTATGAATTTTCAAAAATATTGAAAATTGATAGTAGACAATTGTCTGGGACTTATTCCGGATGAAAACATATCTCCTCCTAGCATCCTCTTTGAAAGTGTTATCCTTTGTAAACTTAGAGTACCCAGAAATCCATATTTCTAGCTTCCAAATCCCTATCTCAAAAAAGTGAAGGTATTGTGTGTGATCCTTGACTCCACTCTCTCAATGAAAGCTCAAGTCAATGCTGTTATTAGATGAGCAAACTTCTACCTGATGCTGTTGGATGATCATTGTGTCACCATCTCTGGAGCGATAAATAGTTCTCAAATTGATTATTGTAATGCTCTTTACGCTGGAGCATCCAAACACCTGATCAGTCTTCTCCGAGTTCAACAGAACGCAGCTGCCCAGATCGGCAGAAATAAACTGAGACACAAGCACATCCCCCCAGTACTTAGGACATTCCACTGGCTTCTGGTGAAATCCTGTATCACATTGAAACATGTTACCCTGGCCCACAAATCTACTCTTGGATCCTTACCTACATTAAAACTTGCCTGGAAATATACACTGCAGTATGATCCTTAATATCTAGGCCTTCAAATCTACTCTTAACTTCTAGATGTAAAAGATCCCGAGGACTAGGTTGCGCGAGTACGCACCTCGCAGCTAAACTTTGGAATTCTCTAACAGACAGCCTACATCATATGGAGAAACTTCTCCCTTTTAGAAAGAAAATGACATTATTACTTCTCGAATTGTTCATCCACTAGTCTATATGGCTTATAGGCGGACCGCTAAGATACCATAGGGTCCTAGTGCCAGCATCCTACAAATGCAAAATACCACTGCTGGGCAACACATACATATATTTATTTATTTATTTTAATTCTTGATAACGCGCCAAATCGCCCGTATGCCTCACGGCGCACAAACCTGAAATGGACTTTATACGCCAGACCAAATTTTGTTCACTTCCACTTCTTCTCAGATGACACACAGTTGCGACTCCTTCAGTCTAGGTTGGACTCAAGGCCATCAAATCAAGGATATGTAGAGCAGTTTCAACCTGAATGATTCCAAGACTGAATTCTGCTTTCTATGACTGCTCAGGAAATTAAAGACACTTCTCTGGCGAGGGCCTTCTCAAAAGTTATAAACCTAAATACTATCTGGGTGGGCAACCTTAATTTCATCTCTTTGGTTGTCAAAGGATAACATGTACATTTGTTACTCCCTCAGTGTACACTGGTGCTCATGGCCCATGAAAGCCACTTTACGGTTGTCAGTTTCCCTAGGAAGCTGTATAGGATGATGGATACAACGTGGCAAAGTGACAACAATGATACAATGAGCAGGACAGCTCCACTCTGAAACGGTAGGCTACGTGCAACATTCACAGGCACCATCTTCAGGAATGCCATTTGAGATGAGTAGTGGAATGCCTGGGAGAATTGATACAATATGGCCATACATGTAAAATGAAAGCAAGGAACATTCAAAATGTCCGACCATTTTGATAACGTGAAAAAGTAAGGTTTGCATGTTAATTAGGGTGTCAGGTTGGGCGTCCCATTTGCGCTGCGTAGTTGTTGGTTTGCATAGAATGGCAGATGTTGGATTTCTAGGAATGACCAGGCTGGGGGAATGCAATACAAGCCTGTGTGGCTGTTCAGGCCTAAACCCACCAGTGACTAGACTCCCAGCACAACTGTTTCGAGTCACCCGCTATTAACGTGGTGAAGAAACAGTGCCAGTGGTGGACTGGCCCATAGGAAACTCTGGAGGACAAAATAACAATCTTACTAGGCCTTGTATCATTCAGATCCCGCAAGTGCGGGGAAGAGGGGAAGAGGGGCTTTACTGGGGCAACATAACATATCTGTGCTCCTATCTTCTCTGACCCTTACTGGAGATGGTTGTGGGGCCCGCAAGGGAATGCGTTGTGGGGTACGGTCTAGTGGATCTTGTGCAGGACAGAAAGAAGAACCGACTCAGTGGAAGTCTGAAAAATGGCACTGGAGTCGAGGAACAGAAGGGAAGGGGACGTGTTTAGGGAAAGCAACTTATGGGAGGCTATCAAAAAAGGTACAGTCATCGATAGATGCCCCAAAGCAGGGCAGAATCAGGTAGGAGCGAGAGGAGAAATGTTTAGATCCTTTTTGTGGGGACCCAACAAGTGGGAAAGAGAAACTCGTCACAGCTACATAGAGCCGAAGGCTTAGCATTTCAAGTAAGAGGGAAAGGGAGAAATGTACAAGAGGATCAATGTACTGTGCTCCTCATTGTCACTTGGATAGATACAGAAAATAGTATGTAGAGACCACGTGATCCGTGGGAGTCAATGAAGCACAATCACCCATTCCACGGGCTGGAGCAGATGATAACGGCCCAGAGCCAGAGTACGCAAGGGCCTTTAATGAGGGTCCCCTGTGCTGTTATCACCTGCTCCAGCCCATGGAGTGGGTGATAATTGCTATGCAACCCATCATCTGCCGACCGAGGTCCCTGGTTACCATACAGCGCCCCAGAGAGGACTCGCTGATCGGAGTCCAGGGTGCACACGATGGCTTCAGGGGTAGGACCCGCCCCCTCCCTCCTGATCTAGAGAATGGTTAGGAAGGAGGCATTGACTCTCACGAGATTAGAGAGTGTTTATCAACTCTGTGTTGCCGGATACACAATAGGCAATGGAACCACACAAGTGCATGGAGAAACTCCGGCACACAGAGGGTGATGCCTCCATCCAGGGTGCCTAGCGGATCCCTGGTCTCTCAGTTGAGGCACACCAGCTGCCAGGACTCTGGAAGAAGCTGCTTTTCAGCATCTGATTGCAACTGCAGTCACACCAGCGTTTAGAGAACAGAAGGCTCCTGTACAAGCTTCAGCAGTGGAGGAGGCTCTACCTCCAACTCTATAACCTCCACAAAGATGAGCCAGATATCTTCAACTGAAAAGACTGGTGGCTGCTAAGAGAGGCTATACATCTACCTTCTACTGCCCCACTGGCACCGGAAGATGACTTGTTTGATGATGATGTGTCTACAGAACCTTAGGGTCCCCCAATTTACAAGGCCATTAAAGCCTTACTGGTCAGGAAATGACCTGATATAGAAAAGCCACACTTGCCAAGGTTGGTGGCGGAAAAGTACAGAATTACAACTAAAACATAAGGTGGGTTTCTTGGCTTGCAACCAATCAGGTGCCAATATTATTATTTCTTTATTTTATTTAAATTTATAGAGCGCTCAAGCAGCCCATAGGCATCGAGGTGCGGTTACATGAGATGAGCTAAGTTACATAAGGCATGAATGGCATTTGGAATCATTGCAAACTTAAATTACATATAATACAGAGAGGCATGTTGATAGCATTGTATACAGATAGCCCAGAGTCAGGATTAGGTGAATAGTAGAGTCTTGCCAACTTTGCGGAAGGCTATGTGGGAGGTTTCAACTCTTAGGGACGGTGGAAGGGCATTCCATTGCATGGTTGCTAAGTATGGGAAGGTAGCACCTCCTGCTCTGATTCGCTTGATTTTGGGCACTGTGAGCATGTTGGAGTAAGTTGTTCTAGTTGGTATAGAGGATGCAGCTCTGTGTATTATTTGGGAGGGGTAGAGGGGGGGCTGTTTGGTTGACACATATTGCTATTCAGACTTGGACCTATTCAGCCTATGTTACCCAAGGATGTTTTTAAAGTTATCCATGTCCAGGAGATTACGTCAGACCTTCTGGCAGAGATCGACCTGCTGTGAAAATTGTTATCTGATATTATGTTCGATAAACTGTGTGCTTCAGCCACCTCTGCAGGCTCTGCGCTTGTGGGTCGCAGACAACTTTGGAAGAGACCTTGGAAATTGCAGGCCAGTCAGACAAGTCTCTTACTCCATGTGCTGTTTCAAGGATCCAAAGTGCTTGCTCCCCACATGGAGGACCTCATGAAGCGTTCTGCTGAGGACAGAAATATTATTGCTCTGGTCCATCCTGGATGTAGGAGTTTTCCTCCTAGAAGACACCCATTTGGAATCCAGGGGACACAAAGGTGGCCCTTTTGAGGAAGTGGCCATGGTTGAGCAGCCCGGAAGTCATTACGTGCCTGAACTTTCTCCTCATCCACTCCGCTCACCCAGACCCCAAAGGCATTACTATCCACGTTGTGGTGTTCCACTTGGCCCATTAGGTGGTAGATGGAGGGCCTTTCGGAGACAATGTGAATCGGTCATTGAAGACCAGTGGGTGCTACGAAGGATCAGACAGGAATACTCCAAGGCCTCGCCCACGGGAACAGTCTTCGTGGCATGCCTGAAAGATCTCACCAGAGACAAGCAATCATGGAAGGGATTTCTCCCTTCTCAGGAAAAAGGCGGTGATAATAGTCCTTCAGCAGGAGCGTGGGCAAGGAAGTTACTCCAAGCTTTTCCTCACTCAGAAACCTTCGGGAGACTTCCGTCCGGTTCTGAACTTGAATTGGGACAGCAACTCAGTCTTGTCCAGGGCATTCAAGATGGTCACGTTCCAGTTGATCAGCCTTCTTTTACAGGAAGGGGACTTCCTAGCATCTATCAACCTCAGGGACCCCTGCATGCATGATCCAGAGCGGGAAGTCGATCAGGGCTGCCTAAGGTTTGCGTTCCAGGGGATCCATTGCCAATTCACAGTGCTGTCCTTCAGATTGTTATCAGCCCCTTGGGTATTCACACAGAGCCTGGCACATCTGGTAAGTGTCTTACATGCATGGGATATTTCCATTTTTCCTTATTTTAATGATTTCATAATTGTGACTCCTTTTTTAAGGCAACAAAGGATGTTCAGAATGTGTGCGAAGCTCTCCGGAGGCATGGGTTCTTCATCAATTGGGACAATTGTCACTTGCAACCCTCACAGACACTGACATTCATCGCGGAACAGTTCAGCACAGTGTTGGGCTGGGTTTTTCTCCTAGAGGACAGGATGATAAAATTGCAGAGAAGGCTGAAAAATGGAATGTGTTTGGAATCCCTGACAGCTAGACAACTTCAGATAGTGCAGGGGGATTTGGCATCAACTACCAGGTCGTTCCGGGGACCTGAGTGCATTTAAAACCCTTATTACGTCATGTCCTCTCTCATTCGTTCCCGGAGGGAAGCAGTACTAAGTTCCAATTCCTTGGTATCCTTCCCTCAAGTTCAGGTGGTGGCTTCATCCCTGTCATTTGTTGACAGGAGTTCCCCTTGTACCAATTACACCCAAAGGTCCTCACAACAGATGCAAGCCATGTGGGATAGAGGGCTGCCCTAGAGAAGGCATTAGTCCATACATGGTGGTCTTCGTTGGAGGTGATGCAACCTTCCAATTGGCGTGAATTGACAGCCATTTACAGGACCCTACTTTATTTCACTCCAGTTCTCCTCAGGCAGGCAGTGCTAGTCCGGACCCACAACCTGGTGGCGGTGAATCACCAGGGGGGAACACTGGCCAGGTCACTGTAGGAAGTGCCATGCCAGATTTTCCAGTGGGCAAAGGAGAAGGTACTAGTCTTGACAGCAGCATATCTGCCGGGAAGGGAGAATACATAGACAGAACTCCTCGGCAGGACAATCCCCTCCTCGGTCTCATTCCAACTCAGTCCTCCTCTGTTTCAAAGATGTTTCAGATGTTTGGTGATCTGTCAGTAGATCTCTTGCCCTCCACGCCCGAATTAGATAATTTACTGCCTCGCTTTACAACGACATTTCCATGTCCAGCAGCCCATGAGTGGCTATTGTTTGGGGTGTTTGCCCCTTATTGGAATGTCAGAGGATTTAGTGCCCTTTATACATGTTTGCATTTTACTTTGTGCAAGGTGCATCTGCTTATGGATGTGTACAAATATTCTACTGCGCCTGGAAGACATCTTTCAAATTGTATTTCAAATTGGGGTTCGGAAGATAAATATGCATACACAAGAAAGTTATCTTTACATGTGTACAATGTATATTAGTTACCACCTAGAAAATACACTAATCATAGTTGTTTCACCCCTGATGAATGTCCTCCTACAAGAAATATTAGGGACTGAAACATGCAGGGTCCTTTACTAGAATACAAACACTTAGCGGGGTGTATCTTGAAATATCAAACACCAATGATGGTTTTTGATTCTTGTTGATTGGTATATTATGGATTTATATGTTTTTGTTATGTGAATAGAGTTTTACTATCATTCATTAATGTTCCTTGTGTGTTTTTGGCGGTTTGTTACTCCTTACCTAGTATTGTTAAAACATGCACTTTAATCTTGGGGTTTCTGATGTTTTCTGTACTATGTACTATGCATATGATTCACTGAATGCATGAAAGCTTATGGGTCAGGCTTTCTTTTTATGAGCTATTTTGAATTTGAATATTAATAAAATATGGAGTTTTAAGTAAATAACTAATAATATTAGCACTTCCTTTCTTGTCATATTGCAGCAGCATTGAGGATCCATGCCCTGTCCTTCCACTGGCAGAAAGGGATGATTTATGTTTTCCCTCCCATTCCCCTGATCCTGCGGCTGCTGAGGATGATTTAGGAGGAGACCATTTCGCTTTGGCCCATGAGACCTTAGTTTCCTCTCCCTGTCAGCCTGGCTCATTCAGACCTGTGGACCTCAGCCCTTTGTCCTCCCCTTCTGTGATATCCCCATTTGACTCAGGAGGCATTCCAGTCCCTGCACTTGGCAGCTTGAATCTTGAAAGCGTAGGCCTGCAATGGGTGGGTCGCTCCAAATGAGTAGCACTATGTCTTCAAGAGGCAAGAAAGCCCTCCACATTACTCTTGTTCCAAAGGCACTGGAGCCACTTTGATGAGTGGTGCAGGAAAAGAGGTTCATCCCCACTGTCCATCAATCCATTTAGGATCAGCGATTTCCTTTGAGATGGCTTTCTAAAATGATCTGGCCCCTTCTACGCTAAGATGCCAGTGGGTCGCAATTAGAGGTTTTCCATCCTCCTGAGGGGAGATTACGGTAATTGAGAATCTGTTATCGAAACTTTGAAAAGGTTTCGAGAGGAGAAAGCCCCCTGCCCATCCTAGGGTTCCTCCATCCAGAAGCAGGAAACACACAGGTTTGGCAGAACAAGTCAAAGTCCACAGCGCTTGAACACTGAAGAAATTAGGGAAGCACTAAAGCTGCAGGTGGCTGAGGGGTGTGGGTGCCCTGCCAGATGCCACCCACAGTTAAGAACCTAAATGAACACAGACAGTTCTCAGTCTCACTGTGCTGAACAGTGCAATAGTGACAGGTGTTCCAAGTAATTCAAAGAAGGAGGGATTTCTCATGAGTCCAATGAGTTTAATAACGAAGTAGCCTGACACGTGTTTCGAGTCATCACCGACTCTTCATCTGAGGCTGAAAGTTTCAAGAGCTAGCCTAACCAATTAAGTATATCGTGGCCAGTTCCAGATGCACTCTCTCACTGCTTCGCAATTGCGGAACTCTGTGCAATGCTGCTGAACTGAATGAAATGAAAGTAAGTCCAGAAGCACCCTTTTGAGCTCGTGGTGGATATCCTGTTATGCCTGCTCATGACCAGGGTAACCTTTCTGCTCGCCTGTAACCTTTCCGCTCGCCGTCGCCTCGGGGCATGGTGGGGGAAATTGGTACTTTAGCACGAGATACGCCCTATGTCTGATTGTTCAGGGATAGGGTTCTTCTGCACCTCCCTCATTCCTTTCAACCCAAGGGGATCGCTTCTTTTCATATGGGTCAGGAAAGTTGTCCTTCCAGTCTTGCACCAGGAAAGTGGGGAGGCAAATACCCTATAAGTTAACTAGGCCTCTGTCCATTTATCTTCAACGTATAGAGCAGTTTCATCAGTGTCCGTCCCGTCTGTCCTTGTGATGAGTCAGTGGATTTAGCTGGTTATCGCTGCCATGTATAAACAGGCAGGAATTTCTGTACCATGGTCCATCGAGTGCCCGTCCACCATTTGAGTTGCCACTTCTTGGGCAGAGTCCTGAGTCTTGGTCTTCCTTCTCACAGTCGTCAATTCCCTCTCTCCTGTCCTATGCTTCGGTTTACATTGCTCTCATGACAAGGCTAGTAGTGAGGGAAGGTTCCTTTTAAAGGAATATCAAGCAAGTAGAAAGGACTCTCTATAAGGTTGTCATTCCCCCATGTTTGATTGGGAAGGTATTGTGGAAGGTCTGCCTGTTTCGTGAGATACACCATCAGATCATTAGGACTGTGACGAGGAGGACCAGGACTCACAGTAATGGAGATTACCGGCAAGTAATCGGCCATTCTGTTTTAACCTTCCACCTCTTTCAGAGCTCTGAAGTTTCTCATGCCCATGAGTCTGAAAGCCATCCAGTCCTGCTTTTTCCCTTTGTACTGTGGGACTTTATTATTTACTATTTCCCATTTGCAATTCAGGAAAACAACAAGTCACAGAATTCTAAGCAAAAGCCGGACTGGATTGCATTCTCACACATGGCCACAGGAAACTTTACAGCTCGGCTCTTTTCATCTGAAGTGCCTGAATACCTGAAGCAGTCCTGGGACTCTTTGATTAGAAATTCGAGATCTCTCTGCTCAACCAAACCTTAGGTCTGTTGGGTACCTTCCCTTGCCACTAGTAATTTGATGATGCAGATCGAACATGAACTGTCAAGCCAAACGCCATACTGCACATAGAACTCATTACTGCACCTTAAAAGACCTGAAAAAGCCATGGGAACAGAGGTGCGCTGCCATAGCCCGACCCGATGAAGGCTTCTGTTATGAAATGGCACCACTCCAAGGCACTGGAAGTTCAGAGCAAAGCAAAAACCCAACCTCTCCATTATGTAACATGTTATTTCAGTATACTAAAAATAAATA